>NW_024412424.1:2768671-2923778 GCF_014898765.1 Herpailurus yagouaroundi | reverse complement strand
GTCCAACAAACCCAGACGTCCATCAGATGGAGAATGGATAAACAAAACGCGGTCTATGCGGACGATCTCGCAGTCTATGCGGACGATCAAATGCTATTTAGGCATAAAAAGGAATGAGGCTCTGATACCCGCCGCAACACGGATGAACCTTGAGGACGCGCTCAGTGAGAGAAGCCAGACACAAAAGGACACATGTTGTATGATTCTGTTTATAGGAAATGTCTAGAACAGGCAAATTCATAGGGACAGAAAACAGATTAGCGGTTGCCAGGGGCTGGGAGAGGGGTATGGGGGGAGGGGTGCCTGCTAATGGGTACCAGGTTTCCTTTTGGGAGGAAATGAAAATGTTCTGAAATAGATAGAAGGGATTATCGCATGGCATCGTAGAGGTACGAAAACCCACTAAATTGTACACTTTAGAACGTCGAAATGATACATTTTACGTCATGTGTATTTTACCACAATTCTTTTTTTTTTTTTTTTTTTTTTTTTTAAGGAAGAAGAAGGCAGCTGGCAGAGAGATCCTGGAGGCTTCGTTTGGGGCTCTAGGTCCAGCCATGCCTGAAGGCAGCCCTGCCGTTGAGGTAAGGCAGCAAGAAATGGGCTCTCTCTCTGCCTAAAACTTGGCGTTTCAGAAAGTCGGCTGTGTTTCTTCTTGCCCACGTCCCCATCATGAGGAGAAGAGCCTCACCGAAGGTGCTGGGGGCCTCAGGAAGGGCCAAACCCCACTCCCCTGGCCCTCTGCTGTCCCATCTATAAGAGGAGAGGGGGCAAGGTCCCGCCATGCCAGCAACAACAGGTCCCAGTATGGACTCACTATGGGGATGTTTCATTGCCCATCACAGGCCTGTGAGCAAGATGTTCTGAGCTCAGAGAAGGGAAGAAATGGAGGAGGCCCACGTTCCCGACTTCCATGAGGTGCCACTTTTGGAAGCAGACTGCTGGGGCCTCAGGAGGAGGGTGGCTGGGGCCCCAAGAGGCAGCCCAGCTGGGTGCTGATGAGCTCGCACCTAGCCTCTGATAGCTGTGGGTTCAAGTCTTGGCTCCGGCCCTCTGTGATCCTGGTCCTGCGGTTTCTACTTCTGGGCCTCAGTTTCCCCTCTCCAAAACAGACTGGCTGTTCTGGGTATCAGGTGCAGCGTCTGCTGGGTGCATAGCTGCTGTCTCAGGGGAGCTCATTAATACATGGATGTGCCTGGTGGAATCCGAGCTGGGCTAGGACTGCTGGCATGAGCAGAGGCGGGTGCTGGCGGGGGGGGGGGGGGGGCGGACAGCTTACCAGTTTACTGCCACCCGGAGGGGGATGCAGCCAGGGTACAGGGTACAGCCTCCCCTCCGTGCCATGTTGCTGTTGGCTTCCGAAAGGATATGGATGTAGAAGTCACTCCTTGACTCTTTTTCCACTTGTTGCCCAGCACTCAGCGTTCCGGCGCGCCTGGCCGGAGGCTGGCACTGTTTCTGGGCACCTGGACAGCCTCACTTGGCCCTGAGACAAGCACTCACTGAGTGGCGGCTGGCGGGCTCCGGGCGTCGGCAGTGGCGTGGCCCTTCTCTCCTGTGGCTGCTCCAGAGCTGGGGAAGAAAGGGCCTCGGAGCTCCCGTGGCCTCCCGGGGCATCCTTGGGCAGCCGACAGGTGAGGGTATGGCCAAGAGGGAGGTTCTGTTAGGGTCAACTCGGAGACTCCATCCTGTGGCACCTCAGATGTGGGATGCCCCAGTGCCATGTCTCAGCCTCCCTGGGGTCCAGTGGCTTCCTACGGCTCTGTGTTTTCATTGAATGGTAGCCACGTCACCCTAGGTCTGTGGCTTCGCACCATCATAGCCCCGTGGCTCGAGGGTCCCCACGATCCTACGGCTTTAGCAGACTGTGGTCCCACGGCCCCATCAACCCATGCTGTTATGACTTCGTCCCTCCTTAGTTCTGTGTTTCCTTGTTCTGTGGTCCATGACTCTTGGATTATTTGCAACTTCATGGCTCTAGGAAAAGGTGAGTTATTCAACCCAGTGGGAAATAGACTCAGGAAGCCTCAAGGGGTGGGTGTTCCAGTGACCCCCCCCCCGCACTTAGCACCATGTGGACCAACAGCAACACTGACAACACCCCTTTTCCAGAGGGCTCCATGTGCTTGTCACCGTTCTACAACTCCCGCTCAGAGTATGCTGACGGTTGCTATGGTCTGGCCGTTCCTGGAGGGTTTTATTAAACCTCAGTCTCCCTCTGTGGCGCAGGAATATGGACACGCAGAGAGCCTGGTCTGGCCTAAAGGAGTGACCTTTAAGTCAGGGTAAGTAGGGGTCAGCCAGGTAAAGGAAGAGTGCTCCAGGCAGAAGGCACAGCCTATGCAAAGGTCCTGAGGTGGGGAAAAGCCTAAAAGTAAGAGGCACAGAGAGGCAGCCAGTGAGCCTGGGCTGAAGGCTAACTGTTCACCTCCCCTTTGTCTCATGTAAGGCAAAGGGGGCAGAGAATGGACAAAAAGCTCCTACTGTGTGCTTCAATTTCATTCTCTCATTGACTCAGAGTGATCTCTGAATGGGGTGGCCACAGAGCCAGAGAGGTTCCCGGGGGTCCAGCCCGCCAGCCACCCACCGACCCATCCAACTATTCACCCACCCACCCACCTATCCACTCACTCCTCCATGCATCTGCCCACCCATCTGTCTGGCAATCTATCCATCCACCCAGTCATTCCATCCATCCATCCATCCATCCATCCATCTACTCATCTGCCCGCCCATCCACTCATCATCCTTCTATCTGTCCACCCATCCATCCATCTATCCATCCTTCCATCCATCCACCTATTCACCCATGGACTGCAAACATGGCTCATGGCTCTGTCCCTGCGCAGGGACACCACACCCCTTCCTGTGTTCCAGCCCTCCTCCCCCTCCACTGCTCCCTCACCCCTCTGTTCCAGCCACACCTGCCTCCTCCGTGAACCTCCAGTGCATCAGTCTCGTCCCACCTCTGGGCTTTTGCCTCTGCTGTGCCCTCTGCTGGGTGCCCCTCATCAGCCGGAACCCATTCATCTGCCCCGGCCTTGGCACCAACATCCCCCCACGGTGGCTTCCCTGACCCCTAGGCTCCGTTTCCTCCGGCCCAGCCAGCTCCTACTTCTGTGTGGCAAGCGCTCCGGGCCACTGTATGCACTTGTCCACCCTCAAGGCCGCCCACCTCGGGGCCGAGAATCGGAGAGCACCTCCTCCCTGTTGGCTACGAGGTAAAGGGTCTGTATGGTGGATGAAATCCTTTGCTTTCACCCCACTGATCGATAATCATTTATTTGGCCCCCACTGTGTGCCAGTCTTCCCACACTGGGGCTGGGGCTCCTCCCCTCCCAATAACCTCCCTCCCCCACTGGCCCATGCCCTGGTCTGGGCCTCTGCCTGCCAGGCGGCCGGTGAGTAAACACACCCCGCCCTCAGCCTCCTGCCCCATCCATCACTGACCTGAACAAGGGCCTCCTGTTAATGAGCTGGGGTGGGGGCCAGAGAGGGGCAGGAGGACGGAGAATGAAGAATCGGGGTCAGGGCTCTGGTTCCTGTGCTCCCTGCTGCCCACCCACCCATCGTCCCCAGACAGCTGCAGAACCCTGGGTGGGGGACCCTCTCCCTACAGCCTTCACGGGGAGGGGAGCGTGTGACTTCCTTCTCTGAGCATCCAGTGCCCAAATCGAGGCGACAGGACAAACCTGCCTCTCTGAGCCTCCGTTTGCCCATCTGTAGAGTGGGGGCATTAATGACTGCCACCGTGGAAAAGTCTTCACTTTTTATGGAGTAACCTACTCACTTCTGGTGACGACCCTAAGATGTGGGGGGCTCTTGTCCCCCCATCTCATCTGGGTTTTTACTGCTCCTGTTAAGGTGTGCAAAACTTTAGGTATTTCCATTCGCCACTTCATTAAACAGAGAGAGAGAGAGAAAGAACAAAACTTGTGTAGTTAGCCACACAGGCGGTCTCTCTCCCCGTAACACAGACACAGGTTTGTTTCACTATTACCTACAAAACTCTCATTAAATGTCAGAGGAAAGGAGAGAAGGGCGGGGGGGTCATTTGCCCCTTCCACAGCTATCTCTGGAAACTTATGAAAATAACGCCTGTATGATTTCATTCTCTAAAATCAATACCCATTGAATGCCGCCATTGGTAAATTCCAGTAGGTTCTTAGTAACGCTCTTTCTCTCTTGTAGCAACTCTTCAGTACGCTGGCTGACCTTGAGACTTAAAAATTTACATTATAATAAGCGTTTGAATGTGGCTCTTCTCCCTCTCCCCCCCCCTCACCTCCCCCCCCAAAAAAGAAAAGGAAAAAGAAGAAACTGAGGCACAGGCAAGTTAAGCAACCTGCCTCAGGCCTCACAGCAGAGCTGGGGTATGAAACTCACGGTCCCCATACCAGAAAACAGGACCTTCATCACTGTGCCCTGCTGCCCCCTATGGTGATGAGTTCCTGCCTCCCGGGGCTGGGAAAGGGGGAGCAGAAAGGGGAACCCCACAAAAGTGGTATGGCAAGGCTTTTGAACGTTTGGCGCCTGCTCAATAAAATTGTAGCCACTGGGGCGCCTGGGTGGCGCAGTCGGTTAAGCGTCCGACTTCAGCCAGGTCACGATCTCGCGGTCCGTGAGTTCGAGCCCCGCGTCAGGCTCTGGGCTGATGGCTCAGAGCCTGGAGCCTGTTTCCGATTCTCTGTCTCCCTCTCTCTCTGACCCTCCCCCGTTCATGCTCTGTCTCTCCCTGTCCCAAAAATAAATAAACGTTGAAAAAAAAAATTAAAAAAAAAATTGTAGCCACTATATTTATTGTTCTCTCCTTTCTATCGTCACCTTCCTGGGAACTGGGATGGTATGGGGACAGGGTTGGGGCAGATGGAAAGTGGGAGTATATAGGCAGGGCTTCTTGAAGTTCACAGTGCAAGTCAGGGTGGGTCTGCCCGACTCCAGTGCCTGGATGTCCCCCTGGCGCCCATTCCCACGCCCCCAACTCCTTGGTCCTTCTGGAGAGATGGGTCCAGTGGGGCCGTCCGAGGCAGGCTGGGTCAGGCTCCTCAGTTATGGATGTAGCAGTGGCCAAATGGCTTCCCTCACTGCCCTGATGAATTCCCCAGACCCTGGGCCTGTGGCCGGGCCCGCCCAGGGCAGGGCAGCTGCCTTCCCGACATACTTTCCCTCTGGATTCACGAGGAGAGGCGGCTGGGTGAGCTGGGGGCGCCCGCATGTCTCCTGGCCCGGCAAACCCCTGCCGGGAAGGGCCCCGGGGCCCCATCACACAGGCACCAGCCCCTCTGCCCCAGCCTGGCCAGGCTCCCGGAACCACCGGGTCTGGTGTGATGGGAAGGGGAGCTGGCTGGGGCGCCAGCCAAAGAAAGGCTCGGGCCAGGAGGTCCTGGGCAGCAGAATCTTCACAGCTAATGAGGGGCCTGGGCCAGCATTTCTCGTCTGGATTCTGTGGCCAAGGGCAATGGGGGGGGGGGGTGAAGGCCTTAGGGGTCCCGCCTTCCCCAGTTCTAATTCCTGCTGTGTGACCTCGAGCTGTCTCGTCTCTTTTCTACGGAAAATGTGAATAAGGACAATTTGAGGTATAAGTGACAGTGTGTAAGTTCCATAGTGTATGGCAAGGCTAATACCGCAGCCAGACGTCGGGCACCCGGTAGCTCATTCAATTCTCTCAACAACGATCGCTCCTGTTTTCTAAGCGAGGCACAGAGGGATCACGCAACTTGCCCGAAGTCACACAGCAAGGCTGTGCCCAGCCAACGTTTGAACCTAGACCGTGTGTCCCCCAAGTCTGTCCTAAAGTACAGTGGTGGCAGTTATAACTATTATTAATAGTAATGATGTTCCACTAATAAGGAATAAGAACATGATATGCTAATCCTAGTAGGTAACTTCACAGCTCACCAGCCCCTTCTCTCTCTGAACCGGGAGATCCCCAGGCTGTGAGAAACAGAACAAAACACAGCCAATCCCGGGGCGCCTGGGTGGCTCAGTCGGTTACGTGTCCAACTTCGGCTCAGGTCATGATCTCACGGTTCGGGAGTTCGAGCCCCACATCGGGCTCTGTGCTGACAGCTCAGAGCCTGCTTCAGATTCTGTGTCTCCCTCTCTCTCTCTCTCTAAAAAATAAACACTGAACACAAACACACACACACACACACACACACACACACAATCCCAGTTCCCAGAGTCAGGGCATCCCAACCTTCTCTGCCAAGAATAGTCTGCCAGGGGTCCCAGACGGCTGTCATACAGCCAGCCGCCAGCCCCTGAGCCCTGCCCAGGAAGAGCAGGGAGGGCTTCACGGAAGAGGGGGCATCAGAGCCCAGACTTGAAGGATGGAAGAAGGAGCCCAAGTGTCTTTTTTTTTTAATGTTTATTTATTTCTTTTTGAGAGTGAGAGAGAGAGAGAGAGAGAGAGACTGAGCGTGAGTGGGGGAGGGGCAGAGAGAGGAGACACAGAATCCAAAGCAGGCTCCGGGCTCCGAGCTGTCAGCCCAGTGTCGGGTTCAAACTCGTGAACTGTGACATCATGACCTGAGCCAAAAGTCTGCCGCTCAACCGACTGAGCCGCCCAGGTGCCCCCGAAGGATGGAAGAAGGTATTTGGGGCCAGGGGGAACAGTAGGTACAAAGACTGGGAAGGACACGTAGAGAAAGTTATTCTGTAATGTGAGGCCGTGTGTGGTGTGCACGAGAGAAGGAGCCACTGCCGGACGGGGGATCTCAGGGTTGGTGAGATCCAGGAGGTAGGAGCACGAACCCAGACTGCTCGTCCCTGGGCCCCTGTTGTTTGATCCGCAGGCTGGGACATCCTCAGGACCTCTGCCTTTGCCGTTCCCCCTGCCCGGAATGCCCTTCCCCGCGTTTCCCCGTGGCCTGGCCATGAACAAGGCCACGTGCGCCCAAGTCTCAGCCCCGTGCCCAGCCTGTGGCAGGGGCCTGGCTTCCATGTGCTCTTGTCTCAGCTGCATGAGGCGCACGCAAGCCCACAGGCCCCGCCGGAGTTTGTGGTTTTCCCAAGAATTCCAGTGCCGGCCGGGAGCGGCCCCCAGGTGTGCTGGACGCCAAGGAAAACAGGAGGTGAGCTCATGGCCCGGCCGCAGGCAGCAGGCAAGGTGGGCACTGTCAGGGCACAGGCTTCACTAGAAATGCCCAGGTTGGGGCTGACTGTTCCCACCCAGCCTCCCCACCAGGCCCGCTCCTCCTCCCTCACCCTCTGTGGCTCCCTATTGCCCTTGAAGACAGCCTGAGCTCCACACCACTGGCACTGCATCTCCTGAGCCCCAACATCTCTCCACCCTGAGATCATTCCTGGTAACGGACCAGACTCCTCTCTGTCTCGGAATCTTCACATATTCTGTTCTACCTGGAATGCCTACCATCTTTTTTTTTTTTTTTTTTGCCTGGCCATGTTCTCCTCACCTTCCTGGTCCCAGTTTAGCATTCCCTCCTCCTCTGAGAAGCCTACCCAGATTCCCCCACACACCGGGCTGGGTCCAGCACCTTGTTGGAGCTCCCACTGCTCTCTGTGTATCCCCATCACAGCTCTGGCCCCTTTGGGTGATTATGCAAGTGGCCTCCCCACCAACGTGGGTTCCCCTAGAGGAAGGGGCCAACTCTGGCTTGTTCGTCCTGTGTCAAGAGTCCAGCGCAGGACGTGACACACGGTAGGTGTTCAATGTGTGTTTGTGGAGTAAGTAGATGTGTCTGAAACTCCCCCCTCCCCAAGCCACACGTGCTTCACTATGTCAGAACTGTCTTCACTTCGCTCTGCTGATCTGAGTCCTTCTTTTCCTTTAGGCTTCCCTTCCACCTCCTCCGGGAAGCCCTTAGTGACTTCTCTGGAACCTCTCTGATTTCACCCTTGCCCCTTGCGGTGGCCTTGGGCTAGCCACTTCCCCTCTCTGGGCCTCAGTGTTCTGATCCATACGACAGAGGCTTTGAGCACTTGGAAAGCGGGTGGAGAGGGTTAACTCCAGAAAGTCAAAGTGTTTTGTAGCTCAGGAGCGAGGCTGAGCTGGGAGGGACGATTTTCCTGATTAGAAGTAATTTTTATTTTTATTACAGGCTGTTCCCACAGCAGCTGGAGCGGAGCTCGGAAGGTATGGCGAAGTCTCCGCAAACAGAAGTCCTGGCCACCCCCCTCAGACCTCCTCCAGCTGGAGCCCTTTAATTTGCGCACTCCTCTGCTGGGGATGGAAACAGGCACAGAGAGATGTCATTTGCCTCATTTTGAAGCAAGTGAAGAGGGAGTGGAGGGCCAGTCGGCCTGACTGAAAGCAGAGTCGGGGGTGGGGGTCCTAACTTTTAGCGTCTCTTGACTGGTTCCCCAGGTGTGAGCTGAGGGGAGCCGCTGTACAGATTGCTTTGTACTCAGTTAGGTCCCAATCATGGCATACAGCAGGCACTCAATAGAGAAGTGAGAGAGAGGGCTGGAGGGTGGTCCCACTGGACTCCCTGCCCTATCGACCCCTACCCCGGCTCCCCGTGACTCAGTTTCCCCGCCGTGTCCGGGTTCAGCAATACCGGGCGGGGCCTCGAACGCAGAGGCCAGCGCCATCTGTTTACCTTGCGGCTGGACGCTGGGCAGGGCCGCGGGTGGGCCGTCCCCGGAGCCGGCTGAGCCGCCGGGATAAATACGCCCCGCGGGCCTCGTGGGCAGCAGAGAGGGAGCTGCAGTCCAGCTCCCCGCCGCCGCCATGGTTCCTGCCGCCGCCTGCGTTCTCCTGCTCACCCTGGCAGCCCTCCGTGCGTCGGGCCAAGGCCAGATACAGATAGGTAAGCCGCCCCGTCCCCCACGCGTGGCCTCGACCCCCAACCGTACCGGAGGACCCGTGAGGCCTGGGGTCGCGGCTTCTTGGGGGCTCAGGGACTGCTCATCGGGGCATGCAGGTCGGAGAAACCAGGCAGCAGGGCGGACGCTCAAGGAATGAGGGAGTCCCAGGGCCCTGCCGCGGTAAGGACTGGTGTGGCGGGGGTCCCCAAACCCCGACGCCCCACCAGCGCCCCCTGTCGGCGCAGGTGCAGATCTGGGCCCGCAGATGCTTCGGGAACTTCAGGAAACCAACGCGGCTCTGCAGGATGTGCGGGAGCTGTTGCGGCAGCAGGTGCGGACGGGGGGGGGGGGGGGGGGGGGGGGGGCCCCCCGGCCGGGGGGGGCACGGGGAGTGCGGAGGAGGGGAGTGAGGCCTGGAAGAGAAGGAGAGGCAGGGGGATGGGAGAAGGAGGTGCCGGTGGAGATGGAGAGGATCGTGGGTACCAAGGTTCAGGGAGGAAGTTGTAGAAAAGAGGGAGAAGGGAGTCCCAGGGGTAGAAGGTTCCGCGGGAGATGACAGGGGTCGGGGGGGGGGGGGGGGGAGGGAGTCCCAAGGAAGGGAGGTGCTGGGAGGATAGGGAGTCCGAGGGGGTGGAGGGAGGGTCCGAGGGGAGTGGGTGGGTCTGTGGGAAGGGAGTCTGGGGGAGGGGAGAGGAGACTCAAGGGAGGAAAAGAGGGATGGGGCCTCGCTGACTACACCCCGTCTCCCCCTGCACCGCAGGTCAAGGAGATCACGTTTCTGAAAAACACAGTGATGGAGTGTGACGCGTGCGGTGAGCACAGCTGGGGCGGCAGAGGCGCGGCAGGCGGGGAGATCGAGAAGAGTTGGGGAGACAAAGACGGAGACAGCGAAGGAAAGTCCGGGAGGAAAAGGGACAGGAAGAGACGGAGGCTGCCAGATGGAGAGATTGGATGAGGGATGGAGAGAGACGAACAAGGAGGGGGAGACAGAGACTATGGGAAGGGAGAGGGGGACACACGAAAAGAAGCAGAGGCCGTGCGAGAGATGGAGGGAGATGCAGAGACGCTCTGGGAGAAGCAGAAAACTGACGCGCGCGGAAATGCAGAGACTGGAAAAGCCTAGCGGGCTTGGAGCCGGGTCCGGGGCGGGGTCGCAGAAAGCCCGGGATCTCGCCACGCCCCCAGGGGCGGCCCTCCAGGAAGGGGCGTGCTCACGATAGACTCCGCCCCCGGGGCTGGGCCCTGACCAGCCCCACTTCACCACCCGCAGGGATGCAGCCAGCGCGCACCCCAGGTCTGAGCGTGCGGCCCCTCTCCCAGTGCGCGCCCGGCTTCTGCTACCCAGGCGTGGTTTGCACTCAGACGGCAAGCGGCGCGCGCTGTGGACCTTGCCCCGCGGGCTTCACTGGCAATGGCTCGCACTGTGTCGACGTCAACGAGGTGCGCCCGTCCCCCACCCCACCGACGACCCCCCTATAACACCGGTCCCTACAACTACCGACCTCCCCAACGATTTCTTCCCCGGCTGAAAGTGTTCACCCGGAGGCCCTCTTCACCTCCGGGGGCGCCCGTCCGGACGACCCCCTTGACGCCGGGGATGGGGGGCACTCATCCAGACCACTTCCCTTACCACCAGTGACGCCGGTCCCGCCGACCCCCTCCGTAGCCAGTGACGGCCGCCCCGACCACTCTCCTACAGCCGAGAGTGGTCCGCCCCAAAGGCCCCCCTCACCTCCGGGGCTCGGAAGCCCCAACGACCCTTCAACCACCGCGAGGAGCCCGCTCGGACGACCCTCCCACGGCCGGGCACGCACGCCTCGACGGCCACTTCCCCCCTCTGCTGGGGACGCCCGCCCTCACAATTCCTTCCCCCGCCCTTGAGCACCCAGCCCATCGGCTCCCAGGAACAGCCCCTCTCTCCGCCAGGTCGCTCCCCTGCCCCCATCAAGGCGAAGTCGCGTCTGACCCCTGGGATAATGGCCTTTGCCCCACAAGCCCCCCGCCCCCAAGTGCTGGCTAATGGCCCTTGAATTTTCTAAGTTCAAGCCCCCAAAATCTTGAGGCGCCGCTCTCGACGGGGCTCTCCTCCTGCGTCCTCTGACCCTCCGTGGCCTTTCCTCCCCCAGTGCAACGCCCATCCCTGCTTCCCGCGCGTCCGCTGCATCAACACTAGCCCCGGCTTCCGCTGCGAGGCTTGCCCGCCCGGGTTCAGCGGCCCCGCCCACGAGGGCGTGGGGCTGGCCTTCGCCAAAGCCAACAAGCAGGTGAGGGCCGTGGAGGGGTGGGCTTCATCAGGGAAATGGTCCGCTAGCCTTGCGGCTATTTTCCTGCCTGGCTTCAGAGGGAAGGGGTGGAGCCCGGCTCCCGGGGGCCCGGGGGATGGATAGAGGAAGGGTCCTCATCAAGATGGTGGAGGTTGGGGGAGGAATGTAGGTAGGGGAGAGGTAGGGTGCAGAGGAGACGTGAACCGGGTGGGAGGTATGCGGGTTTTCTGCGCAGGGGCGGTGACCTCTGCGCTCCCTGCCATCCAGGTTTGCACGGACATTAACGAGTGTGAGACCGGACAGCATAACTGCGTCCCCAACTCCGTGTGCGTCAATACCCGGGTAAGGCACGGTAGGAGCGGGGAAGGATCGAGACACTGGGGGAGGGTGAGAAGTGGCAGGCAGCCCGAGCTCACTGCCCGCGGCCCGGGTCCAGGGCTCCTTCCAGTGCGGCCCTTGCCAGCCCGGCTTCGTGGGCGACCAGGCATCCGGCTGCCATCGGCGCTCACAGCGCTTCTGCCCCGACGGCACGCCCAGCCCGTGCCACGAGAAGGCCGACTGCATCCTGGAACGCGATGGCTCGAGGTCGTGCGTGGTGAGTGCGGGCGAGCAGAAACGACCTTGGCATGGGGTACGAGGGGGTGGGGTGGGTGGCGAACACGCCGGGGCACCTACTCACCACCCCACCCGCAGTGCGCCGTTGGCTGGGCCGGCAACGGCCTCGTCTGCGGCCGAGACACGGATTTGGACGGCTTCCCCGACGAGAAGCTGCGCTGCCCGGAACGCCAGTGCCGCAAGGTGGGCGGGGTCTGAAGGGCCAGCACCGCGCGGTGGTGGGCGGGGCTCCCTAGCCACGCTCCTCACGCCGGCCTTGCCCTCCCCAGGACAACTGCGTGACGGTGCCCAACTCAGGGCAAGAGGACGTGGATCGCGACGGCATCGGAGACGCCTGCGACCCGGATGCCGACGGGGACGGGGTCCTCAACGAGCAGGTGGGGCCAAACGTCGGGGCCTAGGTTAGGCAAGGTGGGGCTGTGGCTTGGGTGAGGGAAGTGGCCTCAGAGGATGTGGGCTGGGGGGGGGGGGGGGGGGGGGGGGGGGGCGGGAGGGGCCCCCCCCCCCCGGGGGGGGGGGGGGGGCGGGGGCGCCCCCCGGGGGGGGGGTCCAGGAAGGATGACCACTGCTCTGCGGAGGAGGCGGGGCCTCGGAGCTGGTCTGGTCTGGGCAGTGACATTTGCCCCTCCAGGCCTGACCGGCCCCCCCCTCCCCCCGGTAATCGGCCCTGTCCCCCAGGACAACTGTAAACTGGTGCGGAACCCAGACCAGCGCAATGCGGACGGCGATAAGTGGGGTGATGCGTGCGACAACTGCCGGTCCCAGAAGAACGATGACCAAAAGGACACAGATCAGGACGGCAAAGGCGACGCCTGCGACGACGACATCGACGGCGACCGTGAGAGCAGCAGAAGGGAGGGGGGAGGGAAGGGCAAGCACCGAGGGGCGCGGCTTGCCTGAGGGCGGAGCTCGGCTAGTTTTTGAAGCTGCTGCGGGTGAGCTCGCTCCAGGGCTCCAGGGGCCACGGACTGTGCTCCTGCAGGCAGAAAAATAAGGCAGGGACACAACGCGAAGGGGAAGCGGCAGGAACATTTGGAGGAGGGGAGGGGGGCCCTGTGTCAGATGCTGCAAGGAGTAAGTAGTTGAGCAGAGACGTGAGCCTGCCGTTTAGGGCCAGGGAGGTGCCAGGTTTTACACCTGGGGCAGACACTCAGCATGGTGCATTCCCAGGGCCAGCGGAGGGTCCAGCTGAGCTTCCTCTGTGAGTGAGAGCCAGTCCCTTCACCCGCCGTCCATCAAGTCTCTGAGGCTTGGGCCAATGCCCTACTTGATTTAACTTTGTAGCGCTGGGAGCCCCGAGAGGCGCACGACTGTGTCCCAGGCTAGCCCCAGGTTTGCTGCTGCCTTGCCGAAGTTAGCCTGGTCCCGCCCCCAACCTGGGATCCTGTGCTGTCCCCCTGCTTCTCGCAGGGATCCGAAATACGGTGGACAACTGCCCAAGGGTGCCGAACTCAGACCAGAAGGACAGCGACGGTGATGGTGTAGGGGATGCCTGTGACAACTGCCCCCAGAAGAGCAACGCAGACCAGGTGAGCGCCGGAGGCACCCCAGCTGGGTCAGATCCCTGAGGTGAGCTCCAGACTAGTTAAGGAGACTGAAGCGCGGTCTAAGCATGGTTCCTTGGGGTCAGGAGGACCTCGGTTCTGGAACTCGGGGTCGGTGGGAGGCTTCTGAATTCCTCTGCCTTGATTTCGGACTCCTGCATCCACCTTCCCTAGAGTGATGTGGACCACGACTTTGTGGGAGACGCTTGCGACAGCGACCAAGACCAGTAAGGAGGCCATCTGGGGTGGGGGTGGGGACTGAGGGTGGGCGACCCCGACGCAGCCCTCTGGGAAATCTCACTGTCTCTCTGTCCCACCCACCAATTCTAGGGATGGGGATGGGCACCAGGACTCACGGGACAACTGCCCTACAGTACCAAATAGTGCCCAGCAGGATTCAGATCACGATGGCCAGGGTGACGCCTGCGACGAGGATGATGACAACGACGGGGTCCCTGACAGTCGGGACAACTGCCGCCTGGTGCCCAACCCAAATCAGGAAGATGTAGACCGTAAGGGCAGGGGCAGGGCCTGTGGTGGGTTAGAGGCTGTTGTGGAGACCTTGGCACGTATGGGAGGGGCTGGGACGTGGTATGGGCGGGACCTATAGCAGATGTGGGCGTGACTAGGCCCTGGGCGGGGCTGGCGCTGACTCCACCACGGGGGTCTCTCAGGGGACGGAGTGGGCGACGTGTGCCAGGGCGACTTCGACGCGGACAAAGTGGTGGACAAGATCGATGTGTGTCCGGAGAACGCCGAGGTCACCCTCACTGACTTCCGGGCCTTCCAGACGGTCGTGCTGGACCCCGAAGGCGACGCTCAGATAGATCCCAACTGGGTGGTGCTCAACCAGGTGGGGACAGGGCCCCGCGGAAGGTGGTGGGGTTGGGTCCTCAGCTGGGGGCGGGGGAACCGAGGACCCATGCGGCCGACCTGAGGCCCTTCTTCCTTTGACCCCATCAGGGTATGGAGATCGTGCAGACGATGAACAGCGACCCTGGCCTGGCTGTGGGTGAGACACGGAGAGGGGTCCAGGCTGTACAGCTAGCCGAATAGGGGGCGGGGCCAGGGGCGGGTCTGAAGTTAGGAAAGGCGGAGCCAGGTTGAGTCTGGGCTCTGGGGTCCAACAGTTCTGGACTCTGAAGGAGCGTGACCCAAGGCATGTCACAGGCCCAGGGATGCGGTCGTGGCTGGACTCGGCCGGTAGGCATGGGGCGGGTATATGGTTGGGGATCTGGGCCTAGGGGCAGGTTGGACTCCAGAGGGGCGGGGGTGGGGGGGGAGGCAGGGCCCCGATGGGGAGAGCCCCACTGCTCCCTTCTCTTCCCCAGGTTACACGGCCTTCAATGGCGTGGACTTTGAAGGCACGTTCCACGTGAACACGGTCACGGATGACGACTACGCAGGCTTCATCTTTGGCTACCAGGACAGCTCCAGCTTTTATGTGGTTATGTGGAAGCAGATGGAACAGACGTACTGGCAGGCGAATCCTTTCCGTGCAGTGGCTGAACCCGGCATTCAGCTCAAGGTGTCCGCGGCCCTGCCTGACCTCCCTCAGTCCTTGAGCTCTCTAGGAGGCCCCAAATCCTCCCAAGGTCTCCCAAAGCCTTTACAGCCCCCTAGTGTCATCCTGTGGACCTTAGAGTCCTTTCAGCACCCCCTGGATTCCTACAGGCCCTCAAACACTCCTCTAGGGCCCCCAAACTTCCTTTGGGCCCCGAAACCTCACGGAGCCCTAAACTTCCCCTCGGGTTCCAAATCCTCCTGCAGAACCCCTAGACCCCAGTAAGTCACTGAAACCCTCCAGCAAATTCCCCAAATCCTATAGAGCCCAGTTTATCCCATGGACACCCAAAACTTTCTATGGGTCACTAAGTCATCTCGCAGACCCCTCCAAATCCTCAGACTCCAAACCTGTCCACGGACTCCCAAATCCTCACATGAGCTCCCAGACCATCCCTGCCCTCCCCCCCCCCCCATACCCCCCCCCCCAATCTCCACGTGGCCCCCAAGAAGGCTTCCTTGCCGGTATCCCATCCATCCAGGCACCCGAGAGCCTCCCACCACTGCCAAAACCTGTCCCACCAGGCAGGGTTCTGCAGGGCTCCGATAGCCTGGGCAGTCTCTGACTCTGTTCCCCTGTCCCTGGGCATGGCAGGCTGTGAAGTCCTCCACAGGCCCCGGGGAGCAGCTGCGGAATGCACTCTGGCACACGGGGGACACAGCGTCGCAGGTGCGGCTGCTGTGGAAGGACCCCCGCAACGTGGGCTGGAAGGACAAGACGTCCTACCGCTGGTTCCTGCAGCACCGGCCTCAAGTGGGCTACATCAGGTGGGGACCTCGCCCCTTGCCAATGGACCAGAAGTCCCTTGCTCTGTCCTGGCTCCTGGAGGTTCAGGGGACCTCGGTACCCTTACCTGTAAAATGGGAATGATACGGGCAGGTAGAATTAACTGTGTTTGGCTCTGGGACATGACACTTCTCCTAGGACGCAGGACACAGCAGGTCCTCAGACGGTGGGGTCCTACTTGTTTCTCAGTCCCCACTGCACTGCCAGGAAGTCCATCCTGTCACGCAGGGAAGCTGAGGCTCAGGTCAGAAGCCCCACCTGCCCTGAGAGTGGCCCAGGCAGGCGGGGGGGGGGACACACGGCCTCCACTCCCAGAGAGGAGGGGACTCGTCTTCCAGGGCAGACGCCAAGGCCTCAGAGGGGAGGGCCTAGCCCAGGGCCCCACCTCGCTGTCTCATCCTCCCCCCAGAGTGCGGTTCTACGAGGGCCCTGAGCTGGTGGCTGACAGCAACGTGGTCCTGGACACGACCATGAGGGGTGGCCGCCTGGGGGTCTTTTGCTTCTCCCAAGAGAACATCATCTGGGCCAATCTGCGTTACCGCTGCAATGGTGAGGGGAGAGCCCTGCTTGGGGGGCGGGGGTGGGAGTCCATCCTGCCCAACCTCACCCCCTCTCACTCGCTGGCCCTTTCTCCACAGACACCATCCCTGAGGACTACGAGACTCAGAGGCTGCTGCAGGCCTAGGGACGGGCGTGGGGATCCACTGCTGGAAGAAGGTCACCCCCAGGGCTGCCCTCAGCACGCCAAGCAGGGAGCTCAGTGCCCGGCTCCGAGGGGTGGCTGGACTGGGGGAGGGAAGGCTGAGGGGCTCAGAGAGGACAAAATAAAGTGTGTGCGGTGGAGTGGCTGGCTGTGGTCTCTGCTTCAGGGAGATCGTGGGGTGGGGCCAGGAAAGGCTGGGCCGGGGACCCCAGACCTGCTAATGACTACCCGTGCCCTTGCCCCGAGTGGCTGGGGACCAGCGGCCTGACTAGGAGTGTCCAACACTGACTGGGGAGGCGCCGGGCCTGCCACTGCATCCTACCCACTTGAGGTCACAGGGCTGGATCCCCACCACTGAGTGCCTGCCCCCCAGGATCCTGGGGTCCTTCCCCTTCCAGGCAATAGGCCCAACTAGCTGGCTAGGGGTGGGGGTGAGGGGCTCACACCTGGGTGTCCACGTTCGTGTGTGTGTGTGTGTGTGCGTGTGTGTGTGTGTGTGTGGCGGGGGGCCTGTGTGTGGCTCCCACTTGATATACCTACTGGCCCACGTTCCATCCCCAGTGTAGGGGAAGGGGCAGGAAAAAAGAGGAGGCAGGGACGAAAACATTGGATTTTTATTATGTTTCATTACAAAGGATGCAAAGGTACAAAGACAAAAGCGTCCACGCCAGAGAGGATGGGCAGGGGCCGGCCGAGTGCGCCCTGAGCCGCCCGCCCCCACCCACCGTGGGCACCCAACCCACGGCCCACGGACATCCACAGCAGAGTGTACATGCTGGGGGCAGGGGCAGAGCCAGCCTGGGGACAGAGGGAAACAGGTGGAGCAGGGCTTGGACCGGCAGGTTTGCATATATCAGTGGTGCCGCCCAGCCCCTTGGGGGGCAGTTTCCTATGGGGGGGGCACAGCGGGGCCAGTGGACCTTGGCTGCCAAAGCCCTCCCTCTCAGGGACTGGTGGCAAAGGCCACGGCTGTGTCCACTTGTCCCGAGTGGACAAGAGGTCAGAAGTGATGGGCTAGGATGGGCTGGGCACTGATTGGCCCCAGAGTCCAGAGCCCTGCGAGATGGGGGCAACACCACGCCCTGCATGTGCCACATGTCCCCGGCATCTTGGGACGGGGTGTTGAGGGCTGGCCAAGAGGGCAGGTGGAAAGAACTATTTGGAGCCAGCATCACTCTGATGTCCAGACCTTAGCCCCCACCCTGTCGGGGAGGACCCTGAGGCCCGAGACCCATGGGTCTGAGTCAGTGACAAGAGGGAAACTGAGGCCCAGGTCACAAGGGTCTTTTTCTCCCCGCCGCCCCCCCCCCCCCCCCCCCCCCCCCCCCCGCCAATGCCTTTGATGAGTATCCCGGCGCCCAGGCCTGGGGATACAGGTTACCCCATCTCCCTCTCCTGGGAGTGGCCACTTTGGAGAGAATGTGTCTGTGGCCAGTTGCCTGTGGCTAAGGGTTATGAAAGGGCACTGAGTCCCACCCGACCAGGAACCTTGGAGGCCAAAGGCCAAGAGAAACCAAGGAGAGTCAGCTCAGGCTGAGATGCTAGGGCAGGGCCTGATGGAGGAGTGTGCCAGGAGCCCCTAGTCACACACTGTGAGACCCCCAGAAGGTGGAGGCACAGGTTCCAAGGAGAACGGGAGCAGAAACAGACCTAGCTGCCCACTCACCCCGGGCAGGCCTCCAGCAGTGGGGGGAGGCGCACAGTCCTCCCCACAGTTCTGCAAGCCAAGTGGGAAGGGCTCAGGGGGCCACAGCTCCCTCTCCTGGAGCATCACCTGCAGGGGTGATGGGTCAAGACCAGGGGCACCGGATACCCTTGACCTTGTGGCCCCCCCCTACCCTACCCCACCCCCACAATGAGAGCCCCTGTGGCCGCTACCTACAGGTCCATCAGAACCCAGTGAGGGTGGTGGGTGCAGGTGCTGCTTTGTCAGGACTGGGGGTGGGGAGCGGAGGGCTCCCCAATAACCGCCAGGCCTTACCACACCCAGACTGTACCTAGGAGTGGGGATGCTTTCTTTGGAAATGCAGAAAACCCAGAATCCAGATGGGGCTGGGAGTTTGGAAGGATGCTTGGTTATGAACCAGCTCAGGGTCGGCTGAGATGTGGAGGTCTGGGGAGGGGGCACGTTCCCATGTGTCCTCGGCTGCCCTGGGGGCCCCTCTAAGGATAGTCCCTCATGGGGGCTCATTGGGCCCAGGATGCTGGACGGCGGGGAAGGCAGTCTCTACTGCTTGAGCCCCACTCAGCCCCCCAAAGACCCGGCGCCTGCTCCCATCCTGACCGGGCCACAGCTAGCACCTGGCATACAGCTCAAAAACTGGACACCCACCGCTGGACATACGGATGGACACAGAGCCTCTCACCCTCCGTGTGGGGGTCTCAGAGTGTTCGATGTCCATTCCCATCTGCCCCACTATGACACACGGGCCTCACCACAGGGCCCACTTGGCTAGGCGTCCTCCGGGGAGCTCAGCCACCCACAGAAATCATGCCAAACACACAGACATCAGAATCCTCCTTTCCCAGCCCCCCAAAACCCACAAGTAGACAAGAGCAGAAAGAGGCTGCAAAGGCCAGCCTGAGTGTCTCGGGACCCCTGCGCTCAGTGCACACCCTTGGGGCAGGCAGGTGGCTCAGAAGCCAGCAGGGAGGTCTGGGTGGAGGTGCTGCTGGGGAAAGGCCCCAAACACACACAGCTGCCCTCCCCTTAGGCCTTGCTAGTCCCAGGGAGTCCTATGGACAGCAATGGCAGGGGGGACTGGACCCACCACAATTAGGGCTCCTTCTCTGGCTTATCCCCCACAGGAGAGTGTAGACAGTTTTTGGATACTGTCAGCTGTGGCCCCTAAATTTTGCTAAAGGGTCAACTTGCCCCCTGAGCTTTCCACTGAGGGTGTCAGGGCCTCTTGCCCCAAGGGGCCGCCCCACCCCACCCCCACCGCTTCCTGCCCAGAAGTATGTCAGAAGGAAGCAGGGCATGTGAGGAGAATGGCGGGGGTGGGGGGAATGCGGGATGCCCCCGAAGAGTGCTGCCTGTTTTCTCCCTGGTAAGGACATAGTGGGGAAGGAGGTTGGCATGGGTACCTGTGACAGGGAACACGATCCCGACAAGACCCCTTCTCCTCCCCCACATCAGCCCTGGACACTGTGTGTGGGGGGTGACTTTGATGGGTGGTGGCATAAACCCTCTCTTCTGAAGGACACAGAGAGGGGCTGATCCCGGGCTCTACTTTGGCCCACAAGCCTCTGTGGGGGTAATAAACTCATTGCCCTGGGGGCTTGGAGGACAGAGGGTAAACTGAGGCAGGTGGGAACACACTGTTCGGTTTGTGTTCCTGGGGCAGAAATTCGCACAGCTGTAGGGGACTGAAATCAGGAGCACTCAGGGGGCAGCAGTGGGGGGACAGACAGGCCTAGCCTCTGACTTCATGTGGGCTGAGCATCCAGGCCTGTCCAGAACGAGCGAGCGAGGACACAGGCGGCGGGGTCTATATACAATATTCAGGGGCCCCGGCCCACCCCTCACGGCGCAGCTCGCCTGAAATCACAGTATTTTCACATCACAAGTTAAAGGGCTGGTTCCCTTAGGCTGTCCTGTTTCAGGAAGTCTTGGCAATTCAAGAATATTTAGTAGAGAAGCAATATTTAAGAAATAAACAAAATCCCCTGCTGCAGACCTCAGGAGGCCTGCCCAGGCCCAGGCAGGGGTATGAACCCTTTGAGGACACAGGGATGCCTGGCCACTGGCTCCTGGCTGGGACCCCCTCCCTGGGAAAACTGCACCTATGCCCCTCATGAGCCCAAGTGGCCATGTAAATACAATGTTGCCTGTGCCCCTGGCCAAGGGGATGCTGGAAACAGGATGCAGGGGTGGACACCCTCCCTCTCCTGCCCATCTGCACTGAGAACCGGGTGCCGGGCAGACAGGAAATACGGGCTGACGAGGCTCCCACATGGGGTCCACGATGCCTTGTTTGAAAATTGCATCCAGGAAGGTTTATAATTTTATTAAGGCCATTTTTTAAAAAGTTCTACATACAAGTCTAATGGTAATCAAACTCTTCTATGTACATGTAGTTTTCTTAAAAAAAAAAAAAAAAAAAAAAGTCTCACTCTTTGCTCTCAGCCCCTACCTCAGTAAGAGGCTGGGCCCTTGACCTGGACGGACTAACCCCGGACTAACCCCGTGTCCCTTAGCCCAGACGAGGGTATCAGGGGCCAAATGACTGAGGAGGGGGCCTTCTTACACCTGTGGCAGCCCAGTCACTTGGCCACGTGCTAACAGCCCGGCCCAGGAACAAGAGAGCTGGATGTCATTAGATCCAATCTGGCTCCCACGGACAGAGGCGAGGGCTCTTGGGACCCAGAGGCAGTGGCTGCGACGCCACAGAGAAGAATCACACCGAGCAGAAGGTGCGGGCCCGGCCTGCAGGCCAAGGAGCCGGCGAGAGCTCAGGATGCGGCTTCGGAGGGACTGCAACAGAAGTTCCTATTTCAGAGCAGCTGACGGAAAACAAAGACAGCCCTGTCACCCCTCCCGGGGCCTGGAGGGTACAGGGACAGCCCCCGGCACGGTGGCCGAGCCCTGATGGTCACCACGGCCTCGGGAGGCACTTCAAGAGGCACCTGGAAACCTCCCGCTACGACAACACTGCTCTTTGCCCCCCGAATCCAGCCCTGCCGGGAGGAACCATGAGAGGGGTAGCTGAAGGGGACGAATGTCAGCTGGCTCTCGGGGTGGGGGGCAAGAGGACAGCCTCATCTTGGGGATGTCAGGACAGAGGGGCTGCAGTTGTCACCAGTCTCGGGGTCTGGGACCAGTCCTCCCTGAAGACCAGCGGGCACCTTGAGGATGGCCAGGCAGAGCTGGGTCTCGGAGAGACCCTTAATAAAAGCCGTGGCTCCCTCCTGGAATTCTGCCTCTCACATGGCTGGAGCGGAGGCACCTCTAGCCACCTCAAGCTTCTGCCAGAGAGCCTACCAGGCCCAATCCACCCTCACTCAGCCCTTCCGTTTTGAGATAATGTGGGCCTTAACTAAAACGGCCAGAGACACAGCTCAGATCCGGGCAGGCAGCAGACTGCTTCCAGTTAGCTTAAAAAATATATAACATGGGATTTCTGGAATAAAAACATGCTCTCGGGCAAGTGTTGGATCAAGAGAGTCAGCTACTTGTCTACAACCAAAGTGTAAATACAAACCAAAAGAAACAAACAAACAATAACACAACAAAAATGCCCTGGCCGCCCCCTCCCCACCCCATTCTTTAAATAACAGTGACAGTGACCAAGGTACAGAGAAGAAAAGATGCAAACAGGTTGAGAGATGAAAACAACCCCCAGAAACAACCCCTGCCTCCACATGCATCCCCTGGAAGGCCCTTTCGTCCTGGCCGGGGGCTTCACTTTCAGGGCAAAGGCGGCCACAGAGGGACCTGGCTGGGGGTGGGCAAAGCGGGAGCAAGGGCCCCAGGAAGATTTAGCTGCTTCGCATGCTCTGTTCACACCTTTTATATTCTGCCTCCATGGGATGGATTCTAGCATTCTCTGAATGTGCTCAGAAATATAAAAGACAGCAGTCAAAATAGTGTTTATTTTGCTTTGTGTCTGCCCCTCTCTCTGGTGCCTTCTCCCCTTGGCAGGGTGGGGCTGGCTCTCTACCTAACCTCGGGCTGGGGGTGGCGGGCAGGTCGGGGGACCAGGAACGAAGGAAGGCAGTGAGAGCTGGACAACAGTCGGAAAATGCACCTCAGCCCACCGCCGCCGTGGACCACAGCGCCCCCTCCAGGCCGGCGGCCCTCCCCAACACGCTTTCCGCATTTTACAGGGGGACGGCTCATGGCCCAGGGTTGGGGGCGAGAGAGCACGCGCAGGGAGGCTCCACGGGGGTGACACGCGGCCTCCCAAGGGAGGTGGACAGCTGGGGGGCGGGCGGGTGGGCAGGGGGCGCTTGGCGGCATTGCAAGCTCAGAATCACAAGCTCGGCCGTTTGCGAAGGACGGAGCGCGGCCGTCCCTGGGCTCAGGGAGACGCCGTCGGGACCACTG
Source organism: Herpailurus yagouaroundi (assembly GCF_014898765.1). Classification (NCBI taxonomy): domain Eukaryota; kingdom Metazoa; phylum Chordata; class Mammalia; order Carnivora; family Felidae; genus Herpailurus; species Herpailurus yagouaroundi. Next base: position 2,901,481 of record NW_024412424.1, on the reverse strand, counting down.
ACCGGCGGGGTGATGGAGCCGGGGGCTGGGCGGCGATGTGCCGGGTGTGCAGCTCACAGACGGTCCATCCGGAAGGTGTCCTCGGTGGCCGGGTCGGCCAGGACCATGTCGGGGTCGTTGAGCATGTGCAGTCCATCCAGGGTCAGGGGGTCAATCTTGAGTTCATCCAGGGGGAACTGGTTGTCCGAGTCGAAGCTGACATCACCGACCCCGGCCAGTGTGCTGGTCAGTTCTTTAGAGAGGCTGGGAGGGGACTCTCCCGTCACTGGAGCCGGGGGTAGCGGGGGGGACACAGGACAAACAAGTCTCAGCGTGGCCCTGGCTCTCTGACCCCACGCCCTGTGCCTCCGCGGCCCCTGTCAATGCTCAGGGAAGAGGGGCTCGGGCCACACCAGGGGTGCTTACGTGGGGGGGTGCCCTCTAGGGGACACTGGCAATGTCTAGGGACATTTTTACTTGTCATGACTAGAGAAGAGGGAATGCTACTGGCATCAGGTGGGTGGAGACCAGGGATGCTGCTCAGCACAGGATGGTCCCACCACCCCAGAGAAAGATCTAGCCCCTCGTTATCAGCAGTGCCAAGGCTGGGAAGCCCTGAGCTAAGAGCCAGGTCAAATGTTTAGTGTGACCTGGCAGGAGCAGGGGCCTTTCCTGCTCTGCCAGGAGGTCTCCTCCATGTACGCCACTGAGAAGCAAACCGGGGTGTGTGTGCACGTGTGCATCAGGGACCCTCCCTGTGGGTTGGGGGGATGTCTGAGTTCTCCCCAGAGAGACCCGGATTCAAACCTAGGCTCTCTCCTCTACTTGCAATGAGACCTTAGGCCTTAGTTTCCCAGTCTGAGACAGGGGTATAAAAGTCCTTCTGGGCTGTTGTGGCCATCACAGGAGCCTGATCCTTCTTTCGAGTCTGAAGCTTCCACCCCCAGAGCATCTCCCGCAGACCACTGCTCACACCCCTGGGGTAGGGAGGAAGCACTAGGCCTCTAGGGGTCCTGGCCACGGACTTCTCCGTCCTGGAGATGTCAGTGGGACCACCAGGGGGTGTCACCCTCAATCCTGAGACAGTCCTGGCTTATAAGGAAATTGCTTCTTTCTTCAATAAAACCCACAATCTACAGGGTGGAGCAGAGGCAGCAAAGGGTCTGGGTTCTATGCCACGTGGAGCATACTCACGTGTGCTATGCATGTCCCTAGGAGCCTGGGCGCTGTGCTCGTTGGGATGCTCATTGCTGTGTGGCCTGCCGCGTGTATGTTGGCTGCATGTGACAAGCCCTGCCGTGCAGGGCCCACCCCCTAGTCACCTGCAATCCCACTATTCTCAGCTAATGGGGTTCAGGGACCTGGGGAGCAGATGCGGGGCCGGGTGAGTGACTGGCTCTGTCCTGTTCTTGCTCTGAGCATGGGACACTGGAAGCCTGGTTCAGGGTCTGGCGTGTGTCCCCCTGGCCTGTCCCACAACCCGGCAACGAGTCAAAGTTGGTGGGGTCTGGCCTCCTTTGGCCCAGTCCTGTCACGACTCATCGTGCAGGGCGGGGGTGCCGTCTCTCCCGGGGATGAGGCCTCTCGCAGCTGCCGGGCTCCCCACTCTGCCCAAGACCCCCGACCGGGATGCCACACACGTGGCCTCACCTGTGAGGATGATGTTGGGGATGCTGCTATGGCTGGGGTAGCCAAGCTGCTGTGTGTCTGGCAGGCTCCCGTGGCTGCCCGTGAGGCCCATCATGGCCGCCTGCGAGTAGTTGAGCGTCGAGCCCGGGCTGTACAGGCTGCTGGAGCTGATGGCGTTCTCCATCATGTTGAACTGCTCCAGCTGCCAGGGGAAGCACACAGGCGTGAGGCCGGCCCTGCTGATCCCCTGGCTATTGCCGGCTGGCCTGCCCTGTGGCAGCCGGGACCACCTCCTCTGCAAGACGCCCAGCACCCACGCTCAGACGCTCGGGGCTGCTGAGCATGAGATTCTATGCCCAGGGTCTCCCCCTCCGCCCTCTCTGAACCTGCCGAGGCCTGCCTGCACACGGCCCCCTCAGGGCTAACTGGATGGATGGATGGATGGATGGATGGATGGATGGATGGATGGAAGGAGGGACGGGTGCGTGACCTGCTCCAGGAAGCGGCCAACCCTTCTCATGCCCACACGCCCCAGACCCTGGCCTCCACGCGGAGCCAGCTCTACCTCCCGGCAAACCCACATGCACAGCCCACGCTGAGGCACCGATGCTACAGCCACTGCCTGTCCCTGCCAGTGTTCACCGCCCACCCTTCCTCCCCCTCTGCTGTTGGCCTCATTCTGTGGGCCAGGCACAGATGCCTGGGGAGGCAAAGCCAAGCCACCCCTTCCAAGGCCTGGAGACAGGAGGGAGCCTTAAGAGCGAAGCTCACGCCCGAGGGGCGGGCGGGGTCCGGGTAAGCGTCCGGGTAAGCTGTGGGCGCTGTGACCCGGGCACCCGCTCACCTGGTGGGACAGAGCATTGGCCTGCCTGGCCGCCATCTGCTGCTCATAGTACGAGTCCCCAAACACGCTGCCCAAGGTGGAGGAGTGCTGCAGACAGAAGAGAGGCCTGCTGTCATCACGGTCCCCAAGACCAGGTCGGGGGCTTGCTGAGGCTCAGGCTGGTTGTGCCCACAGGGAGGCCCCTGGAACTTCCCGGAGGATGCTCAGGATAAAGAAGGCTGAGCATCTACCTTAGGCCTCTTGGGAAAGCCCACAACTTCCAGGATGGAGGGATGCCTGGCTCACTCTGAGCAGGGTGCTCCCCAATCTCAGGATGTTTCTTTCCGCCACCTGCTCCTGGGGGGCCTCAGTACCCCAATAGCCCCCAAAGAGCCATCCCCCATCTCCTCTACTTGAACCCAGGAATGGGTGACCTGGTTTCCATCAGATGGAAGACAGGGGGGCCACAGGGATTGGGAACCCCGCCTGAAGGGCTCCAGAGTAAAATATGTGACCGGGGCCAAGGCAGTAGGTGCTCTGAATTTCAGGATGAGAAGCGTACTTGGCGAACCTTGTCAGGCCCCCAGGGAGACATGGGACATGGTAGCAGGCCACCCATGTGGACAGGACAGGCGCACAGAGCCAGATGCTGGCCAAGCGAACATAAGACAGGCACACAGAAAGCCCCGTCTACCTATCTGTCCATGGCTGCCTGCCTGGGGGACCCGAGGACCCACGGGTGGTCAGGCAGCCCAACTCCCATTCTTCCACGGCTAGCCGGGAGACAGGTCTGCTCCCAGCAGAAGAGCAGGGGACTGGGGACCCTCATAGGCAGAAGAGATACCAGAAACAAGAGCTTGGAGCCCCTGCTTATTCCTATGATGCCAGAGAGAGAGAGAGCAGGATGGAGCCCGGTGGGACATGGACGGGAGGAGGGACAATCAGTGCATCGTGGCCAGACCTCACATGAGGCACCAGGCCGCAGGAAACAGATCCCCAGCCCGGACACAAGTCTGTTTCCTCATTGGTCAGTGGGCTGAGAGCAGAAAGAAAAACGGCCAATGTGGCAAAAATGCCACCTTTGCCCTAAATATAGCCAGCTTCAGGTTTGGAAAAGGGGGCTGCGAGGTTGTGGATGGGTTTCCCCATAGAAGCAGCAGCAGGTCTGTTCTGGGGTACCTGTTTCCATCCCCGTGGCTTTGGACTCAAAGAGGCCCAACACAAGCAGGGGACCCAGGCTAAGGTTTTGTTTGTGAGGCTGCCATCAGAGTTTGCCAGAAAGGTCTGCTCAGGGTGGAAGGGAGGAGCACAGCACACAGTACCAAAGGCCAGCTGCCTAAGGCCCGAGGTGCAGCCAGACAGACACAATGTCCACTCGAGGCGGGGGAGGAGAGGGGAGGCCCCGGCCCACGGGGCCACTGAGTGCAACCTAGGGATCCAGGCGCAGCATGAGGCCAGGCCTGGCGCCGCCCACCCAGCATGGTCTGCCCCCTAGTGGGCCTCTTGGCCATGTCAGGCCCATGTCTGGCTCGGTCCAGGTAATGTGACAGCCCTGACCTCACAGCCACTTGAGCGGCCCACCTCCCTTGCCAGCACCCAGCGGATGGATGGACAGACCAACACACAGACACGGGCTTCACAAGACGGCAACACGCTTTCTGCTGAGGATGGACCAACCCGCCTTGGTCTAGGCAAATCTCTACTGAGAAATCTGCTCCACCCCCGAATTCCTCTCCTGCCTCCTGTACAAAAAGAGACATTATTCAAGGACCAGCCTCAGGAATAGGCCCCACTCACCATTTCCCCTGCCTGGACCAGCTTCCATGACGCCCTCGGCATCCCATGACGCCACGTGACCAGACTAGACACTTCCCGGGAGCCACCAGGGCTCAGAACCGGTGTCGATGTATCCAGAGCCCACAGATACCAAACTGGCCTCTCACCTGCCCTGAGCTCACTGATGCCCTCCCCACCTGCCTATGGAGCAGGAAGCTGCACACAGATGGTCCCAGCAGGCCCCAGGCCCCTGTGGGGTGGTGGAGGAAGGATCCTAGGAGAGCTCCTCCTACAGCAGATGGAACCAGGAGAACAGCCTTTCCTGAACAGGACACCTGCCATCTCAACACACAGGGCCCCATGTGGGCGTACTTCTGAGAGCTGGGGAAAGGGAACTCAACACTGTTCTTGCGTGGTCCTGCCTGGTGAGACAGCTCTTCTCCTTCTTTAGGAGGGGAGGGAAATCCTTTCTCTTTTGTGCCCTGAACCAAAAATGAGGCTTCAGGGCCTCAGGCACTGCTAAGAGGCTCCTAGGAGCTTCTCAGCTTGGTGACATTTTGGGGACGGCGTGGCGGGGTCCTGAGGAGGCTCTACAGCCTGGAAATTTCGGGCCCTGATGTCAGCTCTGTGGGCACCTCTTCTCCGGTGGAATGTTGCAGACAGAATTTGGTTATAAGCTGAGAGTTGTGCTAAGGGGACTCCTGAGGAACCCAGATGGGGGTATGTTGCATGTATGTGTGTCACAGGTTGGGGTCCAACCGTGTTGGGGAAAAAAACCCAAATCTGATGGATGTGGTCGAGTCCCGCCTGTTGCCTGGGGCAAGCCGCAGTCTCCTCATCTGTGAGACGGGGACATGGACCCCACTCAGAGAAGCTTCCTGTGAGGACACACCCTTCTGTGAGGCAGAGGGAGAAGAGTCTGAGGAGTCAGAGCCCCAGTCACAGGCCGGCCACCGCCTCAGCTGTGCCCCAGAGCAGGTGGAGCCCTCCTCCACTCTGGGGAGCCTCAGGCGGGGGATGTGTGCACAGGCTGTGGGACCCCGGGGTGACCCTGGCAAGAAGCCTGGGGGCGTGGCCAACACCGAGGTCACGAAGGCAGGCGAGGAGCCCACCGCCTCCAGCTCGGGCTCCGCACCGGCCACAAAGACACGGCGGGAACGTGGCAGCTCCTGAGCCGGGCCTGGTGGGGCAGTGCCTTCTCCTCCCCGCCCCAGCGGAGTGGACGAGATGGGATGGAGCGAGGCACAGATGGTGGGGGACGCGGGGGGGGGGGGGGGGGGCGCGAAGCAACGCTGGGGCGCGGGGTGCCGGGAGGGGGGAGGCGGTGTCCCTTACTTGCGGGGAGCTCCCGGGGGAGAAGCCTTGATTGGAGACAGGTGAGGTGGGAGACTGGTTAGCCGGGGAGCCGGCACTAGTGCGGTACTGCTGCAGAGCCGGCGCCTGCGACGACAGACAGGTCAGGACGCGCGAGGGGCCCCGGGCCTGGCTTCCTGGGACTGGCCGTTCCCCGCCGAGCATCCCCCCGAAGACCCCCCGCCCAGCGGGTGAGCACGGTACCAGGAGCACCTGCAAGTGGTGCGGGTCCCTGAGCCCTGTCGGAGCCTGGGGGGGGGGGGGGGCGTGGTCAGAGAACCCAGCTTCACGGAATCGCGCCGGAGGACCGTGGCGGGGGGCGGAGGGGTCCACCTTAGCTTGGCAGGCTTCAGAGCACCCACACGAACACACACCCGCACCCACATACACACGTGTGCACACAGCCATACCTGTGTACACACAGACACACCCACACGCACATGGGCAACACAAGGCCCAGGGCCGGGCAGGCAGCCGCCGCCTTCTGCTGCCGACTCTGGGCAACAGCACATCCTGCCCACCTCGAGGGGTGGTGGGACCGACAAACAAGGCCATGCGGGGCACACCGCAAGACGTCCGGTACCCGGCAGTCACTACACCGGCACCGCTTGGGACGAGCCTGATGCATTTGCTGTCCAGAGACCTCCCAGGGGCGGCCACCTCCTCACCTGAAGGACAGAGGGTCTTAGCTTCTCACCAGGGGCAGGACGGGCTGGGGCAGGACCTGGATTTAGCCCCTGCTCTGGTCCCAGTCCACCCAGGACCTGCTGTGTGCCTCTGGGCAAGCTCCCTGACTTCTCTGGGCCTGTTGTTCACTGAGGCCCGGCTGACCAGCCCAGGGCCCCATAAATGCTCGGTCTCCTCCATTTCCTCAGTGGCCTGTTCTGAGTAGTCTGGAAAAGGGGTTGAGCCTGGGAGGGGCACGGGGGCACAATAGGCAAGGTATCAGTGTGGGAGGCGCCATCACGGTCATTTGGCAATGACCGGTCCGGGCCTTCTTAGAGTTGGAAAGAGGAAACTGTCCAGAGGGATGTTCTCCTTGCTCATTGGAGGCTGCACGAACTCAAGGAAGAGGCAACCAGAGCCCTTGCCCCCAAGGGGCGCAAGGCAACAGAGAGCCCTGGGGGTGGAGGGGTAACATCTGTGCACCTGGCAGACATCCCTGCCTCTATTGTCTGCCCAGCTCAAAAGTGAGGCATCACCGCTGGAGGGCGTCAGGGAATGAGGTACTCCAAGCAGGCTCCACCATCAGAGCTGCCCCCACACCAGCCATGTTTCTGACAAAGAAAGGGCTTGTGCGCATTCTTGTCCGGGGGACCCCTGGGGTTTGCCCTCTGAGGGGTCAGAGCAGCTTGGAAACCGGTCTCTCTTCACCTACCCCACCCAGCTCAGGGGGCCTAGTCTCTGCAGAGCACATCATGTTTTGATGACACTTATCTTGGGGTTGGCAGCCAAGGGCTGAGTGGAGAGGGCTTGCTGTACCCTAAACGTAGTCCCCATTGCTCTAAATATGGTCAAAGATAGCCGAGACCACTCCCTTCCCACCAGGGCAACCAAGGTGAAAGTCTGAACACTCGAGAAGGTTTGGGGGTGCAGAGGTCAAAACCAGCACCCATTACCCTGAGCCCAGGTCCAGGCAAAGGGTCCCATGGTCTGAGCTGTAGGACCCCAGGCCCCAAGCAGGGAGTCCCATGGTCTAAATTGCACGTCTCTGGCCCAGGGCACTGTGCTGTATGAACCACAGGGCTGGATTCATCCCTTCTCCTCCAAGTTCAACTCTGTCCTCCTAAGTCCCAGCAGTCTGTTCCCCAGGCCCTGAGAGTTCTGTGTCCTCCCTGCCTCCAAGGGAGCCGTTTTTGGATGGGAAGGGTTGAAGTACTGGGCATCAAAGGGCATGGGAGAGGCTTTGCAGTCAGATACAGTATAGTCCCTCTTGGGTGAAGTTTGGGACAAATGATCCCTGCTTGTGTCTCAGCTTCCCCATCAGTACAAGGGATGACAACCTTGGCCCGGCAGTGCTTGCTTCAGCCCTGACCCCTGGCCAAGCTGGTCTTGAAGGGGAGCCGTGAGGAGGCTTCAGCCAGACACACCTGAGTCTTTGGGCCTTGGGAGCCCAATGAGGGTCTCCCACAGCCCCTGGGATCCATGAGCCACCACCACCACCCCCAAGCCAGGCCCCACACGACCCCATCTTAGGCTTACCGAGGTGATGTCGATCCCCATTGGCGGCTGGCCCGGGTTCTCTGGGGGGGACTGGGGGAGAGAGGACGGTACCGTGACCGCGAGCGGGGGCAGCTGGGGCCCCCGCGTCAGGCTGGCGCTTGGCATCAGGGGGCCGCCTGGGGGGAGGCCGACGGGCACCTGTGGGGGTGGCGGGGGCGGCTGCTGCTGGGACGCAGGTGGTGGTGGTGGAGGGGGCTGTGGCTGTGGCGGTGGTGGCTGCTGGGAGCCCGCCTGGGTGAAGAAGGCGTAGGGCAGCTGCTGCTCCAGAGACAGGGCATCCATGGCCACAGCCTGGGGGAAGAGGAGGGCGTCACGTGGGAGGCCACTGGGCAGAAGAGGCCAGACTATGAGTACCTGGTCCCCAGGGGGGCCCCATGGCCTGGCATGCTCAGCAAAGATGTTATGGATAAACAAAGGGACATCCAGACCTTGGACCCCCTAGAGAGGACAGGCCTTTCCCAGGGCCACAGAGGGTTAGGCTGCACCTGGACAGGACCTGGGCTTCTAATCCAGCTGTTTGTGCCCTGCACCCAAGGAGCCTTTCCTTTGCCACACGCCGAGAGGCGGGCACCACCTTCCATACCCACTCAGGCTCAGGGCTCCACATTCTGGCAACCCAGCAGGCAGCCTGTGCCTAGACCACTCTGGGTGATGGAGATGGTGGTGTGGCCACTCAGTAATGATCAGCTCAGGCCTTCTTGGAGTGGAAAGAGAAATTTTTCCTGGTTAGAGGGAAGTTTTCAACATTTGTGAGTCAAATGTTCCTGGGGCAGGCTGGGGCTCCTGCCCTCTGAGGGAGGTTGGATGTGACCAGGAGCTACAGGATATAACACAGAACAGAAGGCCCAGCCTCTAATAAGTGGCAGTTACATGAACAAAAAACAGTTTCCAGAAAAGGCAGGCAGGTCTAAGGGAGAAGGCACAGGGGTCACAGATCGAGAGACTGAGGACACATTGCCAGAAGCTACCCATGGCTCTGTCTGGATCCTGATCTGAACAAGCAGGCGGGAGACACAGAGGGGAACGGGCTGAGGCCAGGCAGTGGAAGGTATGCCTATCAGTTGTGTTATAGGTAGATAGTGCCATTGAGGTTATGTTAAAAAACAGACAACAAAAATATTACCTATTAGGGATTTAAAAAAAAAAAACAGGCAAAACGGACAAATTCCTGGAAACACACAAACTACCAAAACTGATCCAAGAAGAAATAGAAAATCTGAATAGACCTATATAGCAAGAAAGGAGATTGAATCAGTCATCAAAGACCTCCCAATGGAAAATATTTGGAAATCACATACCCAATAAAGGGTTAGTATCCAGAATATATAAAGAACTTACAAAATTCAACACCCCAAAACCAAATAATCCAATTAAAAAATGGGCAGAAGACATGCATAGTTTTCCAAAGACATACAGATGGAAAAAAGACACATGAAAAGATGCCCAACATCACTCATCATCAGCGAAATGCAAATCTATCACCTCACACCTGTCAGAATGGCTAAAATTAACCACACAAGAAACAACAAGTGTTGGCAAGGATGTAGAGAAAGGGGAATCCTCCTGCACTGATGACAGAAATGAAAACTGGTGCAGCCACTCTAGAGAGCAATATGGAGCTTCCTCAAAAAGTTAAAAATAGAACTAACTACCCTACAATCCAGCAATCCCACTACTAGGTATTTAGCCAAAAGATACACAAATACTAATTCAAAGGGACACATGCACCCCAGTGTTTACAGCAGCATTATTTACAATAGCCAAATTATGGAAGTGGCCCAAGTATCCATTGATTGATAAATGGATAAAGAAGATGTGCGGGCTCCTCGGTGTCTCAGTGGGTTAAGCATCTGACTCCTGATTTTGGCTCAGGTCATGATCTCACAGTTCGTGGGCTTATGCCCCAAGTCAAGCTCCAGGCTGACAGTGTGGAGCCTGCTTGGGATTCTCTCTGTCTGTCCCTCTCTCTCAAAATAAATTTAAAAACTTAAAAAAAAAAAAAAAAAGGAATACTATTCAGTCATAAAAAAGAATGAAATCTTGGGGCACCTGGGTGGCTCAGCTGGTTGAGTGGCCAACTCTTAATTTCGACTCAGGTCATGATCCCAGGGTCACAGGATTGAGCCCTGTGATGCTTAGTATGGAGCCTGCTTGGGATTCTCTCCCCCACCCCCAACCCCCGCTCAAGCAATCGCTCTCTCTCTCAAAAAATGAAATATAAATAAATAAGTAAAAATAAATTTAAAGAAAGAATGAGATCTTGCCATCTGCAATGACACGGATGGAACTAGAGAGTATCACGCTAAGTGAAATAAGTCAGAGAAAGACAAATACCATTTGATTTCACTCATACGTGGGATTTAAGAAACAAAACAAACGAGCAAAGGAAAAAAAGAAGAGAGAGAGAAACCAAGAAACCAAGTGTTAGCCACAGAGAACACACTGATGGTTGCCAGAGGGAAGGCAGATGGGGGGACGGGGGAAATAGGTGATGGGGATGAAGACGTGCACTTGTGATGAGCAGCGGGTGATGTACGGAATGCTGGATCACTGTATCATACACCTCAAACTAATATTACACTGTGCGTTACCTACCTGCAATTTAAGTTAAAACTTAAAAAAAAACCCTCAAATTTCCCAACAAGGATAGGCTAAGACCCAGGGGCTTTGCTGGTGAATTCTACCAAATATTGAAAGAATCCGCACCAGCGTTTCTCAAATGCTTCCAGAGAAACAAAAGAGGAGGGAATGCTTCCTAATTTAGGGCCATAAAGGCCCTAAATTGACGAAGTAAAAAAGAGAAGAATCAAATTACTGAAACCAGAAACAAAAGTGGGAACATTATGACCAACTTCAAAGAACAGAATTAGGAGTGCTATGAATGATCATATGACAGCACACTGTACAATCTAGATGAAAGAGACCAATTCCTAGACACATATGAGCTACCAAAAAAAGCAGAGGAAACAAAATTATGGTAAACTGAAAAAACAAAAAACCTCTCTAAACATCTCATTTTGGAGAAATTCAACTAGATCCTCAAGAAGGGAAAGTGACATAAATAAGGACACCCAGTCACACAAATCTGCCCATGACAGCTACAAGAGACTCCAGGCCAGTACTTAATACATTTTCATGTGCTTGAAATTTTGACAAATAGCCAGAAATGTTGGGAACGTTTGTCTTCAAGGTTCTATAGGCCCCTGGAAGGAGAGGGAGGCTTCCCTGAGCAGGCCACGCCTCCTCGCCCCACCCCACCACGCCCTCACACCTGAGTGATGGGTGACAGCTGGGAAAGGGTGGGCGACACCTGCTGGGCCTGCTGTCTCCTTGCCTCTGTGTTCAGGGACAACGGGCTGACGCCAGCTGGACGGTGCTGTGGTGAGGAGCCTGGCGTGCTCATTCCTGAAAGGGAGAACAGGAGAGAAGGGTGGGCATGACTCTGGCCTCCAGAGGGCTGCTCACACACCTTGGTCACTGCTGGGAGCAGCCCAGTCACTCAGACAGAATCCATTGTGTCCTAATCACCAAACCCAGGGTGCTCCCCTCCAAGGCCCCAATACCTGTGTAGACTCTGTTCTCTTTCCTGCTCCATCCCCATGCTGGCTAGCACTATCCCACTGATCCTGCCATCCCTCCCAGGGACGTGTCCCACAGGCCCTGCCAATCAGCACTTCCCTGCCTCTGCACCACCACATGATTGGCCCCCAGATGGACATGTGACCAGGCTTGCCCAATGAGAGACTGCCCTGGGACTTCTGATGGAACTCCAAGAAGGGAGGTCTGGAGCTGTGTGAGGAGAGCACCATATGGCCGCAAAGGGAAGAGCCAGCTGGAGAATCAGGAGCTGAGGAGAGGCAGCACCTGAGCTCTAGATCCAGCCACAGTGGTGCTTCCTGGTTTTGGGAGATAATCGGTGCCCCTTTTTTGCCTAAACTGGCTTGGGTTTTGGTTAGCTTCAAGGAAGCTGGTCCTGCCCAGAGGCTGCAGTTTCCTCTACAGCCTCATGCTCTCAAAATTGTACCACCCTGTAATGAACTATTCCTTCAGCCAGATCTCCTTTCAGCACCAGACCCGTGTATCTGGCAGCTCCTCCCCCATCTCATGCCCACAACCTCCTCTCACCTCATGTGCTCTCCATGCTGGACCATCAGCCCTGCTGGGCTGCCCAACCTAGAAACTCAGTTACTCTCTCTCTACTTCCAACACCCTTGCTGCTGATCGAGCTCCTGTCAGGAGGGCTCCGTGTTGCCCCTTCCGTCACCCTGGCCCCCTCCCCCCGGAATCCCATCCCTGGACGTGTCTGTTGTGAAGGAGCTGAGTGAGGTCAAGTTCAGTATGGAAGCAGTTGGGGCCTGCTGGGTTATCCTGGGGCACGGTGCCAGGGAGAGGCCTCCTGATGCTTGAGGGAGCCCTGGGGGATTGGCTTGATCTCCCAGTTGGTCTCCTTGTCCTTGAGATGGAAACAATAACAGCCGCCCTCAAGAGTTCACCGTGAGGCCCTAATGAGGTTGGGAGCAGGCTCTCAAGACAGTCTGGCCTGCAGTCAAGGCCGGTGGTGTAGAAGCCTGACTCACCTGGGGTAGCTGGCCCCATTCTGCCGAGGGCCGTCAGATTAACCTTGTTCCAGCGGGTGAGATGGCAGGTTCACAGGCCAGTGGGAATGCGCCCAGCACACACTGAGGGGAGATGACAGGCGGCCTTCTCTCCGCCCAGGGCAGCTGCTCACTGGCTGTGTCATCTGTGCGAGGCAAGCCTGGTCACGCCTGCACTTCCCCTCAGTCGCCCTGGCAGCTCCACTTAGCCGTGCACTGCAGGAGGGCCTGGCAGAGTGCTCCCAAGGCAGAGCCCCGGGTTCCAAGTTATACACAGAACTTGGGCCCCAGAATCAAGCTGCCGCAAACACAGCAGCATCAAGGGGGGCACGGACAAGAAGCCTGAGCAGGAAGAGTCCGGGAGATGCCTAGTCAGGGAACACAGTCGGGACCACAGGCTGCTCCCTCCTCTTCTCTGAGCATCCACTGCCTCTGACATCCTTCGGGTTGTGAGCACTCAACACCCAGGGAGCAGACGTCAGGGCTCAGTGAGCAGCAGAGGCAAATACCAAGAGAGGGTCAGTGGGGCAACAGGGGCAGGAGGGGCCTGTGGCATACGAACTCGACCCACCACTGCCGGGCCTTCTGATTCTTCAAGAGAAGCCAGAAGTCTAGAGTTTTACACACACTCTCCTGATTTTCAGAGGTTGATTCAAAGCATCACGCGTGCAACCATGGGCCAGACAAAACACACCGGTAGGCTGGATTTGGTGCTTGGGTTGCCAGCCTCTGTCTATCTTCAGTACAAGGGAGTTTTTAATCCTCCGCTGGGCTGCAGAGTGAGCTCCTGGTCTCACACTGGGCGGCCACCACCCCAGGAGAGGCCAGTTGGGCTGGGAGGGTGGACGGACGCCTTGCTGTTGAATTCCTTTTGGCAACCTGGATCACCTTTGGGAAAAGGAGTGAGGCCAGCTGGAAGGGAAGTCTGGGGCGGGCAGGGAGAGCTGCCAGGGGAGGGCAGGCCAGGTGGCAGGGGCCCAGCCAGAGGCACGCAAGCCTCGTATGCGGGGCTGGCAGGCCTTGGAGCTGTGCCAGGAAGGAGGACCCGGGCCTGCCCTCCTCCAGGTTCTGGCCAACGACCAGGAAAACGACCTCAGCAAATGTTTAAGAGAACGAGAGGGGCCGCTGTCTCCTTGGAGGCAGAAGCCTCCCATTCTTCCTCGAGGGGCTCACGTTCCAACTGGCGGGTGGGCTGGGGGGGCCATCTCCACGTGTGCCAGGGGCCAGCGGCTCGGCTTGATTTAAAATGCGCCCAGAAAGCGGAGCCCCTGCCAGGCGAGCAGCTAGAGCGGCAGGTTCGCAAACAACCGAACACATGTCAGACATTACGGGGCTGACGCTCCCAGCCAGGCGGGCCAGGGTCTGGGCCCCACGCTCGGGGTCTGCGCTTGTTCCCGCGTCTATGGCTTTCACATGTGTTGTGTTTTCCTGTGCTTGTTTAGACTCGGCATGGGCTGGAGGTGCACAGCTCCTGGGCGGGTGCTGGGGGGCTGCCAAGGACCCTCTGGAGGAGGGGGTGGTGTTCTGGAGGCCACAGCAAGACGTGAGGAGAAAAAGGGGGGCCAGGAAACAGTGGTGCCTACAAAAGGGGGCCCCTCCAGTGTCCCCAGAGCCAACCTGCTGATTTCTTGCTTTGCATAGGCCTGTGTGGACCCTCCCGGCCCACCCACCTCTCAGGGGGCCATGGGTCTCAGGATCCCCTGAATCTGTTCACTTTGTCCCGGGGGTGGGGGGGGGACAGTGGAAGCTGACACCCTCTGCCTAGTGGCTGAGCCTCGGTGGGCACGGGGCCAGGTATGTACACGCAAGAACAGAGCCTCAATGCTCTTAGGCCAGGGTCCTGCCCCGCTTTTCACTGTTCTGGCCTCTATTTCCTAGTCTAGAAACCTAGGAACACTTGCACTGTCCTTAACACCCCTCACCTGCCTCTGGTCCTGTCAGCACCAAAGCCCGGAACAACTCCGGCTCAAGTGCCTCTGTTCCCTGTAACGTGGGCCAGACAACTTCACCTGGAAGTCTCTCTACAGTGTTCAGTGGGGCCCTGCCCTGGCACTGGCACCCCTCCTGATAGCCTATTCTCCCTGGGTGGTTAGAAGGGCTGTGGCAAATGTGAATTAGAGCGTGTGATTCTCTCTCAGAAAACCCTGCATGGTGCTGCCCACCACGCTTGGGACAGAGGTAAGGCAGGCAGATGGACTGGGCGAGCATCGGCTCCTGGGCAGGAGGCAGGGCAGCAAGGTAGCGCTCTCACCGGTCACCAAGTCCTGACATGTGTGGACTCCCAGAGGGGTCCACATTCTGCCCATCCCACCATGAGGCTGTTGGGTCTGACTTGTGTCCTCCCTGGATGCAAACCCACACATCCCACAGTCAACATGGGTGCAAGAATCACACTGGGGACATGCGGGTCATAGTGGGAACGTGGGAGAACCAGGCCTGGCCCAGGGAACAGATGAGAGCAAAGTAGTGACTCAACAGCAGCAGGGTAAATGAAGAAAAGCAAGAGTGAGAGGCTGGAGGTAAGAGTGTGGGTAGGGGGCCACAATGGCTCATTGAGAAGAGGTGTGAGCAGGGATGGGGTGGGCGAGGGGTCCTGCAGCCACCTGGAGGAAGAGGACTGTGGAAGAGAGGTGGCACATGCCAAGGCCCTGAGGTGAGCTCGCTGGCCAGAGAGGAGATGGTGTGGGGGGCGGGAGACAAAGTCGGAGGGTGAACTGCAGTTGACCTCCCGGGCCCCAGGGGTCTCAGGTTTTCACTGGGAGGGAACCGAGGACCCGTGCAAGATCCTGAGCAGACGAGAGCCATGAGGTGATGGCCATCCTGGCTGAGAAGAGGCTGAGAGCTGGTGGGGGAGGTGGGCAGGCAGGTGGAGGCCATGTAAGGTAGAGAAGGTCCAGGTTGGCCTGGGTCCCAATGGTGGGGCTGACGGGATGCATCAACAGGTCAGGGCAGGCAAGAGAACAGAAGAGGCAAGCCACTGGGAAACCGTGCTGCTCGTCCCCAGAGAAGCAGGGTTGGGCAGCACTGGGAGATATTAGGAAGGTGAGGGGCCCATGGGATGTCCCCATGAATGTGGCCTGGACTGGAGTGTACCAAGCAGGTGGAGTGTGGGGGGAGCAGGTCAGGACTGGTCCTGGCCCTCCATGAAGAGCTGAGGACAAGGAGAGGTGGGGGGAAAGCCCGGCACACCCCGGCCGGGTCAAACTCTTGGGGGCTCCCCTCCTAGAATGTTCTGGACTCACCCAGACTCTCTGAAGCCCCCAGTACACCCTCAGAACCACTGTCTGATCCCTGGGGACACCGCTGTGTTTTCCCACTCCCAGGCCTTCACCAAAGCCGTGCCCTCTTCCTGGGATGCCTTTCCTGGGCAATACTGGGAAAGCCCAGCCCCTGTGGTAGGTTCTGCCTCCCACTCCATGCCCAGCATTTTGGAGGTCACCCTGCTAAATCTTTATCCAAACCCATGTGTTGTCTTCACTAGCTGCTCAGCTCTGCCAGGGAAGGAAGTTCTCCCGCCTTCTGGCCTGGCCTTACCCTGGTTGGCGCCGCCGATGCCCAGATGAGTCAGGTTGGCCGCGAGGTTGCCGGTGCTGCTGGAGCTGCTGAGCGCGGGGAAGGTGGGCTCCTCAGGGTCCAGTGGGGTCGGGAGGGGGGAGGGGAAGTGTATGTTGGTCAGGTCAGGCAGGGAGCCCCCTGTGTTGTGGGTGGCGGGGATCAGGGCTGTAGTGTTTTCCTGGTCAGCGGATGGAAAGATGCTGGGGGGAAGGCCAGACAGAGGGGGGAGGTGAGCTCTCGCCGGCCCATTCTTCCCCAGAAGCTGTGGCGGGGGAGCGAGGTGTCGGGGGAGACTGGTGCGAAAAGATTAGGTGCTGCCATGCTCAGAAAAGGACTGTCAGCCTACACCTCCAGTGGGACCTTAGGAAGCAGCCTACCTATCTATGCAGGATAGGAGGCTGGGGTGAGGGTCCTCCTGCGGCTCAGGGACAGGGGGTGTCTGAGGAGCGGGCAAGCTGGAGCTGAGCAGGGGTGGTGGGGGCAGGGAAGGGGAGCAGGGCCCCATGTCCCCCCCGCCCCCTGTGAGGCTCGTTGACTGGCAGCCAGCGGCGGGGCGCCCCTCTTGTCAGGACTTGCAGCCTGTGAGCTAGCGGACGGGAAGCCCTGGGGTCATCTGAGCGGCCCTGACAGCCCTGGGCATGCAGGGTGGGCCCTGCTGAGACTTACTTGATCCCGGGGACCTCGCAGGACTTGGGCCTGGACCCCGTCTGAAAGAGAAGACAGCGGACACTGAGCGGGCCTCCTGGCGTGCTGTGGCTCCTCAGGGCATGGCTGACCATGCCACAAGGGCCGGAGACGCTCAGCAAGAAGGGAGTTTATCAGGTCCTGGAACGTCTCACAAACCAGAACTAGGCAACCTCAAAGGCAGAGGGGCCTGTCCCAGACATGCCCAGGGGCAAAACCAAGAGTTATGTGCAGAGGGGTCTCTACAGCCCCCACCTCCAGCCCCTGCCCTTGGTGGCAAGCAGGCACATCCAAGCCTAGCTGTCTGCCCATAAGCTGGGCACAGCAGAGGAGTGACATGGTCCCTTGTCAGCAGGCATTTGGAGAAGACGGTGGTTTGTCCGGTCTATACACCCGAAAACCCCAGGCACCACCTCAGCAGTGGAGCCACTGGAAACGTGGGCACCCCAAACCAATCCCCCATTCCATTCCTGGATCAGAGTGGGAGGGGATCCCGGGGCAGGGGCCACCTCTGCTCAGCATCCACTTGTCTAGGGCAGGGAAGTACATCATGTGGGGCAGCATGAAGAGGCTCAGACTGGGCACGATGAACACACAGAGGGCGCTCCCTGCCCCTAGCTGACCCACCTTCCTGTGGTCCCTCAGCTATGGCTCCCACAGGGACCGTGGTGCTGTGCGTGCTCCCACGCACCCACCACCTGAGGATGAAGACTTTGCCTGCCCTGTGGGGCTGGGAAGGGGGTCCCAGGGAAACCCTGTTGGCAGCAGGACCCTGGCTGGTTTCCTCCTCTTCGAGCTGGGGCCGCTATGCCAGCCGAGAACTGTAGGCTCTAGGCAGAGCCCCTAGACTCTCATTCAAGGACAAAGGAGGAAACCCGCCGGATGGCGGCAGACATGACCGGACAGAGCCCGCGTGCTGACGGAGGGCTCCGGCTGTGTCACCTTCCCTCATTCTCCATCCGCCTCACAGGCCCTCAGGCTGATGTGTTCTTTAGGGATTATCAGATAAGAAGGTGGATGCACTGGCGGAGGGCTGTAGACTCCATGTGCACACCCAGTGTGTGGGGGGGGGGAGGGGCTGGGGGGGGCCCCACAGTGACTGGGGACCCTGAGGGGTGGTGTGCGACCAGCAGCATTAAGCCTCTGCAGAAAATGCCAGAGGGACAGGTTTGTACTTGGCCACTGGTTCCTTAATTCTGTGAGTAAACACTTGCTTCATTACCGGATTTTTTCAAAGCGTGATGACAATGACTTTCTAAAGAACCTTTCAAAAGCATTCCACGAACATTATGGAGATAACAGTGGATTTCTAAACAGCATTAAAAATTCACCCATCGCAAGTTGCCCGCGCGCGGACCGCCCACCCCACTCCCCACAAATCCAGTGGAATTCCTTTACTGACGTCCTTGCAGCCACATCATTTTGCGTGGTAGTTAAAAGTTTAGCCACGATGCTGGGCTCTGCCACCCTTGTTTCTCACTCCCAGGATGTCGAGTGTGTTTGCACCAACCCCCACCATCTTCCCTGTCTTCATGGTTCAGCAGCACATTCGGCTGCTTGTAACCCTGATGTCTTTCTTTACCCACTCACCTCTCTACGACTAGGGGTTTCAGTGGCTTCCCGATTTTGTTCGGGTTGTCAGAATTCTTTTCGAATTATTTTTTTTCTCCCGAATATGAAAATCCTATGCCTTCTTTGTGCAAAACGGGAACATGCAGACATGGATAAAGGGCTGACAATGGCGCCCGCACCTGACACTCGAGGGGACACGCCCCGTTTGCACGTCTCCCCTGGGACGGGTCCTATCACACCCAGGCATCTGTGTGTACACCCTGGCATACCTTGGAGATACTGCAGCTCAGTTCCAGAACACCCCAATAAAGCAAATATCACAGTAAAGCAAGTCAAGTGAATTTTTTGGTTTCCCAGTGCACAAAGAAGTCATGTTTACACTATCCTGCAGTGTAAGTATGCAATGACAGTGTTTTAAAAAAACAAGTTATGTGCCTTTAATTAAAATACTTTACTGCTGGGGCGTCTGGGTGGCTCAGCTGATTAAGTAACGGACTCTTGATTTTGGCTCAGGTCATGATCTCATGGTTTGTGAGATCGAGCCCCACATAGGCCTGACAGCGTAGAGCCTGCTTGGGATTCTCTTTCCTTTCTCTCTGCCCTTCCCCCACTCATGTTTTCTCTCTTTCTCTCTCTCTCTCTCTCTCTCTCTCTCTTTCTCTCTTTCTCTCAAAATAAATAAATAAACTTAAAAAATACTTTATTGGGGTGCCTGGGTGGCTCAGTCAGTTAAGCATCCAACTCTGGGTTTCAGCTCGGGTCATGATCTCACAGTTTATGAGTTTGAGCCCTGCATCAGGCTCTGCGCTGAGACTGGAGTGCCTGCTTGGGATTCTCTCTCTCCCTCTCTCTGCCTCTCCCCTGCTCATGTTCTCTCTCAAAGTGAATAAATTAAAAAACAAAACAAAACAAAACAGTTGGGTGCCTGAGGAGCTCAGTTGTTAAGCATCTGACTTTGGCTCAGGTCATGATCTTACAGTTCATGAGTTGGGAGCCCCGGGTGAGCCCCACTTCTCTCTCTCTGCCCCTTGTTCACTTGCACCCTCTCTCTCTCTCTCTCAAAAAAAAAAAGAGTTAAAAAAATTATTTCTAAAAATGCTAATCATCTGAACTTTGAGTTGTGATCATTAATCAAACGTCACATAACAAATAATGAAAAAATATGAACAATTCCAAGAATTACCAGAATGTGACACAGAGACACAAAGTGAGCAAATGCTGTTGGAACAATGGTACTGATATTCTTGCTCAACACGGGGTTGCCACAAACCTTCAATTTGTAAAAAAAAAACGCAACACAATAAAGCAAAGCGCAATAGAATGAGGTGTGCCTGTCTATCTCGAAATGTTTTATGCTTTATCCTGTTCTTTCCACAGAACAGTACCATCATGAGTGTCACTCATGCCTTTAAAATTCCTTCAAAAATCCCAACTCACCATGTGCGGAACTTTCCGCATGGGGGACTGAGGATGCTTTCATCCTCAGTTATAAAACCCCCCTACTGTCGAACATTCAAGTTCTTTCCAGTTGATTTCGAAAGTTCTGAACACCTGCCTTTGAGGAACACATCACTGTTTGTTCATTTGTCACCTCCCTACGATTTCCTGGGGGGGATGAGCAATGCATGTTGCTGCCCCTTTCACCACACCCTGACCAGCAATGGGTTTTAGTTTTTTTTTGTTTTTTTTTTTTAATATTCAAAATAGATTTGGTGTTAAGTGTATTTTGTTCTATTCAAATTCTTTGAAATTTGTACTCATGGCACAAATTCTATCTTACCACTAGACATTTTATAGGTTGCTGGGAAATTAGTTTCTGTTTCTGGACCTGGAGGTAATACAGAGATTTCAACTCAACTGAAAATTCCAAGTAGACTTAATGGAAGTCTAAGGATGACTGTAACCATGTATAAACAATGACAATTACCCAATACTATGGGTTAGCAGAAAGATCACAGGCTAAGAATTAGGAGGTATAGGTTCTAAACCCTGAGCATCTTCACAGACTTGGACAAATAGGTTCACTATTTGTATGTACTGTGAAATGATCACCACAGTAAGTCTGGTTCACAGCCAACGCCATACATAAAAATAACGGCACACTTCATGAATCTGCGTGTCATTCTTGTGCAGAGGCCATGCTAAGCTCTCTATGGTTCCAATTTTAGTATAGGTGCTGCTACAGTGAACATGGGTTTTAATTCTTCATGGCTTCTGACCAGTATAGCAGGTCTATTTAACCCTAATGGCAGGCCTGGTCAAATCTGAGCGAGGTTCACACTTCAGGGAAGGTGTGCTATTTCTCTACCTTTGGCTAGGCTATTAAAAAAAAAAGATCAAGAAGGAAAACCGTTTTTGAAAGCCCTTAGACTCTTACCTTCTTGGTATCCCATGCTTGCTTGGGAAGATTCTTATCTGTCTCCGATGCGGTTTCCTCCATTCCTGGGACTGTTAATAGTAAGACTGCGGTGGGGTGGGAAGAGAAAGAAAATCAGAACCTTTTCACTTTGAAGCTATGTGGCACCAAAGTGGGGAGCTTCCCTGACATACACAGGGTCATAACCAGGACGCAAGTGTAACTGCCCCAACAGTAACTTCTGGGGACTGCACTAGAGTACAAAAAAGGGTTTCATTCAAAACAAAACAAAAAACACTTAAAAAACAAAAAACAAGCCAGAGACCCTGTGATTCAAAAAGAAATGAAAACCGGAGCTCTGGAGCTGAGGACATGTATTGATTCTGCCTCCCATGGCAGGTCCTGGAGGCCTCAGGTTGCAGAGAACAGCAGAGAATTTCTCCCGGCCTCCTCACCCTACCTGCCTCTTTGTGGTCATCTGCATCCATGCTGCTCAATATGAGCCGGGGCTGGCTGGTCTACTCATGGTAGCTGTGGCCTCATGAATTAGTTGCAATGCCAGCCAGCCCCAGAGGAGGCGCAGAGGGCAGGGAAGGTCTGAAGGACTGGATGGGCATCATTTAAGGCCCTGGAACCAGCTGTGCCTGAAGGCCCCTTTCTTAGGACCTTTTGGTTAAAGTGAGATTAAACACTTTCTTTATGAGACCCAGTTTCTTTACACCTATTGGAGGTTCAGTCTTTCACTTTCAATAGAGCCACACTGAACACAGCCAGATGGGTCAACTCCTCCTTCTTAAAAACCAGAGAGACTGAACTGTGGGGGGGTGGGGGGGTGGGGAGGGAGGCCAGGCTAACCACCGCCCCCCCCCCCGCCCCCATCACTTCTTGGGCCCCTCGTGGAGAAACAGGGGCAGGTAACATGTCTCCCCTCTCCCCAGGCCAAGGACAACTGGACCCTGAGCTGCCAAGGGCCTCCTGGGTTGCAGCTCCTTTCCATGGTCACAGAGTCCCAAGAGATGACACTTGCCCTGGAGAGCCTACCCTGAAAGCCCCATTTTCCTGGGGAACCCACCAAGGAGACGGCCCCTTCAAGAACAGCTCCCAACATTGGGAACAGGAGTGAAACACCAGATGCCCTGTTCTCTTCACCCCCGGACATTTGGAATCCTCACTTTTATTATAGAGACAGTTCCTTCTGCAATCTCACCTTTGCTGTCTGATGAACAGGGATCCCAGGAAGATGGCATGCGGAGAGCCCCCCCCCCCCGAAGGGGTGAAATTCTGGTTGATAATCCTTACTCTATAGCAGAAGCTCCCTGGTATGCTTACACGTTCACACAGTGCAATGCTACTCCAAAATGGGTGTTTGGACCTTAACTGTATGTGATCAATTCTCTGGTCTCAGTGCCTCTGGGCAGATCAAGCCTGCTGGGGTTTCCTGAGGCCGGCCACACAGCACTGTCCTTCTCTTTAGGTGATGGTGCCCCAGTTTTTCAGATGGCATGCACCGTCCTAGAAGGTCCTGGGGACACTGCCCCAGTGCCCAGCTCTCCCTGAGGAGAGACCAGGGGCCGAGGCACCGATCTGCCCCAGGGGTGTACGCGTGGCTGGGTCAGAGAGGAGCCTGGGGAAGAGGTGGGAGAGCAGCAGCCCCTTTCCCACCCACAGTAGGCAGAATGGGCACATTCTGTGTGCATCAAGAGGGTTCTGAGCAGCAAAGCCAGGAAGTGTGAAGCCCTGGATAGGGCTGCACCTAAAGCCAAACCTCTCCAGCTCCGGACTGCTTGGTCATGAGCTGATAAATGCCTCCTTCTGCTTGGCTTGCTGCCCACTACAACTGACAGAACGTGGAAGGCCCCCATCTGTGGGGCCATGGCCTGAATCCATGAGTGTTTGCAGAGGCTGTTTTCTCTGCCTAGAAAACTCCTGGGTACTCCTTAAAACCCAAATCAAGCAGCACCATCTCTACAAGTTTCCACACCCCTCCCCTTGTCCCATAGCACCCACTGACTCCTCCTTTGCAGGTCTCTCCATCTTTGAGCTTGTGACCTCCGGGAGCATAGGGGCCACCCGCTGGACTCGCCTGACCCAAGGAACGATGCCCGTCAATACCTCTTTTCTGGTGTGCATCCTGGGACCCGCCCGTAAAGGGCTCTGGTTGGGTGGGTGTCATTGTGCTCTGGTGCAGGGCAGAGTCAGAATTGGTCCTGAGGAGAGGAGAGAGACAGTGAGCCTTGGCCCCAAAGCGGACGATGGGACAGTCCTGGCTCCACTCTATCCAGGACATGATCAGTGGGACAGGGTGGGAATAGTGGGTCATTTTTGTGAGCTGTTGCACCTGCATAAAACCCTAAGGACATTGTTCTCAAAAGAACCACAGGAGTGACCGTTACTTTGATCTGCAAAGCCTGTTGAAGACAAAAGCTGCAGCAGAGATGTCCCTCCGTTCCTAACCAGCTCCTCCCAACCCCCATCCCCTCTGTAGGCTTCTCAGCTTTAGGGAAAGGATAGTGCCTTCCTGCTGATACTCTCTGGAGAGGGGGCCCAACGGTCCCACAGTGGCCCAGTCTTGGGGGTACAAGTCCCCAGGCCATCACTGGGTCTCCTTCTGGTGACAAAGACCAACGGGCAACCCTGCCCCCGAGGATAATCAGTTACAAACCAGGTGTAATAGGCAGGAAGGGGAGGCAGTGATATGAGGCTCAGAGAATGACCCAGAAAGAATGCAGCCTCTGGGGAGGGGAGGTGGCATGAGGCAATACTTGAGGGGCAAGGTCTTGGTTCAACCAGCCCAAAGGCTGCCAGGAGCCCTGCCTTCTGCACTGGGGACAGAGTAACTCAATGTGCTTCCAGCTGCCAGCTGCAGGTGCCTGCAGAGAAAGTCCCAGAAGACCGCCTCAGGCACCCAGGAAAATGTGGGCACCCACGGGGAGCTGAGCAGATGAGCAAAGGTGGATCCAGCCACATGGCTGGCACTCTGGGGATGAAAGTAAGAGCAGCATGAATCCAAAAGGGACATGCCAGCCGCTGAGAGTGACATGGAGGAAACGATTCAAGGAGAAGAGAGGGCTATAAAGGACTAGGCTGGCTGAGTCTCTGACCCTGGGGCCAGCCCAACAGTGAGAGGCTGGTCTGGATCCTGGCTCCCCTACCGGCTGTGTGTCCCTGAGCAAGTATTCTGACCTCTCTGTGCTCAGTTTCTCTATACTGAAAACGCAGAGAATAAAAGCTCACCTACTCCACAGAGCTCTGTGTGTTTTATGTTACTTAATGAACATGATGGTTGAAATATGGCCCGATATATAATACATGCTTGGTAGGAATTTAATTACGTTATTGAATTACACATTACATTATATATCGTATTTCATACTTTTTTAAACAGTTTGCTTACTTTGGTCTTTGTTTAATGAAATCATTCATATGTATTTATATATATATCTATATATATCTACATATATATAGATATATATATCACGAAATCTACCATTTTAACCATTTTTAAGTATACACTTCTCTGGTATAATTGTATTCAGACTGGTGTGCACCTATCACCCATTATTTATTATAGGTATTAACTATGGTATTATTATTCTAGACCTCTGCAAACGAGGACATTATTTTTTTTTCCTCTTTCAGGTACATTTATGTGTATTCCTAATCTTCTGGTAATAAATATAGAATACTTTTATAATCACACTTTCAATGACTGTTCAACAATGTGGGAAACCACTCAATATAGTATGAAATGGAAAAAGGCAAGTTACAACACTGAATATCTAATGTAATCTCAACTCTGTCTATGAAAGAAAAAAAAAAAGTCATGGAAGGAGGAAAAAAAATTCCTGGAAGACTCCAAAGCTATGACCTTGGTGTTACAGGGATAGAGCAGATTTCTAGAAACTTCTGGATACTTCTTAGTTTTGTCATCTTAAAGTGACTGCATATTGGTTTTCCAAGCACAAGCATGATGTAAGTTTGTTTTTGTTTCCAACAAGAGGGCTGAGGGCCGGCTCTGGGTCACTGACCTTCTCCAGCTGGTGTCCGCGGGCGGCGAGAGGTACACGGTGCCGTATGGGCAGCTGTCCGCTTGAGTGTGAGTTAAGGGGACAGCGCTGTTGGCTCAGGCCCCACCCCGAGCCCCAGGAACCTCGTGGCCAGGCTGCTGGGAGCCTGTGAACAGCTGGGGCCGCAGGGCGGGGGCCTTTCCTGCCTGGCTGCGAGCAGCCCCCGGGGTTCAGCCCTATCCACCTAGCACTCAGCACTCACCCCCTGCAAGCACACGTGCAGGCTGCACCCTTTCCAAGAGGGGCCTCGGCTGTGAAACTGGGGCCCATGGGGGGCAGTGGGGAGTCTGGTTCAGTTGACCTGGGTCTTGACTCTTAATTCTAGGCTGACAGGGCGGCTCCCGGGGCCTGAGGGCTCTGTCTGAGGCCCAGCTGGTCAGGCTGCCCCAGCCACGGAAATGAGAACCGGGAAAGAACAGGCTTCTCTGTTCTAGAATGCTGGGGGTCCCGAGAGCAGCCACTCAGGCTCCAGTGATGGTCGGGGGCGGGGGGCCTGGCTGGCCAAGCACCAAGGGGCGGCCAAGTCTTAGGGGGTGGGGGAGAAACTCCTGACGATCTCTGCTTGGCCAAGGTGCAGAGGCGAATTCTCTGTCTTCAGATGGAGCCTCCCTTGGATGGGTCTGGGTCTGGCTCAGACCCCCCTCAGCCCCACTGCCTGGGCTGGGCTGCCTTCCACATGGCCCCAACATGTGGACACCCTGCTCACAGCCTTTCTGGGTTCCACTGCCCAGACAGACGTCCAACACAGTGTGGTCCGACCTCACGTTACCCAATCCTCGCCTCACGCTGCGTGCTCCAGCAGCCTGTGTCCCCGTTCCCTGTGTGCCCCCCAGCCCCCAGCCACAGGCTCTTCAGCCAGCCACACTGCCTGCCTCCTCCAGGGTGGCCCTGCAACTGCGCCCTCTCCTGGTGCTGCCTGGGAGGGCTGGGACAGCCCTTACTCCATCTCCAGAGCTGGCAGCTCAGTCAGCTAGACTCAGGGTCCTGCAGTCATCCCCCACTCCCGTCCTCTGGGTAAAAGATATCTGCCGTCCATGTTTGTCCACTGACAAGGGCCGGCGATGTGGGGAGCCGAGCCGGCCACGCTCTCGGTATACTCTGTCCACCAGCCCGTGGTGCCGGGTGGTTCGGCTGGTGTCCAGGCCCGAGGACTGGAAGGGTGTCTGGGCGAGGGGAGGGGTAGGGGAGAAGGAGACCAGAAAAGAGAGAGAAACCCAAACAGTTATCAGCTGTGGCCTAAGATCCAACCCAGCTCTGCCCCCAGGATCTGACCTCAGGGCCCCCCGCTCCTGAGACACCCGTTGTCACCACTCTGCAGCCCAGACGGGCTTCCTCCTGCAGCCAGGGCCCCCAGCCTTTAGCACTGCCAGGGTAGGGGCGAGCTGGGGATCCTGGGTGCCGGGTGGCAGGCGTGCAGTGCGGCCGGCATGCACGGGCCAGGCAGAGCAGCACAAGCTCGGGGCCCGGTGCCGGCTGGGGTGCCAGGGGTGCAGACGGCCCAAGCGCCCCCCAGCCTCGCCAGGTGCAGACAGGCCTCCGCCTTCTCTCTCTGGGCCCGGCTGGCCTCCTCTCCCCACCTACGTCATCCCCGGAGGGGCCTGCCAAGAGACAGCCCCCAGGGCTTCCAGCCGAGGACGTCAAGGGGCCCACCTGGCCAAGTGCTGGCTCCCCAGAGGCTCCTTATTGAGCCCTGGCCGGTTTTGATTGAGATAAGCCCCCACTCGCCCTCCCCCAGCACCTCATCCCTTTACCACTGGAGCCAAGTGCAAGCACTTTCCGGAGCCCTGGCCCACGGCTTGGTGGAAGGGGCTTCCTTCCAGCACCTGGGGCTGGCACGAGGCCCCCGGCCAGACCCTGCTCTCTGTCCCAGCTCCATGCCCCTGGGGCCCCTGGGAACCTGCTCCCTGCCTTCCCTGGTGCCATGGGGCTCCTCACCACCTGACTGGGGCGAGACTAGCAATCTTAGCCAGCTCCGGAGGCAGCCGGTCCCCCCACCCGGCCATCTGGCCCTTGAGCCCTTCTGTCTTCTCTGGGCAGCCAGGCAAAAGCAATTTCCTTCCGGAAGACTGCCACTGGCTGGAATCACTGCTCTTCCCTACCCGTCCAAAAGCCTGAGCCAGTGTTCAGGGCTGACTGCTCTCCCTGGAGTCTGGGGCCCCCCGTCTCTCTCTGACCCAGAAAGGACCCTGCCAGCTTGGGTCTTTTTACACTTTTTGCCGCCAAAGGGCCTTGGGCCTGAGAGACTTCAGTGGCCGAAGGAAGGTGGGAACCTTGCCATCCAGGCACAAACAACAGAGGGCAGGGGCTGTTCATCTCCTCCCAGAGACGCCTAGAAGGCCAGAGGGGAAACCAAGACAGCTGAAGCAGAGCCAGAGGCAGAGAGAAGCTCGGGCCCGGCCACAGCCCAGCTCACCAGGCTGCACCTAGGATCCACACACACGTAAGTGTGCATGTGTCACAGGAACGAACCATGCAGCATTGATGCCCATGCTCGGATCCCCCAGGCGGGGGTCTCTCGACGCAACCACACGCACTTCCCCATACAGGGCAGGGGGAGGTGCAGAGTGGATCCACTTCTGTTTGGCGGACAGGACACATCCCGCCAGGCCACTGGGGGACCACGCAGTGATACCCAGCACCCGCGCACGTGCCAGGGACGCCGAGGCCTCAGCCCAGGGGCTCATTTACCAGAGAGACAGGAGCCGCTGCCAGGGCCTCCCCCAGATATCCGCTGGGCTGAAAATGCAAAGAACCGAGACTTTGAGACACTCCTGCCTCATCCGGCCCCCCAGTGGGATGCCCGCCAGGCCCCAGTATACCCTTGGCCCGAGGGGGCTCTATGCCAGCCCTAGGCAGGGCCGTACTGGGGGGCTGCCCAGAGAGATGCTCTCCTTGAGGGAGAAGGGGATGGGGGAAACAGAGGAAGAGGAGAGGCGGGAAGAGGGGAGAAAACTCGAACTAGGAAGGGCCTTGACAAAGAGGTCAGGCTCCTGGAGCACGTTCAGGATCAGCGCAACGGCTCCACGTGTCTGCTCCAGCGAGGAGGCCATCTGAGGAGGGTCATGCTCCGAGGTGCCCAGGGGAGGCAGAGCTGAGCCAGGTGGACCCAACCTGAGTCCAGGTGCCCTGCTGCACTCCAGCAGCGTTGTGGGAGGAGTAGGAGCTGGGGAGTGACTCGGGTGGGTGGGGGACTGAGCTCCATGAGGGACGAGTCTGGCTACACCTGGCCTGTCAACACATGGACAGACGTGGCTGTTTCTGAGGCCCTGTCCCAGCAAAGGGGCGGGTGTGTGGCCGTCTGATGGACCTGTCCCTACAGAGCCCAGACAAGCTGGGGATGGCCCCGGCTCTTGGCCCTGCTCCCAGGCCCACCTTGCCCCTGCTTCCACCTGCAGACCAGGGTCAGGGCAGAGCTTGGGGTAAGAAGCCAGCCCTGAGCCCAGGCAATGGGCCTTATCTCTCATTATTTATGATAAGGACGTGCACAGCGGCTGTGTGGCCTCCGGGAGCCGCGTTGTGTGCGCCTCTGCCAAGAAACGTTCGCAGACAAGTGGGGTCAGGCCACAGGGCCTCCTTCTGAGAATTGCTGGGCTTGCGGATTAGTGAGGCAGGATGGAGCCAAGCCCCAGAGGCCCCGAGCGGTTCCCGATGCCGCACAGCCGGCCAACAGGTGTAGCGGCTGCCGAAACACTCTCGGCCAGACCACAGCCTTGCTGTGGGCTCTGCTGACAGGGGACAGGCAAGGGCCAGGCCATCTCGGGGACAGGAAAAGAGTAGGTGGGGGCAGGGTGAGGCGGGCTGCGGCAATTATTTGGTGACCCCAGCTACCCACTGCGGTCGACACACATGCTTTCTTGCTCTGTGACCAGGGTGGGGCCCAGATGTGACACGTACCAGGTGGGAGGCTGTGTGGGGGCGTGGGGGCTCACCTGGAAGGGCAGATCCACGGTGCCACTCCCGATCTGGTTCACGTTAGGCAGGGACCCGCCGTAGTACTGGCCACGGCTTGGGCCCAGCTGCAGGTACTGAGACTTCTGGAGCTGGAGCTGCAAAAGAAGCCCGCAGCTACAGTGGGGGCTGGAAGCCCACCCGTGCAAATCATGAAAAGCGCCACCCCAGGGGCCCAGAAAGGAACCAAGCGGTGGGCCAATGGCAGCAGTCACAGAGGGTGCGGGACCCTTTGACTCTGATACTCAAAGGAGCCAGGTGTCTCTCCACCCAAAATGGCAGAATCAGCAACCCAGGGTGCCCCAGGCAGCTCTCCCTAGGTAGGGGAGTGTGCCCTGTGGGCGGGGGGGGCTGCCTCCATGAACTTGGGGAACCTTGCTGGTTCACTCGCACGATTTGTGAATGAGCAAGAGAGTATCGGGCAGATCTGGAGCCTACAGCCTGTGGAGGAGGCCCCTCACCCACCCAGGGGAGCCATTTCTCATCACAGCCAAAGGCTGCATTCCCGGGGCGCGGGCCAGAGGCTGCGAATTGACACCCGGACACAGGAGAAACTGTCTTTCCAATGGCCTGAATCAGAGGGGCCGTCTCAGAAGCACAGCCCTGGCTTTCAAAGCGCAGGATGTGTGATCCCTCCGGCAGCACACACAGGGCAGGCAGGTCTGCCAGACCCCGCCTGAGTTCTAAGGGGTCCTGCCCAAGCCCCCAGGCTCCATCTGCCTGTCTCACGGGCCTCGCTGGAGCTGGGGCCAGTGGAGGGCCTTCATCTGGGATGGCCGAATGCCTGCACGGGCCTCTACCGTCACTCACGTGGGGATCTGTCCCACTGGGCCACACCTCAGAACCAGCAGCCCAGCCCCCTGGCCGGCCGTGGCTGCCTCGGAGTGAGGCTGGGACCTGGCCTCGTCTCCCTTGAACAGCCGATTCCACTTTCCTGGGAATAACAGCAGATGCCCCCTGACATGGTCAGTGCCACTCATGGCCCCCAGGACTGAAGGCTGAAGGTCCACGACGCCTGTCACGCCCGCTCTGGGAGACAGACGTCATGTCCGAGGGGTGGTGGCTGGGCATGCAGGGAGGGTGGGCGTCTGCTCCGGCCCCGGCTGGGGCGGTTGCTAGGGTCGACACTGTGTACACAACAAGGCCGGCTCACGTTCCTTCACAAACAGCTCCTGGCAGCGCTCCGTGAGCTGGCTGCCCGCGCCGCCCCGCTCTCCCACGCCGGCCCCTGCTTCCTGGGGGGCCTGGGATACTGGAGAGGGAAGTGAGGCTCAGGAACTGGCCGCCCGCCCAGCAGAGCACCTCACCCAGGTAAACAGCTGTTTCCTGCAAGCTGTGGTGGGGTCAGAAGGGAGAATGACCTTGTTCCATCCTTCGCGGGTGGTTCTTGGGGTCTGCGGGGCCCAGCCCAGGGTCTGTCTCCAATGGCTGGAGACGCTCACCGTGAATACCCCACTGTGTCCCTCTCACCCCACAGTCATGCAAGATGAAACAGGCCAGCCTCCAGCCAGGGGGATAGGGAGACTAAATACAGGGGGCCCCCACTCCCACCTAGGCACAAGTCATCTCAGACCCAAGACACTCCACATGCTTCCTTGTGTCTGAGCCTTATGGCAGAAGCCTGCATTGCACCCACCTCTCAAGAACCATGTGGCCCCCTTCTTGGCCTTGGTTTCCCCCTCCCTCGTTGTCCAAGAGTGTGTAGGAATGCATGGCATGTGACACAGAAGTGCTTACACTACATGCATTTTTGTCACAGGCTGAGCTGCCAGCTCTGGGACCCTAGCATCCTGTCCAAGCACTCCACAAAGCTGCCATGTTCCAGGCCTCTAGAGAGCCTGGCGTTGGGGATGATCTACAGGACTGGGAACTGACAGGATGCTCTTGACTCACATGCTGCTGCAACACCAGCCCTTCCAGGCCCCACCTCTATCTGAGTCTTTCTTTCCAGCAGTGGCCTCCCCACCCAACTCCCCTTTGCTATAGGACTGTCAGGCTTTGGAGTACAGCCTCTGGGTTTGGAGTAGAAGCTGTGTGGGGCCCTGCTCTTCCTTTGGGGGACCTTGTGCCTGTCCTTGGTCGCATATTGACTATGTAGAAAAGGCCTAGAGAAGTCTGACCTTTGTCCCCAGCTCCTGGGAGGTGGAAGCCCTCTGAACACCCTGCCTGGCAGGACTATCTTTGTTTGCCTGGGGTCTTGGGCCACACCGGGTGGTCTATGCCAACAGTGTGATGTAGGATCTTGCGCCATGTGGAATCAGCTCGCCCTCTGCGAGGACTAGACGTGGAGGTCACCCATGTGGCAGTCAGCCAGGTCCCTGTGAGTCCAATAAAAACCTTGGACACCGAGGCTCAGGGGAGCACCCGTGGCTGGCAGTACACCATGCGTGTTGTTCACACTTTGGTGCTGGGAAAAGTACAAGCTGTCCACACGACCCCACAGAGAGGGGACGACTGGAAGTTCCATGCATGGAACGCTCCTGGATACCACCCCACACACCCCTTCCCTCTGCTGACTGTAATCTGTGTCCTTTCACTCGTAATAAACCGTAACTGTGAGTGTTAACAGCTTCCGGTGAATCCTGAGTCCATCCTCCCAGCTGACCTGAGTGTGGTCTTGGGGACCCCCTCACTTTGCAAGAGCTGCCTGCCCTCCTGTGCCTGGCCAGGAACTCCAAGGAGCAGAATACTGAGGTGCGAAGATGCCAGCCTAGGGCTCTGCCCCAAGGACCTGCTGCCTCAGAGGGTGCAAAGGAAGGAAAAACAGCAGAGTGAAACCATCAGGCAGGACCTGATGAGCTGCTGAATGTTAAAGCTCATGCCTCTTCCTGTTGCCAAGCCAGTCTCTCATGCGTCCTTCCACACAGCAGCCCTCACTCCGTGCCCCCACAACGGCACTTGCCCCCGACCTCGCCAAAAGAGCTCTATAAACCCAGCATCCAAGCCAGGGCCTGTCGCTCAGCAGCACCTGCTCATGGAACACACAAGTGTACAAACATGTTAGGGAATCAATGAATACCACTGTTCCTGCTCTCAGGGGCTGCCTTTCACAAGCCAGGGGACAGCCCATCTGGAGGCACATAGGGCTTTTCAGAAGGCCAACACAACTCCCCAAACTATTAGAGGCTCAAGGTCAAAACAGGGCTTGGATGCCTTCTTCTCCCCCCACCTCATCCTCATGGCTGTTGGAAAAGGGCAGTGCAGACAGAGAACTGAGGCCCAGACAAGGCTGTCATATGCTGGAGGCCACCTGCTACAATAGGAGACCTGCATCTCCCAGGGTTCCTCCCTGCTTATGGCCTGTGGGTCAGATAGCCCAGGGTCTGAATCCAGGCTCCCCGATTATGAGTGGACCCCATTCCAGATATAGAGAGCCTGGGCTGAGGGTGTGTGGGTACCCCATTACCCATGCTTTTGCCATAACCTGACCTCTGCTCTCCCCACTCCTTGGTCCCAAAGCACCCTGAGTTTGTACACCCCCAGGGCCTTGGCCTGTGATGGCCCCCCCTCCATGCCCATCCCACAGGGCCTCCCTGACACCCACTCAAGGAGCTGTCCCCCCTCCCCCCACCCCAGTCACTATCACCTCAGCATCTGGTTTTTTAAGTTTATTTTGAGAGAGACAGAGTGCAAGTGAGGGTATGTGGGGAGGGAGGGAGGAGAGAGGGAGAGAGAGAGAGAGAGACAGAGAGAGACAGAGAGAGACAGAGAGAGAATCGCAAGCAGGCTCCATGATGCCAGCACAGAGCCCAACATGGAGCTTGAACCCACGGAACCATGAGATCATGATGTAAGCCGAAATCAAGAATCGGACACTTAATTGAGCCACCCAGGTGCCCCTGTTTTTGTTGTTTTTAATAAAGTTTTCATTGTAGAAGCTTTAGATTTACAGAAAACCTGCAAAGATGAAACACAGTTCCCCAACATCCCTCACCCAGCTTTCCCTAAAAGCCATCCTCCTGCCTTACTGGGGAAAAATTAAGAAAGTGACAGTGGGGCAGCACCCCTGGATGACCCAGACCCCACTCATGTAAAGCCTCCCAATTCATCTAATAGTGTTTGCTGTATTGGAAATGCCCTTGACCCTGTCCACCACTCCCTCTGGTCTCCACCAGACAGCAGGTACCCAAGACTCATGGTCTGCTGGTCACACTGTGTCCAGTGCCAGGCCTCTGTGTAGTCATGCTGGACCTCCAGTAAGTACTGCCACATGTCTGCCTCACCTCCCACCATCACTGGTCCTTCCAGAACAATATTCCAAGACCAGGCCTCTCAAACCCTCTTGCTCTCAGGTTTGAACCAACTGACCAAGCAGCATCAGGCCCTTGGGTCAGAGGTATCTCAGGGCTGAGGCCAGCAGGGCCACGATGGATGGCCAGGAAGCACAGTGCAGACCTCGGCTACCTTGTGCTCAGCATCTTCCCACTCCAAGCATTTCAGATGGCACCCCAGGGGTCCCTGAGCCCCCCTCATGGGCACAGAGCCCTTCCCAAGTCTCAGCACACTTGCTATCACACGAGTCCTACCTTCCGTGTCCCAGGGCTACCATAACAACTGACCACAAACAAGGTGGTTTGAAACAGGGTAGCTTAGAACAATAGGAATTTACCGTCTCACAGTTTAGGGGGTAGAAGTGCAAAGTCAAGGGGTGGGCAGGGTTGGTTTCTTCTTGAGGCTCTAAGGGAGAGTCTGTCCCAGGCCCTGGTGGCTCTGTTGTTCCTGTGCTTGTGGCCACACATTTCCTTCGGTCTCTGCCTTTGTCCCCACGTGGCCTCCCCCTGTGTCTGCCTCAAATCTCCCTCTCCTTTCTCTAACATCTGTCACCAGATTCAGGCCCCACCCTAATCAAGAATGATCTCGGGGTGCCTGGGTGACTCATTCGGTTAAGCGTTGGACTCTTGACTTTGGCTCAGGTCATGATCTCATGGTCATGGGATCGAGCCCCACATCTGGCTCTGCCCTGACAGCGTAGAGCCCGCTTGGGATTCTCTCTCTCCCTCTCTGCCCCTCCCCTGCTTGCTTGCATGCCCCCCCCCAAAATAAATAAATAAACATTAAAAAAAATGATTTAATTTTGAGCCCCTTAATTGCATCTGCAAAGACCCTCCTACCAATAAGGTCACATTCCCAGGTTCTGGGATAAACACACAGACACACCTTTTGGGGGGACGCAATTCAGCCCTAAGACAAGTCCTCTGAAGGGAGCACCAGCACACTCCACTTTCCGGATGTGAAAAGTGAGGCTTGGCAGGCAACGGGACTGTCCGAGGTCACCCAGCTTGGAGGTGACTGAGGAGGGCACAGACTCTACTCCTGGAACTTAACCCCTGCATGACCCTGCAGACCAGCAGGTGGCTGGCACCACGGAGTGTCAGAGGCCACGTGGCATCGTGGATGAGAGCACACCAGCTCCTCGAAGCTTCCAGTCAGAGCATGAATCGCAAGTCCACACACTGACTCCGTCAAGGTGGGATCCAGCGCAAACTTCTCTGTAAAAAGCCCCTTTGGGTCCTGCCTCAGCCCAGGGCCCCTCGTTTCCAGGCAGGGCACCCCCACCTCCTGATACAGCCCGGGCCTGGGACACCTCACTCCACTAGCCCACACAAAGTCCTCTCCCCTCTCTCCCACACTGACACCCATTCCCTGTACAGAGCCCTATGTAAATGGTGGCTTCTCCAGCCTCTCCCAGCCCCATCTTGCTGATCCTCGGGCACCGCGCACATCCCCCACCTCCGTCCATGCCCACACCCCTGCTGGACGCCTCCCCTCAACCCTGGCAGAGTGGAAGCCACAAAGCTGGGGAACAGGGGCGGCCAGGAGCCCTGGGAAGGTGTGCCATGACAAACACAGACACTTCTCCAGGGCATCCCCCAGGCCTCCAGGGCCCTGCAGACGATGCAGATGCACCCCTACCTGCCAGCCCCTCCCGTCCTCTCTCTCTAGATGAAGCTGGCCTTGGCTCCCCCCACCCACCACCCCTCCCAGCAATTGCCATGGCAACAGGCTGGCCTTCTAATGAGCTTAAGGGGAGCGGGCATGCTGAAGGCTGAGCCTCTGTCCTCCTGCAAAGCCAAGCAGGCTTGGGGGCCATACTGCCGAGGGCCAGGGAGGAGCTGTGTGCTCTGAGCAGACCTTAGTTTCCCCCTCTCACCAAAAAAAGGCCTGCACAGTCTGGCCCTCTGCTCGCCACCAGCCAAGTAGGACGATGCCTCAGGCTGTTTGCAGTGGCACTTCCTCCTCCACTGGGTCAGCCCAACACTACGCACCTCAGCCCCACCTCCACAGGATCACCTCCTCCACAGTTCACTGTCCAAAACCTCCTGATCGAGCACTGCCTGTCTCCTCTCGTCAGACCGTCAACCCCAAAGGACCCTGGCACAATGGAGGAGCTTGGTATCCACATGAGGAACCTGCTGTCTGGATGAACACGTGAGTATAGAAACAGCTGGTGGATGCACTCAGAGTCCCAGGCAGGGATGATTTTTCTCCTGCATCCACACAGGGAGTACCTGCCCCCTCTCAGGGAAACTGAGGCCCAAGGGAGAAGGGCCAGCTGCCCAAGTGCGCAGGCAAGGAACCACCCACGAGAGGAAGGTAGCGAGTGAACGCCTTCTCGAGTGCAAGACACTTCGGGGACCAGAGCACAGAGCAAGACCCCAGGAGGTACACGCACCTGGCCCAAAGTCCTGCACCTCAAGCCTCCCCTGGTGGAGCCTTCAGAAGGCTGCCAACAGCAGAAAGGCCCCTGAATGGGCCACCTGTAGGGGATGCTCCCTGAGACGAAGGGACCAGAGTTTTGGCAGCTTCTCCCAGCAGCCATGGTGGCATGCGGACGGAGCCCCCGAGAACCCCTGAAAGGATGTGATTCTGAGTCACGTGGAGCTGCCAGTGGGTTTTCTGGGGTCACGGCTCCCTGACACGTGTGCACACCCCAGTCTGTGTGGCTACGTCCCTCCAGGTTCCTTCCAAGGCCTGACCCCAAGAGGCTCCCCAGTCTCAGCTCAGGCACGAGGCAGTGAATTTGGGGAGGGCAGACAGCCCCTCCCAGGCTCCACTCATCAACCTGGGCCCCGACGCTGCACAGATGATTTCAAGTGACGTGTGCTGTGGACACCTCATTGAGGCCACAGAGGATGGACTCCAAACACCCCAGGCAGAGTCACCCCGGGGAAAGAAGAACCAAGGGCCGCTCGCTCCAACCAAGGACTCTCAGCCCCTGCCCTGTGGCCACTGAGAGACCAGCAGTATGACCACTCATGTCACATGTCCATGGGACACACCATCTCTCCCACGGCTCCCCACGCCTCCCCAGCCCTCTCTGGAAAGGACCGGAAACCTGGGGTTCTGAGGGAGACAGCTGTGCACGCACAGGTGCCAAACCAAGAAGGCCCACGACTGCTTTTTCTGTCTTCCTGAACTTTTTTATCGAAGTAAAATTAATATAACGTAAAATAAACCATTTTAACATGTACGATTCGGTGGCGCACAGTTATATGTTATATATGAGGTCCTACGCAACCATCACCTCCATCTAGGTCCAGAACACTCCCATCGCCCCGAAAGGAGGCTCCATCCCGTTGCCTGTCATTCCCTCTCCTCCTCTCCCTCCCCCACCCCGTGGCAACCACCAACCCGCCTTCAGTCTCTATGGATTTGCCTGTTCTGGACGTTTCACATAAGTGGAATCACATAACGTGGCTTTTTGTGACTGGCTTCTTTCACTTAACACAACGTTTTTTTTGTTTTTGTTTTTGTTTTGTTTTTTAAAAAATAATGTCATACCCAACGTGGGGCTCAAACTCATAACCCCAAGATCAAGAGTCACTCACTCCGCTGGCTGAGCCAGCCAGACGCCCTCACTCAGCCCAGTGTTTCTAAGGTTTATCCATGTTGTAGCACGTGTCAGTGCTCCGTTCATTTTTGTGGCCGAGTTACAGTCCATGATACAGATGGACCCCATTCCGTCCACCAGTTCAGCTGTTGAAGGACATTTGGGTCATTTCTGCCCTTTGGTGATTGCTGACTGGCGCTGCTGCGAATTGAACAGGCGAGTACAAGCGTCTATTTGAATCCCTGTATTCAAGTCTCCAGGTATATAGCTAGGAGTGGAGTGCCCGGGTCACATGGTAATTCTGTATCTATCTCGTTCAGGAACTGCCAGACTTGTCCACTGAACCATTTTACATTCCCACCAGTAGTGGTCAAGACTTCCACTTCTCCACATCCTCACCAACACTTGGTTTCTGCCACCTGATGAGTGTGAGGTGGTCTCTTGTAGTGATTTTGATTTGCATTTCCCCGATGACTAACGGTGTGGAACTTTGCATGCACTTACTGGCCATCTGTGTATCACCTTTGCAGAAACGTCTATTTGAGTCTTTTGCCCATTTTAAAACCGGGCTGTTGGGGTGCCTGGGTGGCTCAGTCAGTTAAGCATCCGACTCTTGATCTTGGCTCAGGTCATGATCTCAAGACTCATGGGTTCGAGCCCAATGCCAGGCTCTGCGCTGACAGTGTGGAGCCTGCTTGGGATTTTCTCTCTCTCTCTCTCTCTCTCTCTCTCTCTCTCTCTCTCTCTGCCCCTCCCTCGCTCATGTTCTATCTCTCTCAAAGTAAATAAATAAGCATTAAACAAAACAAAACAAAACAAAACTAGGCTGTCTGTCTTTTTCTTGTTGAGTTCCAAGAGTTCTATATATATCCTGGATATTAATCTCTCATTGGCTACGTGGTTTGCAAATATTTCCTCCCATTCTGTGGGTTGACTTGTTACTTTCCTCGCGGTCTTCTGACACACAAACATTTTGAATGTTGACAGAATCCAATTGGTCTATTTTTCTTTTGTGGCTTATACTTTCAGTGTCCTGTCTAAAAACCCATCACCTTATCCAGGTCCGGGACTATTTACACCTATGCTCCCTTCTAGGAGTTTTAGAGACTCAGTTCTTACGTTTAGGTCTTTGGTACGCTGAGAGTTAATTCCTGTGTAAGTCTGCTGCTGCCCCACTCTCACCCACTGCCGGCCGAGAGGGCTCTGCAGCAGCGAGGAGCGCCAGGCTGGCCCCGCGGAAGCGTGCTGGTACGCTGGAGTTGCTCATCAAACGTCTGCTGGGCGCGGGAGGGAATGCTGAATGAATGAGGGAATGAATGAAAGCGTCACAGGCGTGTGGCCGAGCGTGGATTCCAGGCTGAGTCACCCCTGCCCCCGGCCCCCTGGCCGACTGAGACACTCCCCAGCTGCCTCCTCACTCGTTCCCAAAGTGTAAATACAGACCCAGATACACAAACACCGAGTGCGCCTCGGAATGCCTTTAATCAGGCTCTGTTGCCGCTGCCAAATTCCCAACCCTGGCTGAATCAGAGGGTCCTCTGTGAGTACGTCTTGTTTCCCTTGTTGGTGGCGGTTGTTGAGCACAGACGTTCCGGCTGGGATGTGTGAAGGGTCTCTCGGGGCCTGCGCGCAGCACAGCTGGCTCACGGGGGCCTCTTTCCCTGTGAAGGAGACCCCGGCCCTGCCAGCCGGCCGCGAGCCAGACCTGGGTGGGGACTTGCAACCGCTCGGAGACGGGGAGACACGGCTTCACCTCCATTTTGCAAGTGGGGGAACTGAAACACTGAAGGAAGCACAACGGGCCTGTCCCGAGGTCACCCAGTGAGAGGAAGGGGCCTCGGTTACAAGCCAGGGTCTTTCTCCTGCAAATCTCAACCTCCCACGGGCGGCCCGCAAGGCCCTCCCCTGCTTTCTGCCCCCGGACCCTTGCACCCAATTCATTCTTTTCTGGAACCTTCCACGGAGCTCCTTCTCATCATTTAGGTTTCAGCTCAAATATCGCTTCCCCCAAGAAGCTCTCCTTGACCCCCGACTTCTAAAATAACCCTCTGTATTAACTCTGACCACCATAACTAAATACCACAGACTGGGCAGCTTAAACAAAAGACACTTATTTCTTCCAGTTCTGGAGGCCAGGAGTCCGAGATCAGGGTGCCGTCTCTGTGAGAGCCCTCTTGCTGGCTTGCAGAAGGCCCCCTTCTCCCCTTCTCCCTGTGTCCTCACGCGGCCTTTCCCTGTGGTGCGTGTGGGTGGAGAGAACTCTCTCTTCCGCTTCTCATAAGGACGCCTGTCCTATTAGATCAGGACCCCACACTTATGACCCCAGTTCACCTTAGTCACTTCCTCCTTGTGGACCCCATCTCCATACACACTCACACTGGAGATGAAGGCTCCTAATAAATGTGAATTTAGGGGACACAATTCAGTCCACAGCACCCTCTCATGGATATGTTGCCTGCCTGTGTCTGTCCGGCGGGCCGGCTTGCCCAGACAGCTGGGGTCCTGCTTGTCAGGTCTCTGTGGGCACCTCAGGGATGAGTGCCTACCTCCAGGAAGTGACCGGGGACAGCTATTATCTGGAACTGGAAAACTCAGCCTGAGTCCTCTGGGAACACCACCGACAGCCAGTCAGTCCCAGGCAAAGCCCAGGGGCCCCAGGAATGACCCAGCAGGAGCCCCAAGGGTCCCGGGTGGGGGGGCCTGTGGGGAGAAACCTTCTCGGGGCCTGGCCCTGGAGAGCCCAAGAGTCAGTGAGATGAGGGTGACAAGCAGTGTGTGCTCCTCCAGGGCTACAGGGCTACCAAGACACGATGGGTGGAAAGTCGAGGCACCATTTCCAGAATGAGTTGCCCAAATACAAAATAATGCACCTGCTCACCAGGGTCGCCGGCTGGCAGATGGACGACAGTGCTGGGCAGCATCTCGGGCGGCTACAAGGGAATGTGACAAAGCAGGAACAGCCCAAGGTGAATCAGCTCAGCCCCTGTACTGGGCTGACCAGTGGCCCCCAAAATTCACACCCACCCGGAACCTCAGAGTGTGATCTTGTTTGGAAATAGTTTTTGCAAATGTAATCAGGTAAGACTCTTGAGATAAGGACACCCTGGATTTAAGGAGGCCCTTAAATCATACTACCAGAGGGGCACCTGGCTGGCTCAGTCGGTAGAGCGTGCGACTCTTGATCTCGGGGTGGTGAGTTCAAGCCCCACATTGTGTGTGGAGATTAGTTTTTTAAAAAGTCTTGAAAAAAGAAGAGGACACAGAAACAGGGAAAAGGCCACATGAGGATGGAGGCGGAGAGTGGGGTGATACAGCCATAGGCCAAGGAACCCCAAGGACTGCTGCAGCCACCAGAAGCTGGAGAGAGGCCTGGGACAGATTCCCCTCCGGGGTCCCCAGGAGGATCCAACCCTGCCCACGCCTTGATCTTGACTTCTAGACTCCAGAACCGTGAGAGAATAAACTTCTGTCGTTTGAAACTTCCCAGTTTGTGGTTCTTTGCTATGGCAGCCCCAGAAAACTAACCCACTGGGGCTCCGGGGGAGGCAGGGCCAATCAGAGCCAAGCCCATGGCAGGTGAGGACCCTAAAATTAAATAGTTGGGGAGGGCCGACCATGGGGACCCTCAAAGAACAAGCTAGTAAGGGTCCGGGTAAAGGGAACAGCAGGGGCAGAAGTGGAGGCCCAGGGAGAGAGGGACAAAAGACAAGGCCAGGTCAGCTCTGGGAGGAAGTCACTGTGGAGGGGCAGGGAGGGAGACACTGGAGCCCAGACCAGGACAGCACAAGGGGTGGTGAATGCCCGGCTGGCGGCTCGGGGGCTGATGATACCACAGTGGGCTCACCAGGCAGGGGTGGCTCACCACAGTGGCAGCTGCAGAAGGGCCCATCCCCAAGACACAGCTCCCTGTCGGCTCGTGGGAGCACTCATCGTGACCTCACACCAACCCCACCCCCCCGAGATCCTAGGGGTCGCACCACGTGGAGCAACTGACCAATACCAGAGCTCAGCCCTGGCTACACATGCCTCCCTCTGGCCTGTGTCTGGGCACCACGTCCTACGGGGCTGGGGTGGGATCCAGCGAGCAGGGCCCGGGCAGCACGACTTGCCCCCCACCGCAGCCCCTCACCCACATACCGACTGCAGGGCTGCGGCACATCAGTGTCGGACCCACAGGGGGCAAGGCACAGCAGGCCAGGAGGCTCCGGTGCCACTCACCCACCTCTGCCTTGTACGAGGGCCAGGCAGGCCCAGAGGAGGCGTGAGGGCCCCCAGTGGGAGACGGGGTGGTACCTTGCGGGGTCCACACACGGCCCAAAAGCAAAGCCCAGTGCGGCCAGCAGAGCCAACTGCACATGCAGGCTGCCTGCTGCCGTCATCTGGTGGAGGCCATGGATGACCCTGGACTGCTGAAGTGGCTTTTTACATTTCAGATTATCTGTTCCCCCTGGTTCCACGTCATGGTGTCCACGGGAGAGGAGGCCAACTGCCCCACAGGGGACAGGATGACCAGCACATGAGAGCCACCCCACACCCCATCTGTCTGAGCGCCAGGTTCCCACAGCACAACGGCGCATGCTCCTTGTTGGCCAGCATCTCCGGAGACAGGCGGCCGACCCTGGCACACATCAAGGCCCCGTCCAAAGGGCCAACAGCAGCTGGCTTCACCTGTGACTTCTGGAAGCTCTCCCGGCCTCCCAGGGTCGGCCCGGCCCTGGCCCAGCAAGAGGTTCCGGGGAGGTCACAGGGCTAGAGGGCTCATGGCCAGAGGGGCTTCGAGAATGAGGCAAACACAATCAAGTCAACTTCTAAAGAAGATCAGGCTTAAATAAGTTACTTGGAGCTGCCAGTTATGACTACGTTCTACTGTTACTTGCTTTCTGGTGCTGATAAGATCTAGATCTCTGATATTTTTAAGTCCAAACCGCTTGGACACTGCAGCTCTTTCCGGGTTTTGCTTACCCACAATTCATTCTGTACAGCTAATTAAGCTGAAGAAGCCTGGGAATAAAGTTTCGAACAAGGTTAATAAAGTTCCTTGCCTAATAACAGAGGGGCGGGGGGGAGAGAGAGGGGTGTCAGGACAATGTGGGTGGCAGGGCACCAGGGGAGGGGGTGCTTCTCCAAGAGCAGAAACCCTGACCCCAGAGGCTCTCTCCATCCACCCCCACTCTTGGACACTGTGCAAGTTTTCTGGGGCTGCCGTAACAAATGACCACAAACCAAAGAGCTTAAAACAACAGGAATTTATTCCCGCACCATTCCAGAGGCCAGATGACTGAAATCAAGGTGTGGGAAGGATTGGATCCTTCTGGAGGCTCTGACGGAGAATCTGCCCCAGGCCTCTTTCATCTGGCTGCTGGTGGCTGCCGCCAGCCCACGGTGTTCCTGGGCTTATAGACACGCCAGTCCAATCCTGACCTCTATCTTCACATGGCCTTCTGCCTGTGTGTCCCTGTTTTGTCTTCTTGTAAGGACACCAGTCTCTGGATTTAGGGCCCATCCTACTCCAGGAGGACCTCATGCTGACTTGATGACATCTGAAAGATCCTATCTCCGTAAAGGTCTCATTCACAGGTTCTGGCTAGACATAAATCGGGGGGGTGGGGGGGACCCACAGAGGTCCCATGCTAAGAACCTCCCACAATGGCCACACCTTAAACCTCAAGCCCCAGTCTTTCTCCCATAGCCCTTGGGCCCCCCGGGTGGCACTCTCCCCTCCTGAGTCTCCGTTTCTCCCACCGTCACCTGAGAGCTGAGGGGTGAAGCCAGGTGGCACATGGATCCACCCAGCACACATCAGCCACAGCAGAAACAACTGGGATCTTGACAGGCAGGTGGTCAGCAGCATCTGCGGAGTCATTTGGCAGGGTCTGTATGGAGCCTGAACAACGTTCCTGCCCTCTGACCCAGTAATCCCACTTCTGGGAAGCTCTCCTGAGGGAGATCGTCCAAATAACAGATTTATGCGCAAAGATGTTCCTGCATCATCAGTCGTCAGAGCAAGGAGCTAAACTGTGCTGCAGGATCAGGCCAAGCCAGGGCGTAGCCTCTACTCTGGAGAAGTGCAGAGGACACGCACCCCCGAGCGGGAGATGGATGGTAGGGAAAGCGCCCTCTGCTGAGATCAGTCCACGCGGGCACAGGCAAACCTAGGATAAGGCTGGGCCACCCCCATCCCAGGACATCCCCTAGTGGCGCCGGACACTGAAGTACAGGGGGCAAAGCGGGAGAGCAGGGTAGCCAGCAGCCCCATAAATGCCCCCTGTAACAGGAAAGGAATTCTCCAGAACAAAAGAAGGGCTGTGGAGAACCATATAACAGGGGTGACAGAGGCACTTGAGTTCAAAGTGGGGCCCAACACTCCATGTTATCCCCCCAGGACAGAGACTGACACAAACCCAAAAATAAGCCATTGCAATGATCTGGACAGTGAGGGGTCCTGTGAGAATGGAGAAGGCTCCCTAGAGACCATGGGGAGGGACACACCAGTTGGATGGAGCTGGGAAGGCGGTACTTGGGGTGCAGAGGCCCCACAGAGTTTAGAGAGGAAGTTCTCCCTACTCAGGCTGAGGGGCCTAGGGAGTGGTGGGTGATCTCACATATGGACAACTGCTCACAGACATCTGCCTGGCGTAGTCAGGACAGAGGGGCACCCCACGCTCTGGGTAGCCCTCTCCCCAAAAAGGGCACAGATATCATGGGTTGAAGAAATCTTCCTGTGTTGTGTGGGGGGGGCACTCAACCAATGACAAGTGTCCTTATACGAGACACACAGGGACAAGGCCATGTGGAGATGGAAGTAGAGACTGGGGTCACATGTCACAAGCCAAGGAACACCAGAGCCCCCAGGAGCTGGAGAGGCCAGGAAGGATCCTCCCCTAGAGCCTTCAGAGACAGCAGGGCCTGCTGACACCCTGACTTCAGGTTTCTGGCCTCCAGAACGGTGGGAGAATAAACTCCTGCTGTTTTAAGCCCCAACGTCCCCACCCCTCCCTCCCCCCCGCCCCCACTCCGGTCTCTGGTCCTTGTCACAGCAAGCCCAGGACGTGCAAACCACGGCTCCCCTGAGCCAGGACAGATGCCACCATCTCCCCTTCCCAGGGGAAGCTGAGGCCAAGTGAGCGGTCTCTGAACCCCAACCTCATACCAGGAAACCCACTCTCCCCACCCTCCCCGCCCCAAGCACAGAGAGCACCTCATTACCTCTTTCTTTTCATGTGAAAATGAAATTGAATTCCAGCAAGCACAAAAAACAACATACCTCCACCCCAGCCCAAGACCTAACAGCTGTCACTACCTCGTCATCTCAGACGCTCCTCCTGCAAAGTGGTGGACAAGGGGGCCCTGAGAATGCCGCCAGAGGCCTGTCTGTGCTTCCCTCCAGGTGATGCTGGATGTCATTACTGTTGATGCACTGACTCACGTCCTGCCTTCCAGGGGTTCTGAGGGGATGGCGGCCAGGTGGCAACCCTCTCGCTCCATCTGGGCCCGCATCCTTCCTCCTCAGGAGCCCCTCTGACCATCCAGAGCTCACAGCTCTTTTAGGCATCCCCAACTCCAAAGGGCCCTAAGGCAGGAAACACCAAACAGATAAGCACATGCCCCAGGGTTCCCCACAAGGTCCTCTATGCAGCCGGCACCAAGCCTATTGCTGGGAACGCTGCCCTGCACCTGCCACATCACAAACATCGGACACTTTAAACTGCAGTGTGGTGGCGCTACACGTCCCCAGGGGCCAGACAGCCCCACAGCTGGGTAGAGCTCTACACTTGCTGGCCTTGGTAGGATGGACACCTGCCCTTCCCAGGGCCTCTTGCATCCATTCCTGGCTCACAGGGGCTCCTGAGGCAGGAGGACTGGGGCAGACAGGGATAGATGTGGGGAGACTGAACGTCAGAACGAAACCAATGTATAAACTGTAGAACCATTCGTAACTGCCCAAAGGCAGAAGCAACCCAACAACGAAGGGGTAAATAAAACATGGTCCGTCCATACAGTGGAGTATCACTCGGCCATAAAAAGGAAGGAAGCACTGACTCACGTTACAACACGGGTAAGCCTCAAAAACATCGTGCCGAGTGAAAGAAGCCAGACACAAAAGGCCACGCGGTGTATGATTCATTTATATGAAATGTCCAGAACAGGCAAATCCGTAGGGACAGAAAGTAGATTAGTGGGTGCCAGGGGCTAAGAGAGAAGAGGTAGGGGGAGCGGGGAGTGACTACTAATGGTGACGGGGTTTCCTTTTGGAGTGAAGAAAATCTGTAACTAGCCAGACATGGCTACAACACCATCGTGAATACACTAAATGCCACTGAACTGTTCATTTCAAAATGGTGCATTTTATCTCGGTTTAAACATTGGTGGCTCTTGGCCATCCTTGGTGTTTCTTGGCTTGTGGCTGCATCACTGTAATCTCTGCCTCTGTCC
This sequence comes from Herpailurus yagouaroundi, assembly GCF_014898765.1. Classification (NCBI taxonomy): domain Eukaryota; kingdom Metazoa; phylum Chordata; class Mammalia; order Carnivora; family Felidae; genus Herpailurus; species Herpailurus yagouaroundi. The sequence goes on along the minus strand of NW_024412424.1, from coordinate 2,856,657 downwards.
TCATGTGGCCTTCTTAGAAGGACACAAGTCACTGGATTCAGGGCCCGCCCTACTCCAGATGATCTCATCTCCAGATACTCAACTTAGTCACATCCTCAAAGACCTTTTTTCCATCACATATTCTAGGGGTTAGAACCTGGACATATGTTTGGGGGACACCATGCAACCTCCTCCACCGGGGTTGCTGTAAGGCTGTTGGGGAAGGGGGTGCCAAGCAGACACATGGCCCGTGTCTGTGGAGCACAGCCCAGTTCGTAATCACTTGGCCTCAGTTTCCCCATCTGCAACATGGGGCCGGGAGTGCCTCCCTGGCAAGATGGTGGGGTGGTCAGTAGGATTCTCACACAAGAAGTGTCACACGGTGCCTGGGGCACGGAAAGCCTATGCACAGACACCAGGGGCCCGCCGTGCATGTCCACAAAACCCACAGCTCTGTGCCCAAACACTAGAGACCCCCACCCACCTTCAGCAGAGCCCTTGGCCTCACCGTGACCCAGGTACACTCATGTGCCTGAATGTAAGGTGGGGTACGTCACTGCACCTCTAGGGGAGCTGGAGCCTCACTGATGGCCAAGGGACCTGCCTGGCAGAGGGTCTGCAGTGGGCTGAACGGTGTCATCCCAAAAATATGCATCCATCTCCTAACCCCTGTACACCTGGGAATGTGACCTTATTTGGAGATATCTTTGAAGAGGACGTTAAGACAAGATCACGTAGGAGTCGAGTGGGCCCTAATCCTATGACTGACTGATGTCTGTAGAAGAGGAGGAGAGGCTGACACAGACGCACGGACACACAAGGAGAAGACCATTTGGAGGCGGAGGCAGAGGCAGAGATTGTGGTGGAGCAGCCACAAGCCGAGGAACGCCAGAGCTCCCGGAAGCTGCAAGAGGCAAAGAAGGGTCTTCCCCGAGGGAACCTTCGGAGGGAGTGCAGCCCTGCCAACACCTTGATTTGGGACCTCTGGCCTCCAGAACTGTGAGAGAATACGCTTGTGCGGTTTAAGCCCCCCGCTTTGTGGTTATTTGTTACGGCGGCCCCAGGACACTGGGGCACAAGACCCTACCCATGCACGCGTAGAGAAAACTCTGAAACGTGTCATTTCTCCGCCCTGACTCTGAACACGCCCCTCGGTGTGCGCAGCCCCTGCAGCGGGCGAGCACACATCTCTACCTGTAGCCGAGGGAACAGACCCCTTGCAGCCTGATGCTGAATCTCGCCACCAACTGGGTAACACAAATCACCAGCTGGAATGCCGGTCACGAGAAGCAAGCGGCCCCTCAGCCCAGGCAGGGAGCCGGACAGGGACACCTGCCTCCGTAACAGTCCTGCATCCCACCTTGAAAACCTCAGGCTGAGTTTCTGACAGGGGCCCGATGTGCCTCGGGGGAGTGGGGTCCCAGACTCGGCAAGGAAGGGGGTCAGAGCCCGCGGGCCTCCGGTATCACAGGTGCCACAGGGCGGTCTGCCAGCAGCTGCCTTGGGCTGATGGCAAACAAATGCCTTTCGACAATGGCATCCACACGCTGACACATGGCCTTGCTCGGGTTCTGGGTTGAAACCACCTCTTGCGAGCAGCTCCTTCAATGCTGCCTCCCCCCAGGATGGCTGGCAGGGGCCCCGGGAAGATAAGACAAAAGCGAGATGCCCTCATTACCATGGGCCCAAAATAGCTTTATGCTCCATTTTTTAGACATAGCACAACTATGGAGTTACATAATAACAATGAGAGCCATTCTGTGGTCCAGACCCACTCTGTGCCCCTTGGGTGCCTGCCCTGAGCCCCCCAAGCCCCCACATATCCTGGGCAGCAACTGCTCCAGGCATGGGGACAGGGCAGGGTTGGCCCCTTCACTGCCTCACCGCCCTCAGACCACATGCTCGGCTTGGTGAGATGGGCCCTGCACAGAACCGTGTGTGGCCCAGTGGACACTTCCCACAATAGGCCTCACCATGGAGTAACTGTGACCTGTCCAGGGCCATGCCCCCCAGGGAAGAGAAAGCAAAGACAAGGATTCAGAAAGGTGAACACCATGGTCTTATGGGGAAGAGACCACTGGTGGCTCCGGTGGCTGGACAGGTGACATGGCAGAGAGACTGTGAAGAGGTCAGGCCACAGGGATAGCCAGGACAGTCTGGAGCAAGGCCTGAGTGCTGGACTGGGGAGCTGAGGCCCTGGCAGGGGGACACTGCAGAGTCTCCTCAGACCCCCCTTTCCCTCTTCCCCTTGTCACTTCTGTGAGAAAATCCCAGCAGCTCAACCTCCAGGGCCATGTGTGACCCTCTCCCTGGTCCCAGTCAGTGTCATCTCACACCAGGACACCCACACAGCCTCCTCCCCAGTTCTCCTGCCCGAAAGCCTTCTCTGCACACGGCTGCCAGGAACCCTTCCTTTCCTTTTCTCGATTAATTACGTTCAAGTCATCTCACCCTCCTGTTTTAAACACACCAGTAGGGGGGGCGCCTGGGTGGCGCAGTCGGTTAAGCGTCCGACTTCAGCCAGGTCACGATCTCGCGCTCCGTGAGTTCGAGCCTCGCGCTCCGTGAGTTCGAGCCCCGCATTGGGCTCTGGGCTGATGGCTTAGAGCCTGGAGCCTGTTTCCGATTCTGTGTCTCCCTCTCTCTCTGCCCCTCCCCCGTTCATGCTCTGTCTCTCTCTGTCCCCAAAATAAATAAACGTTGAAAAAAAAATTTTTTTTTTAAAAATAATAAATAAATAAATAAACACACCAGTAGGTTGCCATCCTATTTAAAATAAAACCCGACCCCAGTTTGGAGGTTCTGGAACAAGTTAAACTGAGTTACCACAGGACACGGCAATTCCACTCCTCGGTATACATCACAACAAAATAAAGACTAATGTCTACATCCACACTTCCACACACGTGTTCACAGCAGCCAAAAGATGGAAACAACCCAGGGGTCCATCGATGGAAGAACACATAAACAAAACACAGTCCATCCGTACAACGGGACGTATTTATTCAGCCACGAAAAGGAATGAAGCTCTGAGACACGCTACAATGTGGATGAACCTCGAAAACATCGTGCCGAGTGAAAGAAGCCAGTCATAAAAGACCACGTGCTTCATGATCCCATTTATACAAAACATCCAGAACAGGTTAAGTTCATAGAGACAGAAAGCGGATTCGTGGCTGCCAGGGGCTGGGGGTGGGGGGTAAGGAGTGACTGCTCAAGGGGACAGGGTATCCTCTGGGGGTCACAGAAATATTTCAGGATGAGATAGTGGTGACGGTTGCACAACACTGTGAATGTACTGTCATTCAGTTGCTCACTTTAAATGGCTAATTTTCTGTTATCTGAAACTCACCTCCATGATAAATAGATCATCAATGAAAATCAAACCTGACCCCACCGCCAGGCTGGCTGGGCCATGCCATCCTCTCCCTTGCCCCCTGCCCCACCTCCTGGGTCGTCTTCTTGCTCCCGGAGATGGCCAAGTCCCTCTCCCCTCAGGGCCTCTGTCTGTGCCAGCCCCTCCTCCCGCCTGAGCTCCCCCCAGCTCTGGGGATGGCCACACCCCACCCTGGGGTGGCATGCCGAGCCCCCTCCTCCAAGAAGCCTTGCCTCACCCCAAAGCCTCATCTGCTCCCTACCCAGTACGCGGCCCTGACCCGTCCCTTGGGCCCAGGAGGACCGGAGCAGTGTCCACAGCTACCTGGGGTCTAATGGGGGATGCCACCGAAAAGAGGAACACGATGTGTTCAGACACACCCAGGTGCCCAATGCAAACACGCACACTCTCGTGTGCACAGCTGCTCACAAATACGTGTGCTCACTCACTCGTGAACATGGACATGCGCGCATTCACGTCCTCCCCCAGGACTGCGTCTCTCACTGTCGCATCCCCAACTGGCTCCCACATCTGCTCTAGCACCAGGCCCAGCTGTCACCCTCTCCCATCTCAATCCACCTGGTCCAAGCCCCACCATCTCTGGCCCCACAAATGTATAAGCCTCCTGCCTGCGTGCCCAAATCAATTCTGCAGCCTCCAGTCCTCTCTGCAGCTGGCAACCAGAGTCTCGCCAAACTGCCAACCTGAGTAGGTAGGTCCTACAGCGCCTCTCCTCACTGGACCTTCTGGTCCTCACTTCCCTAGCAGCCTCTACCAACACACAGGCCCTGCTCCCCACCACGCACCCCTGCCCTAGGCTCCAGAGGAGCTGCATCCCAGCACCACCTCCAACAATGATCCTCAGACCAATGATCTGCGGGACCCACAAGGGTGGGCCACGGCTCACCATGGAGTGAATAATCCTCAGAGTCCCCAAGGCTTCTCCCTGCCTGCAGCCTGACACGGGACCTGGCCCTCAGCATCATTCCCCCTCGGTGACCACCCCCCCTCCCATCACACAGCTGCACACATGCCCGGGGTTATGACTGCAAGAATTCAGGTGGCAGTTCCAAAGAGCAGCAAAGCGGAAGCTACAGTAGGAAGGAGTATCAACCAGGGCAAACCCGACTAAGGAACGCGATACGGCGCTGAGCAATGCTGGCTTACTCACTCCTCTACTGAGACAAACCTCAAAACCCAGTCCAACTCGGAGAGACGCCAGCCCTGAGGGTCCATGTGAACACAGGCAAATAGCACTCTAGTCTGGGATACAAAAATACCATGACAAGAGCAAAGGTGCACGGGTATCCTGGGGGGTGTCAGGTGATGGAGGGGGAAGCGGTATCCCCCGTGCTGGGATCAGAGCTTTCACTGAGGTGTTGCCTCATGCACGTATCTTTCTGTTGTGGGTTGAATTATGTACCCCCAAAACGAGACGTCCAAGTCCTAACCACTGTACCTGGAATGTAACTTCGAAAATGGGGTTATTTGCAGATGTGATCAAGTTACGACAAAGCCACGATGGAGTGGGGTGAGCACTAACCCAATGATGGGGGTCCTTATAAGACAGGACAGACATGGGGCGCCTGGGTGGCTCAGTCGGTTAAGACTCCAACTCTCGACTTCGACTCAGGTCATGATCTCACGGTTCATGAGATTGAGCCCCGCGGCGGGCTCTGTGCTGATGGCATGGAGCCTGCTTGGAGTTCCCTCTCCCTCTCTCTCTCTGCCCCTGCCTTGCTCATGCGCGCGCGCGCTCTCTCTCTCTCTCTCTCTCTCTCTCTCTCTCTCAAGATTAAACAAATAAACTTAAAAACAAAACAAAACAAAAACCAAAAAGGATGATAGGACAAAAAGGAAGGCGGAAACTGGAGAGATGTGGCTACAAGCTGAGGACGCCCAGAGCCACACCAGAAGCTGGAAGACACAAGAAGGCTCCCACCTGGAGTTCCCAAAATGAACCGACCGGCCCTGGCGACACCTTACTTTCAGACTACTGGCCTCCAGAATATGAGACAATAAATTCCTGTTTTAAATCACCGGGTTTGTGGTCATTTGCCACGGCAGCCCCAGGAAACTAATAAATACAGTGCCTGAACTGTCCCTGAACACTCCCAGGGGACGCTCCGCAAGACTGCCCTCCGCCTGTGTGCCCCAGAGCACAGTGGGAGCAGGAGGGGCCCTGCCCTCAAAAGGCACTGAAGGAGGGTAAGGAAGGTGCAGGCAGCAGGCAGCAAGGTGTGGCCAGGGGGATGGAGACCCCTGAGGTCACCACCACCTCTCAGAGTTGGGAACGATGCCCCAATCGTGCCATCCTGAAAAGCTGAAAACTCTGCAGAAACCCTTCTGATGAGCGTGGTACAAGCCCACCACCAAGTGACATCTGATCTGTGGATGGAAGGCTGCCTCTGTCTGTTCTCAGAGCATCCGTTTTGCTGCAAACAAATTACCAGGTCCATACCATGAGGCTGCCCAAACTCTACTGAGGGTGCTCCCTAACGTCTGCATGTACACTATGCCATCGTCCTAGAGGTGGAACCAGTATGATTTCTGGAGCACCCGTGACCCCTTGCTTCAGGAGGTCTGCCCGCGTGAATGGCTTGCCTAGCACTGTGGCCCAGGCTGGAAGCCAGTGGGGAGTCGTGTGGGCCCTGGCGAGCACTTCCACTCCGAGGCCTCTGGGTGGGCCCCAGTGCAAGCAGAGGAAGCCAGCACAGGCCGCCCACAGGAGGCACATGGCTGCTATTTTCAGGGTGGGTTTCCACACTCACAGGACCTCCCTCTAGGACAAGGAATGGACTGTGTGGGTATGGGGCACAGCTAAGCTGGGGACTCACGGGCAGCCGTGGCACAGGCATCCAGGAGCAACCCCTGGGTACACAAAGGGGTTCCCCACTCTGGTCCATGCCCTGGGGCTCTGCCCTGGGCGTACTCTGCAACGTCCCTGGGCCTTTGCTTCTTAGCACACGAATGGAATCTTCCAGATGCACCAGGGCAGAAATCCCAGCCTTCATCGATTCCTTGAACACTGAACTAAGACTAACCAGCAGCGAACTTTACAGTTACAGGGCCACGAGCAAATGCCACAAACCTCGACAATGTAAAGTAGTAACACGGCCAATAGAATCAGGAGTGAGTGGGGAGTGGAGGGGAGACCCATAAGTGGGCACAGAACCCCAGCTCCCAAGGAGGGATGCAACCAAGAACACGGAAGAAGTGGTTTACAAAACCAGTCTGCTCTTGGAAGACCCTCAAAAAGTGAAAACACAGAATTACCACATGACCCAGCATTTCCACTCCTAGATATAGACCCAAAAGAACTCAGGCGTCCAAACAAAAACTTACACACACATGTTCGCAGTTGCACTCGTCACCAATTGTCAAAGAGTGGAAACCCATGGATCAGTGGATAAACAGAATGTAGTTTGGCCATGCAATGGAATATTACTCAGTCATAAAAAAGAATAATGAAGCCCTGACACAGGCTACAATGTGGACAAACCTCAAAAACATCACACTGAAAGAAGCCAGACACAAAAGGCTGTATGTTGTACCATCCCATTTATACGAAATATCCAGAACACACAAGTCCATACCGGCAGCAAGTGGTTTCCAGGAGCTAGGGAAGGGAGGAGGGATGTGACTGCTAACAGGGACCAGGTTCCTTCTGGGGTGATGGAACTGTTCTGGAACCACAGTGAGGTGGTGGTTGTACAACGCTGTGAATGTACTTAATGCCACTAACTTGGGTCACTAAAAAATGGTGAATTTTATGTTATGTGAATTTTACCACAATAAAAAAATACAAACAAGAAATGAAAAGCATCCTCAATGTCCTGGCTCAGGACAAAGCACACATCAGCGCGAAGGTGAGCAGCAGGCAAGGCCCAGAGTGTCTCATCTCAAGTCTGTGCCTTTGGGACAACAGCATAGGTAGGGAACTGCCACTGAGCACTGAGCAGTGTCCCTGCCCTCAGAGCAGTATCATCAAACTGGGAAGCCACATATGGCCCTATGTGTGTACCCAGAAGAAGAGCATGGCCTGTCAGAGACCCTCGGCCACGTGGCTTCTTGGCCACTGCACATCCCCTCTGCAGGCAGCCCAGGAATGGGCGGATCCACACGGCACCCATCCCAGGGGTGGCGCGGCCGCCTGTCCACTGCAGCCCAGACAGCCTCGGGGTCCACTGGCCCACATCAGAGCCTGCAACCTGGCAGGCAGGAGCATGGTGGCCGCAGCTGCGGCCTTCCTGAGGTCTGAGAAGCATTTTAAAGAATGTGAACTGGTGGCCAACTTTTAAATTTTTTTTTGAAATTAACTTAAACATCAGAACTGCTGGCTTCTCCTGAAACACCAGAAGTGCCAACAACTTAGGGCCTGGATTCCTGGCTGGTGAATTTTTATCAGACAGAGCAGGGCCAGGCATAAAGGCACCATGGGTCCCCTCACACCCCACACCCAACCCCAGGCCTCCAAGAGGGTCGGCACAGCCTGAGGTCACCCAGCTGGCCGCAGACCCAGGGCCTCCAAGCCTAGCTCATCCCTGCTGCCCTCACTCCAGCTGCGTGGCCTGACCCAAGGCCTGGAGGGAGGAAGCCCCCACCCCACCCTAAGAAGCAGGCCAACTGGGACGGGAAGGTGTGGAGCTAGGATGCTGCATGTGGGCCAAGCAAGGCCCGGAATGCAGGTCTCACCCTGAGCCAAAACCCCAAAGAAATCCACTGTTGCCTGTTCAGCATTTAACCATTAGCAGCCCAGCCCTGAGCGGATGCCAAGAGGCCTGCAAAGCCCTAAGGAAGGGACAGCAATGAAGGCAGAGGGGTCAGCAGCCAGGCCTAGGCATAGGCTTGCTCAAGAGCCAGAGGTTCCTCAAGGGCAGCCCACACTACACCCACACCAAAGCACCCACCTGAGAATAGCTCAACACAGCCCAGGAGCCCAGGCTGCTCACACCGGCTCCTGTCTTTGCCCTCCAGCAGTCCCTGAAAATCCTGCATGTCTGGCCCAGCCATCAGGGCCACTCCCCTCCAAGGAGGGGCCACAGGGCATTGCCTGGGGCCAGCAGGATGGGAGACCGGGGCAGGCAGTTGGAGACAGAGGGAGCCCATCACCCAAGGGTGCTAGAAAGGAGGCTGGCAGGGGAAGCCAGCAGGCCCATGCTGGCTGGGGATAAGCTCTGCAGGCTCGTGAGCTTGCCCCAAGCATAAAGCACAAACAGGTCCTGGTGTGCTCCAGGCAGAGAGACCAGTGGAAAAGAAAGAAGGCTGAGGATTTCCGAGTGAGAAGGCCTGTGTTGAAAACAAGCAGGACATGGGGGCGGGGGGCGCGTGGGGGGAGCAGGCAGGTGGCCAAGGAGGGGACACTGGAGCTGGGAAGAGGACTCCAGGCAGGAGGCCCAGCGAGTGCAAAGGCCCTGGGGTCAGAATGAGCACGATGGGGGGAGGACCAACATGGAGGGGACAAGGGGGCCAGACCGCCCACCAGTAAGCAAGGAGGTGGGGGGAGGAGGGCTCAGAGCCTTGTGGGACCTCACGGAGTATGATGAGAAGCCACTGCAAAGATTTAAGCCGAAGTGACCTGAACCACCTTCCCCTGCATAGAGTCCTCTGTGCTGGGAGGAGCTGGATTGAGGGGCCAAGTGGGGTAGGCAACATGGGAGTGGGTGGTCCATCCTTGGCCGATGGGGCAGAGACCAGATGGGGATGGGACCCCTGACCCCACCACCTCCCAGGATGGGGCCCAATGAGACATCTGGACAGGTAGTTCCTGTCTAGGTACAAGGAAGACTGCCTAGGCAGACAGAACCTGGAGACACTGGTCCCAGAGACTGAGTACTCCCAGGTCGCACCCCTGGATGTACTTTTAGCTTCCCAAAGGGTCCGAGGACGGTGTCCACAGCCTCTCTGAACACAGCCCCTGCCTAGGACACTCTCGTCCCTCTCTCATCCCCCATGCAGGTGCTAGACATCCTTCCTCCTGATGTCTCCCTCCTTCATATCCAGCCCCAACTCAGACCATGTGGCTAGTAGATAATTATGAAAGGTGCTGCAGCTGTTCTCAGTTCCTGTCACTCTACCTGTCCCCTCAACCGGAGGCTGTGCCCACTGCTGTAGGCTTCCCACTGCCACACTCAGATGAAGTCCATCATGCCTGCAGGAACATGAGGCCAAGCCAGGGGCACTCCCAGCATCCTGTCCCCTTGGGCTCTACCTTCTCACGCCCACGCACCCCACAACAAGCCTCTGCAGCTGCCGTGCCCCCTACCAGGTACACCTTCTCCTACTCCATGGGCAAACCTCACCCAGGGTACCGCTGTGCTCAATATGGCTGCCCCATGCCCCATCTGGCACCTACTGCTCCAGAAGTGGCTGCCACACCTGAACCTCCAAGCACCAAGCAGGCTTGGAGCAGGTACTGGTCAGACGTTTGTTGACCGGAGGAGCCTCTCCAGCCTGGCACCCGTGGCTGCCCTCATAAGGGACGCCCTCCCTCATCCTGCTGCTCCTCCTCCAGCCTCTGCCTTGTGATCCCCTCCTAGCTCTTTCGAACATGATTCTGCGTGGACTCAGGCCTCTGCGCCCCTCATGTGTCACCCCACCTGGGGAGGCCCCGAATGCCAAATCAGCCAGCAGCTCACGAGCGCCACCTGCCCCTGCCCTCAGAATGCTCTCCAATGCTGAGGAACCTCCTCTATCCCAGCAGTCCCCACCAATCCTCCCCTCCACACTCCTGCTCCTCCTGGCCCGGGCCAATGGCACCATGGTCTTCCTGTGTCGCAGCCTGTGCCTCCCTCAGGCTTCCCACACTCACTGGCCTGGCAGGCACCTCTCAGCTCCTGAGCCCCCCCCAGGACCCTATGCCTTCCAAAGCCGGTCTCTTGCTCCCCCTGACCAATCTTTTCTCAAGCTCTGCCTAAGACTCAAAGCTAATCTTGGGTCTGCCCCTCCCTACCCCATCAGCTAGTTTCTGGATCATGTCCAAGCTCTCCAGCTTGGCTCTTGAGGCCCTTCGAGATCTGACTCCCACCCCTCTCTCTCTTCTCTTGCCACTCACCCCCTACCCAGATTCACCTTATAGAACAGTCATGCCCCTGACAATCCCCCTCCAAGCTTCTGTGCCTCCATACATGTCATTCCTCCTCTTCCCAAAGACCCTTCCCCTCTCTACCTCCCTCCTGTCCCACCACAGAGCTCTCCTCTTCCAGGCAGCCCTCCCAGCTTGGCCCCACCCTCCTGCAGCCTCTTCTCTCCTCTAAGTTGGTAGCCTCTGCAGGGCAGTCAGCAGACACAACTTCCTACATAGAGCACCAACTGCACACAGGTATAGTCCTAAGGGCTATCCATGCACTGACACAGATGACCCCCTCCACAAGTGCACCTGAGGAGTCACGATGGGGAATCTGACAGGACCCGGGTATATGCTTGCCCAGGGTCACACAGCTGGGAGGAGGACAGCAGGACTTCATGTTGTTAAGAGGCAATACTGCCCAAAGTAATCTAGAGTCACTGCAACCCCTATCAAAATCCCAACAACGATTTTTGCAGAAAGAGAAAAATCTACCATAAAATTCATATGGATCTCAAAGGACCCTGAATAGCCAAGACAACCTTTAAAAAAAAAAAAAAAAAGAAAGTTGGCCGACTTACACTTCCTGACTTCTAAACTTACTACAAAGCTACAGTGATAAAGACAGTGTGGTACTGGCATAAAGACAGACATAGAAACCAACGGCATAGAAAGCCCCGAAATAAACTCTCACATACATGGTCAAATGATTTTTGACAAGGGAGCCAAGACCATTCAAAAGAGAAAGGACGGTCTTTTCAACAAGCGGTGCTGGGAAAACTGGATCTCCATAGGCGATGAACGGAGTTGGACCGACACCTTATTCCATATATAAAAATCGACATGGATCAAAGGCTGAAAGCTAAAACTATAAAACTCAGGAAAAAAAAAAAAAAAAAACAGAGGAAAGACTTAATAACATTAGATTTGGCAATGACTTCTTGGCTATAACACCAAAAGCATACTCCACAAAAGGAAAAATACATAAATTGGACTTTATCAAAATTAAAAACACTTGTGTAACAAAGGACACAATCGACACAGTGAAAAGGCCCCATTCTCATGGAACGCGAGAAAACATTTGCAAATCATAAATCGGATAAGGGATTAATATCCAGAACGTCTACAGAACTCCTAAAACTCAACAACAAAAAAACAAATCAAAAACGGGCAAAAGCCTTGAATAGACATTTCTCCAGAGAAGATCTACAAATGGCCACAGGCACATAACAAGACGCTCAATGTCACTAGTCATTAGGGAAATGCATATCAAACCACAATGAGATACCACCTCACACCCATAACGATAGATAGAATAAAAAACACTATAAAACAACAAGTGGTGAGGATGTGGAGAAACTGGAACCCTTGTACCCTGCTGGTGAAAATACAAAATGGTGCAACTGCTGTGGAAAACGGGGCAGTTCCTCAAAAAAAATTAAACAGGGAACTGCCATATGATCCAGCAATCCCACTTCCGGCTATGTATACCCTGGAAGCAGGGATTTGTTCACCCGTGTTCACAGCAGCCAAAAGGTGGAAGAGACCCAAGTGCCGACCGAAAGGTAAGTGAATAAACAAAATGTGACACATACATACAACGAAATATCATTCAGCCTAAAAAAGAAAGGAAATTCTGACACACTACGACACCGATGCGTCCTATAACACTGAGGACAGCATGCTAAGTGAATTAAGCCCATCACAAAAAGACAAATACTCTGAGTCCACTTATATGAGTGGTCCGATACACAGAGACAGGGAGGTAGAAAAGTAGGAGCCAGGGGCAGGGGGAGAGAGGACGAGGAATCAGTGTTTAATGGGGACAGAATTTCAGTTTCGCAATATGAAAAAAGTTCCGGAGATGGGGATGGTAGCACCACCACAATGTGAACGTGTTTTATGCCCCTGAACCACACATTTAAGAATAATTAAGATCAGTAGGCCCCTGGGTGGCTCGGCCGGTTAAGCGTCCAACCATTGATTTTGGCTCAGGTCATGATCTCACAGTTCGTGAGTTCAAGCCCCGCACCCGGCTCTGCACTGACAGTGTGGAGCCTGCTTGGGATTCTCTGTCTCAAAATAAATAAATTGACTTAAAAAATTAAAGTAAGGGGCCCCTGGGTGGCTCAGCTCAGATCATGATCTCACTGCTCATGAGTTTGAGACTCTGCTGACAGTTCACAGCTTGGAGCCCGGAGCCTGCTTCAGATTCTGTCTCTTCTCTTTGCCCCTCCCCCACGCGTGCTCTGTCTGTCCCCCTCTCTAACATAAATAAACATTAATTTTTTTAATTAAAATAAAATAACAATTTTTAAGATGATAAATTTTATGTATGTTTTAGCACAATTTTAAAAAAGGAAAACTATAAAAAGACAATTGGCACTATGGGATTCCTGCCCAAAACCCACCACCTCAGCTCAACTGCAAGAAAATACCAGAAAACCACCCTGAGCAACAAAAAGATAGAGCAGTTCTCATCAAGGGGTTGAAGGTCACAGATGACACAGAAACCCTAAGCAGTGGCCCTGGATCAGAGACCAAGGACACACGACGACCAAATGCGACACGGGAGCCTGGACGGGATCCTGGGCCAGAAAAAGGTCACACTGGTGGACATCTGGGGAAATCCAAAGGCAGTCCAGAGTCTAGTTAACAGAACCGTGCTGACACCCTCACTGACACGTGACATGTTCAAGGTGGTGAGGAGGTAATGAAATGGTCTGTGCTTCTCGCTGAATCCAAAACTATCTCAAAAGAAAAAGTGAAATGAATAAGACCACTGCCCCCCCCCCAAACAAATCTGAACAGCCATGTGGTGGCATCTGTCACATGCCAAACCATGGCCCACGGGTGCAAAGGGTGAGACCCTGCCCTCACAGCTGCCCCACGGGGCACCCTGATGCCAGTCAGGCACAGAGCTACGTCCTAATCTGTACAACTCTACAGATGGGAAACTGAGACACCGAGAAGTGGAGTCATTTGAGGGAAGCCAGCAGAGGCAGGGCTTGAGCCAGAGAGAGCCACTTGGCTAGTCGCTGGGGTGACAGCGGGGGGGGGGGGGGGGGGACACAAGTGGTCCCCAGCAGGGCCCTGTTATGGACCCTCAGGGCTCCTCCCTCTGCAAGTGCTGAGCCAGCGGTGAGGGAATTAGCATCTCCTTGCCACCTGCAGGCAAAGACTGAGGCTGCCGGGCCTACAAATCACTCCCGGGGCTGTGCATTGATTCTGTGATGATTTAATGAGCCGCTCCCGTCCTAATTACAGCTATCAAACCCCGCCTGCCTGGGAGGACAGAAGGAATGGAGAAAGCACGATGCTCACAGGTGCAAAAGGACCCATAGAACAGGGCAGCAGGTTCAGTTACTTGAGAAACACTGAACTTACTGAGAAAAGCTTTTTAGCCAGGCTGGGCGTGGACACAGTGACCCCTTTGCGAGACATGCTCTGCTGCCCCATGTCCCCAGCCCTCGGGTCCGAGGACTGGCTGGCCCTGCAGAGCTAGCCCCAGGCACTCTGCCTGGCTGGGCCGACACTTCCTCCCAGAGATTTCCAGGCAAATGACCAGCTGGCAGTCACCCCCCCGCCCCCCCACCCCTCCTGCTCCCAGGTGAGCCGTGTCAGATGCACGGAAGAAACAGGAAGTGCTTTAGGTTTTCTGTTTTCAATTTTCATCAGTTTTGAGACATAAATTTTTTTTTTTTTTTTTTAAGGGAAAAAAAGGTGTGGCAGAGAGCTTCCCTGCAAGCCCAGCAGCAGGGAAGGCAGGCTGCAAAAGTTCTCAAGGGACTCCACCCCTGGACAGGGAGCCCTAGGCAATGAGGGAGAGACCATGGAGCATTTAGGCTGTATCTGGGAATGAGTGCTGGTCCACTAGCTGACTCAGGAAGTCTGTCCTTCCAGGCAGAGACTCACCTCTCTGGACAGAATTCCACTCCCCAGCTTTGGGTTGAAGCCCGCATGACTAGTGGGGTGTCAAGCTGGGACCACAGAGAAAGAGGAATTTACGTATGAAATTAGGACTCCGGGTCTCTTGCAAAAATGCCTTTCCTCAGTACCGGGGCCCCCAGAGCACAAAGTCAAGGCTATTTAATATACCCCCCCCCCCCACCTCATCATCTGCCTGGGGAATCAGATTCCTGATTCTCAGATGAAAGAACATGTGCCAAGTCAGCAAGTCCTGGTTTGTAATGAATCTAGCACCCATGACCTCTGGGGGGCGTGCGTGGAGGGAGGAGACTCCTGCCCCAGTCTCCTCTCATGTCCCTGCAACCCCTCATATGGCAGTCAGAGGAATCTCTGCTAAACCTACATCTCACATCACAGCCCTGCTTAAAACCTTCCTAGAGCACCCCACTACCAGACCCTGACCAGGGCCCACAAGGTAGCATTCCCTGAGCTCGATCAGGTCAGGATTCCCCTCTATGACAAGCTTCAGGGTCTCCATTCCCATGGCTCGTCCTCACCCCCCGGGCTCAGTTCAAACATCGCCTCCCCCAAAGGGTGCCCACCCCATTTCACTCTCTTAGAGCCATGACCTGAGGGCTGGGGACCAGCTGGCCACTGTTTCCAGTGACTTGTTCAGCAAGGCATCCCCACAACACAACACCAGGTAGGTGCTCAATACATACTGACTGGAGCAATGGACCTTCCAGTCCAAACTGTGGCCACTGCAGGGAGACCTCACTGGGCAACCTTGACACTTCTTAATGCTGTTTCCCAGGGCATCATGCTGCCTGCCCCAGGCCCACTGGCCCCAAGCCCACATGCATCTGCAGTCCATCCCATAATACACCACGCATGGTCAATACTCAAACCTTCTCCCTGAAGTTGTTCAGGCAGACTGAAGCTCCAGAAAGACCACCATGTTCCCACCTGGGTCCTTGGCCCCTCGGCACCATGTTACGTGTTCCAGATTGATAACAGGAATACACAACACATTCTTGGTATTTAAGGGGGGGTAAGCCTGACTGTGTGGTAGGAAGTTGGCCCTTTTAAAGGACGCTTGCACCTAGGCAATTCCAGAATGAACTGGAGACAGGCCTGCCCTCAAGGAAGTCACAGTCCAGTGTCTGCTTAGCACCTGCTGAATGCCCACTACGTTTACGTGCCTGCTGAGTATCTGCTGAACACATACTGTGTGCCTGCTGAATGCTTAAGTACTTATTGTGTGCATGCTAAATGCCTGCTGAGTGTCTGTGGTGTGCCCACCAAGAGTCCACTATGTGCCTGCTGCCAGGTACCTGCTGAGCACCTGCTAAGTACACACAGTGTGCCTGCTGAACACCCGCCACCTGAAAAGTGCCCACTGAGCGCCGCCATGCGTTCACTGTGCACACACCTCCAGGAGCTCAGCAGCAGCGACCACACAGTGAGCATCTACGTACTGGCCCGATTCTGGATGCCTTACGTGCATTAACCTAAATCTGACCACAGAGTGACCAGAGACCACCGTGACCTCTGCTTCACAGAGAGGAAGTAGAGCACAGAGGAAACTCACCCGGATCTAAGCTCACCCAGAAGGAAGCAAGGAGAAGCCTAGCAGCCATGGCCCTGGGCTTGGCACCAGGTGCTACAGAATCCCCCCACATTTTCTGTACTTTGTTTCCATTTGGCAAATAATAAATATTGACTCTCTCTATGTCCTTGGCCCGTGAGGCAGGCAGAGGCTTCCTTGTTTGTGCACCTGGACCCCCATCTGACCGGCAGCACCATGGCTACGCCCAGCTGGGGCTGGGCACCCACCTCTGGCATTGGGCTGGATGTGGTAGCAGGAGGAAGGAGAGGGGGTCAGAGACACCCCAGCCAGAAACAGGGGGCCATTCCATCCCATGAGCTCCAAAGCAAAATAGGACTCTCCCACCCCCACCCCTGGTTCTCTGTGGTTCCCCCATCACAGTGAGCCCCACCTTGCCCTCCTTCCTCTGACCTCCTGATTAACTCTGTCACTATTACCCCCCACATGTCCCAAATCAGCCCTCCCTTTGTCCTCACCATGGCCCACCCTAAGCTGCTGCATACCCCCTCCCTGCTATGGAGCACAAGGACACACAGGTAAGGACACACAGGTGAGGCCACACCTGGTGTGTGCATGCATGGGGACAAATGTGATGAATGTCTGGTTTGCAAAAACCCAGGGACAACCTTCATGATCCTCAACAGATGGATATGAACTCAAGTCCAGCATACAAAAGGGTCCCTCTATGCCTACGTTAAGAAAAACATGAGCCCCAGAATCAGGCATGGGTTCAAACCTGGCCCCTCCACACACAGTGAGCCATAGCACCTCTCCCACCAGTTTCTCGTATCTGCAACAGGAAAAGCAGCAGCTCTTTCTCGTGGGTTACTGCAACAACCCACTGGCCATACACACGTGGGCTCTAGCAAGTCTGGCTCCTGCCACTCCCTGCATCTTCATGTCACTTATGTTGTCATCCTGCTGGAGCCTTCCATGGCTCCCCATGGCCCACATGCAGGGTCTGGCCCAGGGCTCTCCACCACCTGCCCACCTCCCTCGCCGCTGCTCTGCCCATGAAAGTCTATGCTCCTAGAGCACAGGGTTCTAGGAGCCCGGAAGGCTCTGCTCCACCCTGACCGGCTGGCAAACTCCCAGAGCAGCGTGAAAAGAAAGAAAACATACAGGACACTGGGTTAGTCCAACTCGGATCGAACCCCAACTCACCTGTTTCTAATGCTCTGTGACATTCTCCAAGCCTCAGTCTCCCCCTCTAGAAACTGGGGAGGATACCATCGCTGCCCGGGGGTGTTGTTACCTGTTGCCAGGCTTGACGCTCGTATCTCATGGAACTGGGGCTCCACCCAGCCCTTCTGCGCCTGCACAAGCCCAGCATATCGAGGGCTGCAATAGCAGGGTTGCTCAGCCTTAGCACCGCAGACACCTGGAGCCAGGCTATCCTCTGGGAAGGGGCTGTCAGGGTTGGGGGGCACCACAGGTGGGGTGGAGCTGTCAGCGCACTGCAGGGTGTTGAGCAGCATCCCCACTCCACCCACCAGATACCAATAGCATAGCATCCTCCGGCTCTAAGTCCTGACAACCAAAAACATCCCCAGATGCTGCCAAATGCCCCTGGAGGCAGAAATGGATGGGGTGAGCACCCAGTAGGCACCACGCATCTTTGATGCTTCCAGGCCACATCTCACCCCTGACATCACCATGGCATTTTCCAGAGGGTCCCATTTGAAAAAACTCCAAAAAAGCACCAAGTAAGTACTCTGAATCCTGACCGCTGAGCCTGCAGAAACAGAAATCCCCCAGCACCAGAAACCAGAAAGCCCCCAACACAGAAAGCAGCAGAAAAGGGCTGACACTTAGCCTCCCACAATACCTGCAATGGCCCAGCTCTGACCCAGAGAAATCTAATTAATTCCAACCAGGACCAGAAGGCCCACTGCAAGGACAGGAGTCACTTTGCACTGTACCCCTGGCCAGCTTTAGGAACAATGACAGTGGAACACCTTCCTTGGCTCTATGGACCAACAAATACCACCGTGCCACCCACCTACCGCCAGACAGCTGGTTCACACCCCTGACCAAGGCTGGCCCTCTCCCTCTGCTTGGCACAGCCCTGGTGACCACAGTGCACAGGCCTCTTGGAAAGGCCTGCACGACAAGGTCTTCAGGTCCCCACTCAGAATTCAGGCTCCCACAGTGGATCTTCAGAAGCAGAATCTGGGAGGAGTCCAGGAGTTTGCATCCTTCATCTCCAAGGTGGTTCAGGGGCCCCGGAAAGTGAGAGAACAACCGCCCACCATCTTCCCAACCTTCCCTGTTGCTCTAAGTCAGCAGGTCTCAAACTGCAGGACAAACCCATTGTCCTGGGGCCCGCAAACTCCTTCTACAAAGCGCCAGACGGTACGTATTGTCGCCTCTGCAGACCAGGTGGTCTCCGTCAAAATGACTCAACTCTGCCACAGATGAGACATAAACGAATGGGCGTGGTCGTGTTCTAATAAAACTTTATTTACAAAAACAAGCGCAGCTTACTGATCCCTGGATTGGCAGGTTAAAAAATCAATTCAGCGGGTCCCCACTACCATTCTACGTTAAATAGAAGAAAACTGATTATATCTACTTTCCCCAGGTGTTGACAGGGTCAACAAAGGGAGGGCTGGACTCCTTGGAGAAAGTTGTTTTGATTTTATGTTTGCTGCTGGGTGCTGGGAAGCCACAAGACACAGATTTCTAATCATGAGTCAGTCAAGGAAGTGAGCAGGTATCTTCGGGACTAAGCCCTCAGCTCTCATCCTGTCCCTCAGCCGGTCACACGCTCCTCTTGCCCAGCAAGTGTTTGCTTGAGCCCATTTTCACTGTGTGGGCACATGCTCAGGAGCGGAACTGCCATGTGTATGGATTCAGCAGGTGGTGGCAGGTGGTGACAGGGTGCTGTGGTAGGGTCCACCTGTTCTGGGGAATCCAGGAGGACTTTCTGGACCTGTAGTGTGCATGGAACCAGGGGTGTCTGGGACCGGGCATGAGCTCTGGGAAGGGTTCTCTGCCCAGGACCTCAGGCTAGTGGGGGACACTCAACAGTCACCTGTGGGAAGCACGCATGGAAAGGCTGGAAACAAGGCTGGGGCTCCCTCCTTTCAAATGACAACTTAGAAGCTGGTCTCTTGCAGGCTGTGGAGACTGCAGCTCCCAGCCTGATGTAGGAAATGACTTTCATAGGGAGAAGAGCCATGGGTCACACACAAAGGGCCATGTGATGCACCCCAGAGCCACCACTTCTGTAACAACAATAGTTAATGACAGAAAACATGTACTCCCGGGTCTAAGCTGGCAGAGGAACGTGGGTTTAGCTGCAGAAACAATCACATCTCAGAGAAGCCAAGACCCAAGTGGGACCAAGCATGCTCTGGCAAGCGACAGAAGGTTCTAGTTTATGGTTTTAATTCCTTGTTTTGGACACATTCTGTGCGATTATCTCAGGGCTGAGCAGCAACTCTACTTCCCAGCTAGGACACCACTCTGGGCCTCAGTTTCCCCATCTGCACAATGGGGAAGACGACACCTCCTCTCTGAGGGGGGCTGAGCATCAAGGATCAGGGACTGAGTAAAGGCCACATGGTGCCAGGCAGGGATCAGGAACCAAGGCTGCAGAGGGCAAACTCTACCCACTGCCTTAGGATACAACCCCAAATACTCATCTCGCCCCCCGGGCCTTGCTCCTGGTGTTATCCCTCTGGTTCAGTCACCACTGGCCTGGGGGCCAGCAACGGACTGTGGGTCTCCAGTTCCTGATGACAGACGAATGAAGGGTGCGCTCTAGGCCACACGGCCTGTGCCAGTGGGCCAGAGAAGGACAGATGTGTGCATCTGCAGACAGCCCCCAGGCCCACTGTCCCAAGGTGGTTTCAACAAGGCACCCAGACTCTGCCTTAGCCAGGGCAGAGAGTGACCTGGGGCCGCCGTCACAAACGACCACAAACTGAGAAGTGTAAAACAACAGGACTTTATTCCCTCACAGTTCTGGAGACCACACGTCTGAAACCTAAGTGTCAGCAGGGTCACATTCCTTCTGGAGGCTCTAGGGGAGGATCTTCCTTGGTCTCTTCCAGCTCCTGGGGGCTCCAGGCATCCTCGGCTCACGGGTGCAGCACTCCCGGCTCTGCCTCCGTCATCACATGGCCTTCTCCCGTATGCGCCTGTGTGTTCTCCTCTTATGAAAACACCAGTCACTAGATTTAGGACCACCTAAATCCAGTATGATCTCATCTCGAGTTCCTTACCCTGATTTCATCTACGTCTTTTCCAAATAAGGCCACAGCCACAGGTTCTGGGGGGCAGGACGTGGGCAAATCGTTTTAGAGGCCCCTATCCTGTCCAACTCAGTGTGCAGCTCACAACCTGGAGAGCAGGAGACTGCTGGGGCTTTCTGGGGGCGGGAGATGGCTCACTCCATCCTCTCAAACAGAGCAGCTCGGGGAGTCCTGCGTGCGTGTGTGTTGAGGCTGCAGATGGCACCAGACACTTGAAGCAGCCGGCACAGAGGCAAACAGTGCCAAAGCCAGGACTGGGGCCAGGACCGGGGGCGGCCTTCACGCTCAGCTAACCCGAGCCACCGCTGCGCGATGCCTGCCGCCCAGGGACCCGTTTTCCTCCAGCCTGTGCAGAGCCACCCCCATAACAGGGTAGGGCCAGGAGAACACCCTCCTTCGGTGCAGCCATAACTGGTAGCCCTGGCTGGGCCGCCATGGACTGCTTGGCGTGTGGGCTTTCTCTGGCCCAGGTGCTGCTCCCTGAGATGCTCAGTGATCAGTCACACGCAGAGCCTGCTGTGTCCTGAGTCCCGGGCAGGCAGGTGACACACCCTGTTCCTTCCCCTGGCTCCCGCCACGAGATCTACCCGCACATTCAGACGGCTCTGTTGCCGAAATATCACCAAAAGCCACCGATCCTGGTCACTGCCACAGACACCTCCTTGCTCAAGTCACCTCTGCCCGGTCCCCGACGTAGGTGCTTAAGCAGCCTCTCACCAGCTGCCTGCCCTTGCCCGTTCAGCTCACAGCCACCTTTGTGAGACACGAAGAGTCCTCGAATGGTGAAGCGGGGAGTTACTCTTCGGCCTAGCACCTAGTTACTCTCCGGCCAAGCACCTCCGTTCCTTGGTACACACTCAAGGGAGAAGACCCGCAGCCACACAAGCTCCTGGGCGCGTATGTCCGCGACAGCGATACTCACAATGGCCAAAAGGCGGAAACAACCCAAATGTCCCTTGATGGATGAATGGATATATGGAAAGGAGCGGAGCCACAAAATGGAGTATTATTCAGCCTTAAAAAGGAAACGACGCACAGGCCCAACATGGTGGATGTACTTAACGCCGCTGAGCTGTATGCACAAAAAGGGTGAAGGTGGTAAATTTTATGGCCTGTGTATTTTACCACAATTTTTATAAAAGGAATGAAGCAGTGACACACACGACGATGTGGATGAACCTTGAAAACATCGTGCAGAGTCAAAGAAGCCAGACACAAAAGGCCACACCTTGTGTGATTCCATTTACATAAAAAGTCCAGAACACACAAATCCATAGAGACAGAAAGCAGATTAGTGGTTGCCAGGGGCTGGGGGAGGGGGCATGGGGTTTCCTGCTGGAGTGATGGAAATGTTCCCAAGTTGACTGGCGATGGCTGCACAACTCTGTGAACATACCCAAAACCCCTGAATAGTACGCTTTAAGGGAGTAAACTGAATGCACGGGGAATTGCACCTCAATACGCAAAGGCTCGCCATTCACCATCACAAACCCTCCCAGGGCCCCTCCCTTGGTGAAATCCAGGGCTCGACGAGCCACTCCGACCTCACCTCGACTCTTGTTCTCTCTACATGCCAGCCTCACAGTCTTCTCATGTGTTTTCTCAACCTCACCAAGCCCTTCCCACTTGAGGGCCTCTGCACCTGCCTGTCCCCCACCTGGGGAACTCTTCCCCAGTATGAGGGGCTCCGTCTCACCACCAGGATGTCAGCCCCCCACGCTAGCCAGTACTAGCACATCACTCTGTTGCCTCTCTCCAAGAACATATGTTTTGTTCATTTGCAAGGATTCTCCTATCCCCCCTAAAACCACACTCGCTCCCCCAAGAGCATGGCCCTCACATGCCTCGTATGCTGCCGGCTCCCCAGCACCCGAGATAGTCCCTGAACAGTCCCTGAAATGTGCCGCTGCAACTTTACAGGTCAGGATTCTGAGGCCCAGAGAGGTTAAGAGACCTGCGCAAAGTCACACAGCAGAGCACCACCGCCCTCCCTGCACTTCGGGCTGCCCCAAGTCTGAGGACAAGAATGAATACTCATGCATCCACCCCTCTACCCTGCGATTTCAAAGTGGTCTCCCTGACATCACACCCCATCCCAATACCAAATCTGGTCCTCGGGGTCCCTGTCCCCGGGTGAGGTGACAGCATGGATTTATACAAAAAGGCTGCATGCCTGCTTTCACAAGATACTGACATGCCTACCATCACCAAGGACTGTAGGCTGACACATGGGAACTTAAGTAGCCCTGCTCATTCCAAGAGTGGACATGCTGTCAAAGAATTCACAGGAAGGAGCAGGTACCAAACTGGCCATGTGCCGCCTGTTCACATGTAGTGTAGAGGTGAAACTTCAGCATCTATCACAGGGGAAGGCGGTGTGGAAGGCTGCAGCCACGGGCGGGCAGAGGGGGTGCCTGAATCAGGCGTGTTCACTTCACCTGCACCAGGCACCGCAGATACGCCACTCATCACATGCAATGGCCAAACAGGGTTGGAAAGACTTTGCTCATCCTGGCAACAGGTGTGGGAAAAGCCATCAGCCTGTCCAAAATGGCACAGCCATACGGGTGGGTAGAGAGCTCTGAACTCTATCTGCCCAGGTGCAAAGGTTGCACCCCTGCTCATTCAACCTTTCCTCCAAACTGAAGGATTCTTAGCCTAAGCACTGCTGACATTTGGGGCTGGATCACTCTCTGTGGTGGGGGACATCCATGAATTCTGAGGTGCTGAACGGCATCCCTTCTTTACCTACTAGATGCCAGTAGCACCTCCTCCCCCAGACGACACGACCCAAATGTCTCCAGCCATTGCCCAATGTCCCTGAGGGACAGAATTGCCCCCAGTACAGAACATTGCTCTGTCTCACAATATCCAGTGTAAGCTCACCTCCACCCAGGGATCACACCCAACTCCCAATGTAAAAGAAGACAACAGAGAGGGAGGTGGGAGACAGAAATGGTTCCCAGGACCGAGAGAACTCCTATCCACGTATCTCAAAAATCTCTTCTAAATCCATCAATAGATGACAGAAAAATAAATGTGGCCCTCCTAGTCAATGGAGTATTACTCAGCCATTAAAAGCAATGAAGTTTTTTTGATAATATGCTACAATGTGCATGACCCTTGAAATTATCGTGCTGAGTGAAAAAAGCCAGACACAAAAGGCCACATGTCGTATGATCCCATGTATATGAAATGTCCAGAACAGGCAGATTCATAGAGACAGAAAGCAGACTGGTGGTTGCCAGGGGCTGGGGGAGAGAAAAATGGGGGGCTGGGGGAGAGAGGAATGGGGAGTGACTGCTGGTGGGGATGGGAATTCTTCTGAGGGTGATGAAAATGTTCTGGAATTCGTCACCGGTGATGGTTGCACAACTCTGTAAATACACTAAAAAACACTGATTTTTACGCTTCCAACAAGTGAATTACATAGTACACGAATCAATAAAGCTGTTATTTTAAAGAAACCTTTTTAACAACAATAATACATTTCCAACCCCGACACAGAATCCAGACCTCCAATCATGAAGACAGACATCAGCCTTGTGTGACCCCCTTCTTCTTCCTGCCACGCTACATACAGCTGAATGCGAACACATGCTACATGCTGGAGACACGACGAAGTAGACATTCCTGCCCTCAGAAGCCCTGATTTATGGGGACACTCGAGGCGCAAGCTTGCTTGCTTGCTTGCTTGCTTTACTTCATTCATTCATTCATTCATTCATTCACCAATTATCTCTTCTTCGACATCCTAAGCAAAAGCACAAGTGGCTGGAGCAGGAACAGGCAGTACCCGGTCAATGGTGGGCACCCCATCAACAGGTGCCAAACAAATACACAGAAATAGAGATTCGCATTCTAGCCCACACAGTCACGACCTCACAGACAAACAAGCAACTAACTAGTAAATAACGTGACCCGAAAGTTGCACCTGAAGAATCAGAGACTGAGGCTCATGTCACAGAGGTATGTCTGCCTGGGACAGTCAGATCAGAGGCCAAATCCGGACACCGCCTATATAGGGATCTGCAGCTCCCATCCACACCCTCCCCAAGGCCCCAGGGTGCAGGACAGGGGGAGGGTCCCACCACTCTGCAGGAAGCAGCAGAGACTTACTGTCACCTGTGCGAAGCATGCTCTCCTCCTTGAACCAGAAGGAAGGACTTGCTAGGCACCCTTGACAAAAGAGGATACTGAGGCCCGAGGAGACGGGCACCTCAGTGCGG
The DNA here is from genome assembly GCF_014898765.1 of Herpailurus yagouaroundi. Classification (NCBI taxonomy): domain Eukaryota; kingdom Metazoa; phylum Chordata; class Mammalia; order Carnivora; family Felidae; genus Herpailurus; species Herpailurus yagouaroundi. Next base: position 2,832,227 of record NW_024412424.1, on the reverse strand, counting down.
TCATTGGGCCGGAGAAACGGGCCCAGGAGAAAAGACAGACCTCCAGCTCCAACCCTGCTCAGGGCCCGCAGTGGCTTTCCAGGTGAGGTTAGTAACCTGGTCTGCCCCTGCATGCCAAACACACCCATCAACCTGAGGAAGAACTGTCCCTCCACCCTGGTCCTGACAGGCCAGGAGCCATCCACGGCCAGCTGTCTCTTGTCTCAGTGGGAGGAACACAACCTGGTCCCCACCATATGGGCTACACGGGGAAGGGGTAGCTGTCTCCACTCCAAGCTCTAGAATGGAGCACAATCTGCCTTCCTGACCACCCTCAGGTCCCCACAGGAGAGGACGCCAACAAAACTTTCCCTCGGGTAACCCAAAAGAGAGAGGTACCGATCCCACCTCAAGTCTGCAAATGGGGATATACCTGTCCTTCCTCCAACACCCAGGGAGTGAAGGCACAGGTGACAAAGATGCAGAGACACCTGTCCCTTCAGATAGCAATGATGTCGGGGCAGCTGTTCCCCTCAGGCGGCAATGATGTGGGGGCACTGGTCCCACACCAGGTACCAACGATGTGGGAGCACGTATCCCCCTCCCCAGGTAACAATGATGCGTGCAAGCAGCGCCCAGTTCATACACCTCAGTGTCCTCCTGCCTCCCCTAGGTAGCAGTGATGTGGAGGCACCTGTCCCCCTCAGGTAGCAAGGATGTAGGGACACCTGTCCCTCCTCAGGTAACGATGATGTGGTGGCACCTATTCCCTCCAGGTACTAATGATGTGGAGGCCCCTGTCCCCTCCAGATAATAATGATGTAGTGACACCTAGCCCAACCTCCAGGTAGCATAGATGTGGGGGCACCTGCACCCTTTCAGGTATCGGTGATGTGGGGGCACCTGTCCCGCCCACGATGCCCGGGGCGTAGGGACACCTGTACCCTCCGGCTGTGCCAAGCCCCGCCCCACGGCGCGCGCCCCGCCCCCGCGGCGCGCGCCCCCCGCCCCGTGCACACGCCGGACACGCGCCCCCTCCCTCCCTTCCCGGCCCCGAAGGGTCGACGCGGGCAGCCCCCTTACCCGCGCGGCCCGCGTCAGGCTCAGGTCCTTCATGACCTCCTCGAAGGCCGCCGTCTCCTCTGCCTGCTTCTGGTTGTGCAGCGCGATCTTCTCGCTGAATTTCCGCGGATTGTTCGAAGTCGCCATCTTCTCGCCGCCACCTCCTCCTCCTCCTCCTCCTCCACCTCCTCACCCCCCCCCCACACACTCGCCAGTGGCACCGCGCAAGCGCCGGCTGGGCCCGCGGGCGGCGGGCAGTGCGCAGGCGCCTTAGCGGTCGTGAGTGCGGCGCAGGCGCATGGAAGTAGCGCGCGGCGCGGGGGCGAGAGCGCATGCGCACGCCCCTCCGGCGCGTTCGTGTCCAACAGAGGAGGCGGGGCGGGGGGTGCGGTGCGGAAAGAGTAGGATTTGAGCACATGCGTAGTGTGCAGACTCCTGGCCCGCTGGACAGCGGCCGTCTGGCCATCGGACGTGCATGGTTCGGGGACGGGTCCAGGCGCTGGAGCCCCCAAGAAGGAGACCGCCGAACCCAAACCCTTCCAGTTGACAAGGATGGGGCCAGCAACCCATGAGGACAGATAGCACCCCGAGGCTTGCCGGGGCTCGAACTAGTTCAGCTTTGAGACCAGTTGAAGGAGTTGCTCATTCATGCATTCATTCATTCTACGAATATTTATTGAGAGCCTGTATGTGCCAGGCACACTGGAGAAAAGGCGGGAGCACGCAGACGTGGTCCCTGACCCGACGCCCCCTCCCCCCCCCCCCCCCCCCCCCCCCCCCACAGACATAGCCAATAAATGACCCAAGAACATTTCTGATGGAGATAATTGTGATGTGGAAAATAAAACTAGCGATGGACTGGCAGGATATTGATGTTAGGGAGGGAGACTCCTACCGCCACCACTGTCAGGGAAGTAGGGGGGCGTCTGAACTGAGCCCTAAACCTTGAGCTCAGCCCCCAGCCCAAAATCCCAGGCATCATCTTTAACACGTTGCTTTCCCTATCACCTTACATCTGACCACTTTCTACTCTCTGTAGCCTTAAGCCCAAAGAACCAGAACTACAGGGCTTCAGCCTCTCTCTGCAAATTCCTCCAGTCTAGTCTTACTGAAGGAATGCAGCTTTGCCATGGAGTGCTAAAGGAAAGGTCCAGAAATCCCACCCAGACCAGACCCGGCAGTGAAAAGGGTAACAGGATCTTCCCAGTTGGCAGAAGAGTGACCCAGGGAAACGAGAGGTTCTGACATCTAACTGTCCCTTCCCAAGCAGAGGGACGACAACCACCAATATCAAAAGGTGTATATTCGGGAGGCTCCAGGAGTTTCCCATCATGGACAGGGCGGGAGCCAAGAGGGGCAGCTGGAGGAAAGTGGGACAGCTCTCACTGCACAAAAGTACTTTTTACCAGGGCAAGGGATGGCTGAAGGGGATGCTGGTGGTGATCACAGAGGGACATGAGTACTTTCTGAACATGCATTTATTTACACATTACACCAGTTTAGTGAACTGTCCATATTAAATATATATAAAACAGGATTTTTTTTAAGTTTATTTATTTTTTCAACGTTTTTATTTATTTTTGGGACAGAGAGAGACAGAGCATGAACGGGGGAGGGGCAGAGAGAGAGAGGGAGACACAGAATCGGAAACAGGCTCCAGGCTCTGAGCCATCAGCCCAGAGCCCGACACGGGGCTCGAACTCCCGGACCGCGAGATCGTGACCTGGCTGAAGTCGGACGCTCAACCGACTGCGCCACCCAGGCGCCCCTAAGTTTATTTATTTTGAGAGAAAGAGAGATAGAGAGTGAGCAGGGGAGGGGCAGAGAGGGAGAGAGAATCCCAAGCAGGCTCTGCACTGTCAGCACAGAGCCTAACTGGGGGCTTGAACCCACGAACCATGAGATCATGACCTGAGCCGAAACCAAGAATCAGACACTTAACCAACTAAGCCACCCAGGCTCCCCTCTATATAGGTTTTAGTTTTGAGTCTCCTGGGCACTGCCACTACTTTATTTTATCCTTTTTGTTCGTATGGTTTTGAGCACTTTCGTGGACTTCTAACCTTTTCCCCTAACAAGCATCTGCCATCCCCTTTTGGGTGCCAACAACCAACTGCCCTGCATGGAACACTCTGTAATTTTCAGTCCATGATGTGGGGATGAATTCAAATCATTCAGTCCGTGTGTGGGCTTCACTACCCCCTCTCCCCACAAATACCCCATCCCAATTTGGAAGTCTGCCAATCAACAGAGCACATTGCTTTGCTCTCACGATTGGTTCAGGGCGGGCATGTGATCCTGTTTGTCCAATGAGATCCAGTTCTGGAATTTTTGCCTGAACCACGAGACAGAAAAGCATCCTTTTTGCTTGGATGGCTGGTTTGAAAGAAAACACAAATTTGCCATTCCCGAGGTCACCTGAAGAGAGATGGCCCAAGAGAGTGACCCCACACAGAGCAAAAAGAGCCAAAGGTAGAGAGACACTGAGGTCCTGGATCCGGCCATGCCTGAAGCCAAACACTCTGGCGTTACCATTTATATGAGCCAATAATTTATTCTCCTTTTTGCTGACGTCGATTTGAGGTCCATTTTCTGGTCTCTGGCACTGACTGAGACTACAGCTTCTGTGAATCAGGTGCAGAGCTGGGCGTTCTACAGATATGGTTTCCAGTTCCTGCCACCATCCTGTAAGATTGGAGAGGAAATAGAGACAGAGCAAGATGGCAGCTGTCTGTAGCAAGTTGAGTGCCAGAGCCAAGCCTCAACCCCAGGGGTTTGTAAGGTTTAAATGATGTTAATACATGTCAGGTGCCTGGCTTATAATAAGTGGTCGAAATTGCTGGTTACTCTGATCACTTACATACATGCCTGCACCAAGCCAGTTTCCGGGCAGAGAAAATAAAAAAATCAAAAAGATTTGGTAGGTAGCAGGGGTTATCAGGTCACCGAACCGGGCCATGCCCACGGAACAGAGGTGAAGAGCCAGTGCTCATCCTACTCACCCCCATTCACCCCACACCCAGGCAGTAACTCAATCCGTCCTAAACCCTGGTGATGAGTCAGAGGAAGCTGTGAGCCTGCTTATTGCGCAATGGCCGGACAGTGACCCAAGCCCTCCTCCGGCTCCATTGACCCCCAGCCCCGAGGAAGGCGAGGCTGAGGCGTCTGGTGACCAGGGTAGAACCAAGCCCTGCCGTTTTTGCTTTCCTCCCTCATCAAAAAAAAAAAAAAAAAAAAAAAAGCTGCTAACACTAGTGTGGTCTGGATGGGCTTCTCAGAGCAGCCCGGGGTCTCTGTAAATCAGGGCGGATCTCATGCTCCCCATCACACTCATGAAAAAAAATCCACCCTCCTCCTGGCGACTCAGGAGGCCCCCGTGCCCCTTTCCCCCTCCCTGGCTTCTCACTGCAGCCACCCTCTAGCCTCCTTGCTGCACCACCTCCGGGTCTTGATGTGTGCTGTTGCCTCTGCTGGCTGCTTTTTCATTGTTGTGGCACCATCACAGTTGGCGCCTTCTCATCTTTCAGGGCTCTCCTCTGAGAGACCCTCCCTGAGGGTCCATCTGAAATATGCCCCTGTGTGCGTCCCATGACCCAGGAACATCCCACTCTCTGAAGGCAGCTGTTTCTAGGGTCCTATCTGCTCCCTGCTAGACCGACTGAGATCAAAAGCTGAAAGTATGTTCACCCTACCCGAACATTCCTGGGCTCAAGCTCCCTGTGTGATGCACAAAGGACACAGACACACCAATTCCTTACTCGTAAGGCCTATTCTCTATCCCTTGAAGGTTCTGAGCACTTCAAGCCTCATTTTATTTTTTTTTAAGTTTATTTATTTTGAGAGAGAGTGTGTGCGGGAGGGGCCGAGAGAGAGAGAGAAAGAGAGAGAGAGAGAGAGAGAGAGAGAGAGAGAGAGAATCCCAAGCAGGCTTTGCACCATCAGCATGGAGCCTGATGAGGGGTTCGAACTCACAAACTGTGATATCATGACCTGAGCCAAAATCAAGAGTCGGACGCTTAACTGACTGAGCCATCCAGGAGCCCTAAGCCTCATTTTATACTTGCCTGTTGATTCTGTTTTCCTGGGTCCCCAGAGCTAACATAAAACTAAGCACAGAGGGAGGATTAGGAAGTGTTTGTTAAATGAATCATTTTCTGCCTGGGAAACTCCTATTCATCCCTCAAAACCCACCCCAAATGCCTCCCCACCACCACCACCACCACCCCCCCCCGAAAGCCTATCCTCACCCCTAAGGAGAGCTGTATTCCTTGCTCTAGGGTCACCCAGTCCTGGGTCCTTCTCCAGCCAATCCTGACCTAAAGGGGCTGGGAGTGTCCAACTGTTGGATAGTTTCACTTTATTTACAGAGCACATCCAAGTGTGAGCTAAGAAGTGAGTCCTTTTAAGCCACTTCCTGCTGGCTGCAGGATATAGTTTTCTCTCTCGGCTTCATAGCTCTGTCTAGCTCTCTTTGTTCCCAGTCGGCTTCTCCAACGTCCTCTCCCACCCTTCCCTCCCTCAGGTCCGCTGCTCCAGCCTTGCTGCATTCTGCCTCAGGGCTTTGCTAAGGCTGCCTCCCGGCCTAGAATGCCCTTCCTCTGCATCCAGACCATAGCACCCCTCAACATAAAGCTTCTAAATACAACGGGGCGCCTGGGTGGCGCAGTCGGTTAAGCGTCCGACTTCAGCCAGGTCACGATCTCGCGGTCCGTGAGTTCGAGCCCCGCGTCAGGCTCTGGGCTGATGGCTCAGAGCCTGGAGCCTGTTTCCGATTCTGTGTCTCCCTCTCTCTCTGCCCCTCCCCCGTTCATGCTCTGTCTCTCTCTATCCCAAAAATAAAATAAACGTTGGGAAAAAAAATAAATAAATAAATACAAGCTAAATTAAAACCTAAACTCTAGGGGCACCTGGCTGGCTCAGTTGGAGGACCACGGGACCTCTGGTCTCAGGGTTGTGAGCCCCGCGTTGGGTGTGGAGATTACTTACATAAATAAAACTTAAAAAAAAAAAAAAAAAACAAGGGGTGCCCGGGTGGTTCAGTTGGTTAAGTGTCCGACTATTGATTTCGGCTCAGGGCGTGATCTCACGGTTCATGAGTTCGGGCCCCACATAGGGCTCAATACTGACAACGTGGGGCCCGCTTGGGATTCTTTCTCTCTCCCTCTCTATGCCTCTCCCCGTCTTGGCACTCTCTCTCGCTCTCGCTCTCTCTCTCAAAATAAGTAAATAAACTTAAAAACAACAACAACAACAACTAAACTCCTGAACATTCCTGTGTGGTCCAACCCTTAGGAATTCTCCAGCTCTGTGAAAAGAGGAAGGTAACTTCACCTCTCTGAGCCAGGCTGTCCTGTGTTAAATGTGGATGGTGGTACTCTTTCCCGCAGGCTCTTGGGAAGATTAAATAGATAATGCATGTAAAGCACTTAGCTCAGCGCCTGCTTCCTCGCAAGCATTCAATAACTGTTAGGAAAGAAAACCCTACCTCGAGATGTTAGTTTTCATGCCTTGCTTTTCTGCACTGCCTTATATGGAATCTTAGTCAATCCGGGGTACCCACATCGGGTAGAGGTGAATTCGGGCCATCGGAGCGGGAAGGCAAAGAGAAAAACCATCCAGGGCCCGTCTTTGACTTCCAAACCAGGCCCCCATGAAAGTTTTGAAAGGCAAAGCAAGAGCCAGGTTTGATTATAAAGCAAGAGGGGGGAACCCGAAGGCAGCCAGAAATGCCAGGCATGGGACTCACCCTTTACCCTTGAATAGGAAGAGGTTAGATGAAGAGCCGGACCCCTTATCCCCCCATCCCGGGCTGAGTTAGGTGAAAGGGGGGGACAAGGTGGGGTTGCCAAAGACCGAAGGAAGAAGCTGGAGCTGAGGGGCAGGAACTCCAGTCCCTCCCTGGTAACCACCCATGCTGAGGGGATGCCTGGTGTAGGTCTTCCGGTGACACCTTAGTGCCCTGCGACTTGGACAAGCTCCCACCGAACTCCCACACAGACCCCCTCGTTGCAGTCCAAAAGAACAGCCCCAAGCTACCTGACAAAAAAAGGAGGGCTGGCCACCAGGGGGTGGATTGGCTGCAGGAGTCGTAGAGCAGGCTTTTCTTTTTGGTGGCCCAGCATCTGAGTCCCCATCCAAGTCTGGGGAGTCCCCATATGCCAAGGTAGACCCTCCCCCAGCGACACCAGAAGCCTCCGAGCCAACAGTATGACTGATCAGACTACGGGCCTCAGCTCCCCCTCGGTCTCTGTGTCCTGCCCTTTGCAACACTACTTCATAGGTCGTCCTTCTTAAGCCGGAGGCTGTTTCCCCAGGGCTGATTTTGGACTTGGCCATGTCAGTTGCTTTGGCCAGACAACGATTTCCAAATCTGGACCTTAGAAGGCTCCCACGATTCCACTTGTCCTCTGGTACCACTGGAGAACCCATGTTGGCTAGCTGCTGGTCCGGGGATGTGAGACAGGGGGATCTGTGCCTCCTGGATATTCCACAGCCTCGTACCCAGAAGCAGAGCATGCCCAGCCAGCGGCAGCCTAGAACAAGCACCCTTCAGCCGAGTCATAGACAACATGAAAAATAAACATTCATTTCTGCATGCCATTGAGGCTTGGGGTTGTTTGTTACCCAGCAGTAGCAGCTAATACGCCGATGTACTCTTTTCTCAGGCAGCTAGGGCATACTGACACAGGACGTGGGCTAGGCCAACAGGACGTCTGCGTTCTGGAACAAGTGGTACAAAGAAATACCATTGAGCATCTGGTTTTCAGGGGCAGCTACGGCTGAGTGCCAAGGGCAGATGGCAGTACCAGCTGAGGCATCTGGATTCTGTGCTGAAGGCAGAAGTGTCCTCACCAGCCAGTTCCCTGGCATGATTTCAGGTGATCACTCTGGCTGCCACCCCCCTTGATCTCTGCGTTTTCTGAGCCTGGTTTTGCGGCCCTCCTGCCACTTCCGTGAACAACTGAATGGCCTTCCAATACACGCTTTTGCTATTTAAATTAGCCAGAGGCAGTTTCTGTTGCCGGCAAATAGAAACCCTGGCTTACATAAGATGGGGAACTCCCAGCATGTTACATTTATAATATAATTTTGAAACTGTTTGGGTTACAACTATCAGAATTACCTGAGCACTAGTATCTTAAGCGACACAAACATCGTGATTTCTCATAAAAAGGAGTCCGGAGGTCAGAAGTTCCAGGGTGGGACAGGTGGCCCTGTGATTTCAGGGCTTTGGGAGGTGGCATCTCTGCACCTCGCTTAACGTGCTCCTCGTGGCCACAAGATGGCTGCAGAAGCTCCTGGCATCATGTCCTCACAGGAAGCAGTAAGGGAGGAAAGGGGGCAATAAGGCCTCTCCCTTGTCCAGAAACCCCCACCCCGACCTCCCCTTAAAGCTGGCTGGCCAGATCTGGGAAATGTGCCCAGATCAAAAACAACCCCGGCAAAAGGCATTGCCAAGAGTGGCTCAGCCAAATCCTAAATTAACCCCCGAGGCTGGGCACGCTGTTGCTGGCACCAAATCAGGGCTCTGTTGGTGAGGCGGGAGAAATGGCTGCCGGAATGGCAATAAGCAGGGTCAGCGACAAGACATAAGCTGGGGCCTTGTAGGCAGGAGCACGGCTTCATGGCCCTCTTGCCCTTGGGACCCGCAGGCAGATGGTGCCCGGGGACACTGGAGTGGATGAGGCTCTGCTCCCACCTCCCCATCCCAGGACCTCTCATTTGTGCAGCGAACATTCGGGCTGCGCTTCCAAGGCCAGGTGCCCCTAATAAAACCCGTGCACTGAGGCTCCACCATGAGAAGCAAACTCTCCGGGGCCTGTGAGAACACAGGAGATGGAGCTACGTTCTCGGAGACAAAGCCAGGGGCGGGTTTCCAAGCTGGCCAGGTCCGGGGCAGATTCCCACCTCACAGAGCTCCCTGGAGGCCCCCTTGGCCTCGCTTGCTGCGAGGCCCCAGAAGTCACACTTGGCCTGCCTCTAGCGGGCCTGAATCCCACCATCCCGGGAGACAGCGTTTTCCCACAGCCCGAGCCCAGGTGTGGAGGGAGGCTCCTGCCGGCCGCATCCAGGGCCTTGGTGGGGAAATGGGACATCTGGAAGCAGACGGGCTTTCCCTAGGCTCCGTCCCTACATGCAGTGGCTGGCCATTCATGGCCCAAGCCATCCTGGATGAAAGGTAAAGGGAGGAGATGAGCTGACAGGACCCAGAACCCTTTAGGATACCATGCAGAGAGGCCCGGGCAGGTCCAAGGACGAGTGTGGGTGTATTTGTGTGAGCAAGTGCGTGTGCATGTCACTCAGCATACGAGCAAGGCTATGTGTGAATACCAGTGTGACCATGTCAACGTGCATGTCACAGTGCACGAGTGCAGGTGTGCATGTGAGCTTATATGCATGTGCGTGCATTTGTGCAAGCATGTGTGTGCAAATGCATGTTCCGCCTTTCTCTGAAGGACACAAACGTTCACCAAGTGAAGATTCAAGCCAGTTTCTGCTAAATTAAAAACAGCTTTTTCGTGTTTAAAGTTTACAATACGAAAAATAATTTTCCTTTCTTCCGGGGGGGGGAGGTGGTGAAGAGGGAGGGGCAGGGGGCCCCTGAGAACATTCCATGAACCAGCCCAGACGGTTATGCACAATCGACCCGGTTAGATACGGCGCGCCCCCCCCCCCAACCCCACCCCCTGCGCCGGCACCCCTGCCAGCTCATTGGGGACAAGATGTTCTGAGGTGTGAGCTGATCTGGGGGGACTTGCAGCTGGCAAAAGATTCTCACTGCCCCCCTGAAGGGGCCATGCCTCTAGCAGGGAAGGGTTCTCTTTGGGGGAGCTCAGGTTGGGGAGGGGGGTGAAAAGGGACTGGAATGTTCTGGTAAGTCCCCAAGGGCTGCCGCTTTTATTTCAATGCCCCTGGCAGCATGGTCTCCTTCCTGGTTCCCAACCAAGTTTTTATTTCAACACTGCCCCCCACCCACACATCCGGCTTCGCTCTGGGGCCCCGAAGGCTGCTGCACAGGAGCACCAGGCCTGTGGGTGCATTTTGAGGGTGATCCTGGAAGCCTCCCATCTCAGAAAGCTGTCCGTGAACAGCAGGCATTCTCCACCAACATACAGCCTGGTCCGTGGCTAGGCCAGGCATGAGAGCCGGGGTTGGGGGCGATTCACGGAGCTCTCAGGCCCATATGGAATGGTGATGATTTCATGCTTCCTTTAGGACTGCCCTGCGTCTCCCCCATCATGGCCTCCAGGGAGAGGGGCTCCCTGGCTCCCCAATCTCACACCCCAGGACTGAGCAGATGGAGACAACCTGCCAGGAGCTGGGGGCTGTCTGGTGGCCGGGGACGAAGCCAGCAGGCGCATGGAACAACCTGGAGAGAGTCTCACCGAAGGCCACCCAGCCCAGGGCGGATCTGTCTTCTCCTCCAGTCCCTAGGTGGAAGTTCTGGCCACACTTCCCACTGCCCCACGCCCCTGAGCCAAAGGCCAGCCCCTCTTCCAGCCCCTCTGCAATGCTGGAAAAGGGTGAGGAGGGGAGAGGAGCCCCTAACCACACAGAGGACGTGAGGAATCTGTGACCCATCAGGCCCCACAAGCTCAGCGCTGGGCCCTCTCCATCTCTTCACCATAACATTTTTATTAAATGAAGGAAAATATTAGGAGACGACATCTGCTAAGATATGAGGTTAATTCTTTACACGGTGAGTGGGTCACAGAGACACAACATCAATCGTCCGTTAGCAGCAGAAGAGACACTTTAAGTTGCCCCGAGGGTACAAATCCCATTTATAAGATAGCAATGCCGGTGTCTTAAAAGAAGCAAAACAGAACCAAAGGAGAAAAAAAAAAAAAACAAAACACTAAAACAGCAAAACCAGACCAAACCAGCTTTAGAGGTTTGACACCAAATCAAATGTGGCCAGAGATGCCGCAAAGCCCTTGAAGGGAAGAGCCTGCACCACCCGCCTGACCTCCCTTGCTGAGGGCACAGGCCCTGTGGCCTGACAACCAGAACATGGGATGGGTGGGGCGGGGGTGGGGGGGTGGGGGGCTGGAAAAAAGGGAGAGAAATAAAAATCATCAGACTTGTGGAATGCAGACACACTGAGAGATTCTAAAGGTGTCCCCCTAGCGTGTCGGCCCACTCCTCACTGAGGACCCCTGAGACGCCCAGCACCAAATAGAAGGCTGGGAAACCGTAAGGACCCTCTCTGAGAGCCGGCTGTGTTTTCTCCTTCTGAAAGTGGACGACAGAACACGTTGAGGGAGTTGGGACAGGAATGAAGATAAGCGCGAGACCCTCGTCCAAGGCCATCCTCCCTACCCCGGCAGCTCAGGCTTATTGGGGGCAGGAACATGCCCACCCTTGAAGTCAACCCTGAGCAGGGCGCACCCCTGCCACCTTACCAGCTCCTGGAGTTCTGTGTGTCACAGAGTTTGGGGGGTGTTTATTTTTTAAAAACGCACAGTGCAAGAAACTTGGGAGGGGGCAGGGTGCAAACCATGGGTTTGGGGCTCGATGCTAATGAGCTTGCATCTGAGCATCTGAGACTGCCGAGCTGGGGGAGGAGAGAGAAGTGGGACGTAAGCCACACAACAACACCCCAAAGGAGACCCCGATTCCCTCCATGAGCGAGGATGTGGGGCGGGTGAGGAAACCCCCGCTGCCATGACATGTCGGCCTCAGGGCCGGCAGGCTCCCTCTGTCTGGTGGGCACGAAGCCAGGATCTGCTTCGGGAAGGAAGGAGGGACCCCCAGGGGGAGGGGCCTTATCGACACAGCAGGCCCCAAGATGTCAGGCCGCGGGCCGGGGGGGGGTGGTTCTGTGGTCCTCAGCCCCGGTGTGCGCTCACCAAAACCCCTGGCAGAGACGGCATGAGGCTGGGCCGGGTCCCACGGGTCCCGGGAGCTACCTCCTGGTCCCTGACCGGGGCAGCAGGACGGGGGCACAGGCGATGCCCGCGAACGACTCTGGGAAGTGCAGGTCGCGTTCCCACTCGTCCGTCTCTGTGTTGTACACCTGCACGATGCCCGTCACGTTGTTGAGACGCCAGTTATAGCCCCCCACAATGTAGATCTTCCTGTCCAGCAGGCAGCAGCCGGCCTCTGACTGGCCAGCCCGCATGGGGCTCACGCTGGTCCACTGGTCTGTCTCAGGCACGTAGTACTCCACGGCCAGCACGTCAAAGCAGCGGTCCACGTGGTCCATGCGGCCCCCGAGGGCGTAGATGCGGCCGCCGGCACCCACCATGGCGTGAAGCACGCGGGGCTCGCTCATGGGCGCCTTGAACTCCCACTGGTCAGCGGCGGGGTCGTAGCAGTGCAGCGCCTTCTTGTCCTCCACCGAGATGCCGTAGCCCCCCGAAATGTAGAGGCGGCCCCCCGCCGAGGCGCCGGCATGGCCCCAGGTGCGGCGCTTCAGAGAGCAGGCGTAGCCCCACTCGTTGCGCCGCGGGCAGTACCTCTCGACGGAGGCCAGGCTGCCGGCCCGGTTGCGGCCACCCGTGGCATACACCATGCCGCACAGCACGTTCAGCTGGAACTGGATGCGGCTCTCCTGCATGGCCTGCAGCCGCAGCCAGCGGTTCAGGTGGGGGTCGTAGCGGTAGCAGGCGTCCACCGCGCCCTCGCCGCTGCGGTACTGCAGGTGCTGGCCGCCCGCCACGTACACGAAGTTGTCCAGCACGGCCACGCACGTGTGGCTGCAGCCCACCTCCATCTCCGTGAGCTCACGGAAGTGGCGGGCACCGGGCTCGGGCAGCTGGTACACCTTGCTGCTGACGGAGCGGTCACTGTCCGTGTAGGGCGTGCCGCCGAAGGCGACCAGGGAGGGCACGTCCGAGCGCACGGCCGTGCGCGGGGACTGCATCTCGTGCTGCCGGAAGGGTAGCACCTGGTAGTTGAAGGCCTCCAGCAGGTACTGCCGGCACAGCACATCCTCCACCATGATGTCCAGCGGCTGCACGCTGTCCACCAGGTCCGACGACCGCATGAGCGGGAAGCGGATGTGGCAGAGCACGTGGCTGGCGCGCGGCCGCCGGGCCGGGTCGTGCTGCAGCCAGCGAACCGCGGCGCGGAACAGGTCGATCTCGGCACAGCTCTGCAGCCGATTGCTCTGCAGGAAGAAGACGAGGCGCTCCAGCGGCAGGTGCAGGAAGTCCTCCTCCTCAGCGATCTGCAGGAAGTGCTGGAAGGTGAAGGCATCCACCGACTCCTTGAGCGAGGCCAGGCTGAAGGTGGTGGCCATGTGGCCGATGTTCAGGCAGGTCTCCACGCTCATGGCGGCCTTGAGGAACTCCTCGCACAGCTCCACCACGGGAAGCATCTGCAGGAACACGGCCGCGCCCAGCACGTCCTGCACGCAGTCCAGGTCTAGCGTCACCTCGGCGCTGTAGGCAAAGTCGATGATGTGCCGCAGGCCGCGGGCCGACACGCCTTTCAGCTCGATGACATCCTGGCTCGCCTCCCTCATGCCACCCGTGAACATGGCCCTGAAGTTCAGAAACACAGCATGTAGGCTCGGGGCTGCCAAGGGGCATCGTGGCCACCCAGGAATAGCCTGGCCCCTGGACACCATGAGCAGGGCACGGCCAGCCAGGGGAAAGAGGCCAGATGCTCATTAAAGACACGCAAAAAAAAAAAAGAAAAGAAAGATTTTTAACCCACCCGAGCCACATGTGTTCCTACAAACGGCAACTCCCCACTCTGCCCCTCTATTTGGGGGCCGGGTTCAGCCCACCCAGGGGTGTGGAGTGCTAGGGCCCGCTCATGGCGGGGCAGGTACGGGTGGGCAAAAGAAGGCAAAACCTTGGTTTTGACGCTGGAGACAGGTGCAGCCCTACCTTGGCACCCGGCCCTGGAAGACCACACACACAGCAGGCTCAGGAGACAAGGTGGGGACCCCAAGAACACCGTGCACCATGGTTCTCAGAGCCCAGCCCCTCACCAGCAGGCACATGTGGGCCCGTGGCCCCACCTTCCCCAGCCTGAATCTCAGCCCTGTCACACAGGGACGGGGAGAGGGTTAGGGTTCCCCGGTCAGAGTACATGCTAGGAGGCCCCACCCAAGGTCACTGTCATTTCCAGAGAGAGGCCAGACAGTCAGGAAAGCCCCCCCCCCCCCCCGAGGATGACCCACAGGAGCCCTAGCCCACCGTGAGACTCCCAGTGAGTGACACCAGCTGTCAGCCTTTCTGCCTGCTCTGGAAAGCAGTGCTAGTGTGAGCACCAGTGAGAGAAACAGGACCTGGGTCAGAGCACCCCGTGGCTTTTGGGGTCCCCCGTCAGGAGGAGGGGAAAGAACCCCAGCACCTGCTGGGAGTTCATCGGAGGTTCCTCTCACGGGGCAGATGTGCACTGTGACGGCTGACCAAGGAGAAGGAACTCCCCTCATCCATTCACCCAACGGATACCTGTCCTGAAGTCACACAACCAGCGTGGTCTGGGGTCAGGTCCCAGAATAAAGGCAGTTGAGCCACCAGCTAACAACTGCCCGCCCCTGTGAGCAGCAGCGCCATGGAGCCTTCTAGGAGCAGAGCTCGGGCAGCCCCCCGGACCCTGCCTCTTCTTGTCCCCATGAGTCCCATCAGCCCATTGAAGACAGAGGCAGCCACGGCGACGGGAGGGAGCTTTGCCTTTTAAGGCCTTGCCGGCTGCAGTGCCAGCGCAGAGGAGCCTTTAAAGGGCATTTCTGGCTGGGCCGGCCCACCCGTCCCCAAATCCAGAATAAAAATAGAAACGGCGCCCCAGATGGCTTGGCTGCTCTGTCTCCCCAGAATGGCCTTGTTGGGCCTGGGGGGGGGGGGCGGGCAGCTGGGGGGCGCACCGGGCAAGCCATCCCAGCCTCGCCACCCTGGCCTCGAGGACCGTACGGGCCTCGGAACACGCCGAGGCTGGAGCTCCGAGACGCAGTCTGCAGGGGCACTTCAACCACCACTGGCAAAGTGGGGCCAGAGAACCACCCCAGGACAGCGCCCCAGCTCTCTCTGGCAGGGTCACAGCCTGGCAGGAGGAACCGGCCAGCTGGTCACTGAGGAAATGAGGAGACTGTCCTCAGCCCGTGACAGCCCCCAGCTGGTGAGAATGGCCCTCGCCCTTCTCCAAGGGGCCCTCACCCCCCTGCCCAGCCCAGCATAGGGAAGGAGACTTTAGGAGAAGACCCTCGCAGCAGACTGACCAGTACACCCAGCAAGGCCTCACCCGGGATGAGGGGACTGCACACAGTCCCAGGTACAGGCGGGGACCCCCATCTAGGCATCCCTCCTATCCCTCAGCCTGAGTAGAGGAACCACAAGGACAGAGACTTATGTCTGTCTTATCCCTGCTGGGACGCCAAGGCCAAGCATAGTGCCTGCGACACGCCAGTGTCAAACAAAGAGTGAAAACTTGGCCAAGCCCTGCCACTCCCCCAGGGCAGAAACGGTTAATCCAGTGCCCACGGGCCACCTCCATCCCCCAGGCATGTTCTGCTTGCCTGCACCATGGGCCCCAAAAGTTTGAGAAAGTTACAAACCTAAACAAAGCTACAGGTTTACCGAATGTGCGGCCAACGCCAGCCATTTTCCCTCAGCGACGTGCTGGCTGGCTGGCACTGAGATCACACTCCCTCTCAGTAGGGTGGGCGCTCTCCAGCCTGTCCCCCGAGACCTGTGCTCACCTGAAGTAGTCGCTGCAGGCGGCCAGGACCACCTTGTGCGCGTGGAAGGTCTCTCTGTTGATGGTGAGCACGACGTCCAGGAGCTGGCCCTGGGCACGGAGGGCAGCGAGGCCCTGCAGCAGGCTGGTGCTATGGCCGGGCGCCGAGAAGGTGCACTTGAGAGCTCCATTTTTGTCAGCCATGCTGCAGGAGAGCAGAGGTGGGGGCTCAGCTCAGCGGCCACAGGTCTGTCTGGTCTCCGCCCGGGGACACTGGGCTGGCTCGCCTGGGCTCTAAAGATGCCTGAGGCGCCAACTCGCCAGGACCAGCCCCGGAGAGGCAGAAACAAAACCTGGGTCCCGGCCGCGTCTGCCACCTGGCCACCAACTGGCCTTGGCAAAGGACACCGCTTCTCCAGCCTCCGTTTGCCACCTGTGAAAGGGGCAGGGTTTCTGCTCGAACTGAGGAGGCTCCAATGTCCCTTTTGTTTTTTCATTGAGGTAAGATTCACATAGCATAAAATGCACCATTTCAGAGTGAACAATTCACTGACATTTACTACCGTCGCCTCTATCTAGTTCCCGAACATTTTCATCCCCCGAAATGAGACCCCGTCCCCATCAGCAGTCACTCCCCCTCCCCCTCCCCCTCCCCCAGCCCCTGGCAACGGCCAATCTGCTTTCTGCCTCTGGATGTGGCTCCGCTGGACACTTCGTGTAAATGGAATCATATACCGTGTGGTCTTTTGTGTCTGGCTTCTTTCACTCAGCATGTTTTCGAGGGTCATCCACGTTGTAGCATGAATCGATGCTTTGCTCCTTTTCATGGCTGAGTAATGTTCCATCGTGTGGCCGGACCACAATTTCTTGATCCCTTCACCCATCTGTGGACATCTGAGTTCCTTCCACCCTTTCTCTTAAACTTTATTTCATTATTTTTCACTCTCAATGTGTCTCCTGAGTGCGTATTCTGCAGTGCAGGACTCTTCATGTCACATCACTGTCCCCCATACCCTAGCAAGCTGCCCTCCCCCCCACCGAGGGCAAACCTCTCTTCTCTCCCCTGCAGGGGCTGGGGGCGGGATTACAGTGCCGGCACAGGGCCCCAGCACAGGCATGGAGGAGGAGCTCTACGACTGACAGCTTCCAGGGCAGCTCTGGTCCCCAGGGTTGGGGTGTCGCAGGCCAGGAAAGGCCAACCTTCTTGGAGGCCCAGCTACTCTGACACCTGCCCAGTGAGCTCCTTGTGCCCAGCACCCCAGGGGAGGGCAACCACATGACCACAAAGTCATTTTCTGAAGAATTTGCTTCTAGGCTATGGTGACTGCCCAGTCTAGGCGAAAGGCCCATTGGTCCTACTTTCCAGGGACAGGGACACAATGAGTGGCTTGTCCATAGTCCCAGAGCTGTAAGACAACCAGCAAGATTTGAGCCCAGGCCCAGGACATGACAGAGTAGGTGGGATCTCCCTGTCTGTCAGGGTCAATGAAGCAGGGGAGGTGGAGGGGCACAGCAAATTGTGGGTAAGTCACAAAACCAAGAATATCTGCCCTACAAGGATGGGTTTACCTGTGGGGGTGGCTCAATGGGGGGATGGGGACAAGTGAAACAGAGGTTCCTGCACCTCAAAATAAGGACTCAGGAGGCAAAGGTCATCTTAGAACGAACAATAAAGCTTTAAAAAAGAAAGAGGTGGAAACAACCCAAAGGTCCACCAAAGGGCAAATGGAGAAACAAAATGTGGCCATCCACACAATGGAATATTACTCAGTCACAAAAAGGAATGAAGCTGAATCACGCTACAACGTGGACGAACCTCAAAAACATGACACTGAGTGAAAGAAGCCAGTCACACAAAGTCATAAATTGTATGATTCCTTTTGTATAAAAAGTTCAGAGCAAGCAAATCCATAGACACAGAAAGCAGATTAGTTGTTGCCAGGGGCTGGGCGTCAGGCGTATGGGGGATGACTGCTGAGAGGCACAGGTCTCATTTTGAGGTGATGGAATTGTTCTGGAACAAGTTAGAGGTGATGTTTGCACAACACTGTGAGTGCACTAAATGCCACTGAATTGTGCATTTTAAAATGGTGGATTTGGGGGCGCCTGGGTGGTCAGTTGGTTGAGCGTCCGACTTCGGCTCAGGTCATGATCTCGCAGTTTGTGGGTTCGAGCCCCATGTCAGGCTCTGCACTGACAGCTCGGAGCCTGGAGCCTGCTTCAGATTCTGTGTTTCCTTCTCTCTCTGCCCCTCCCCTGCTTGTGCTCTGTCTCTGTCGCTCTCTCTCTCTCAAAAATAAATAAACGGTTAAAAAAAATTTTTTTAATAAATAAATAAAATAAAATGGTGGATTTGGGGCACCTGGGTGGCTCAGTCTGTCAAGCATCCGACTCTTGGTTTTGGCTTGGGTCATGATCTCATGGTTCATGGGTTCAAGCCCTGCACTGGGCTCTGCACTGACTTGTAGAGACTGCTTGGGATTCTCTGCCTCCCTCTGTCTCTGCCTCTCCCTCTCCCTCCCTGCCCCCAAGATAATTAAAAAAAAAAAATTAATGGGGCGCCTGGGTGGCTCAGTCAGTTAAGCGGCCGACTTCAGCTCAGGTCACGATCTCGCGGTCCGGGAGTTCGAGCCCCGCATCAGGCTCTGGGCTGACGGCTCGGAGCCTGGAGCCTGTTTCCGATTCTGTGTCTCCCTCTCTCTCTGCCCCTCCCCCGTTCATGCTCTGTCTCTCTCTGTCTCAAAAATAAATAAACGTTAAAAAAAATTTTTTAATTAAAATGGTAGATTTTAGGTTATGTGAATTTCTCATAAAATTTAAATAAATAAATAAAAATAAACAAAAGGACATCTGGGCCTTCTCAGGTCCTGCATAAAACCCTGCCGTAACCACCAGCACCCCCACAGTATACGAGGATCATTGCTTCATTCACCCCCACATCCCCTCCCTTCCAGCATCACTGTCCCCTCTGCCGTCTCATCTTAGAAAACTTGTTGAATGCATTAAAGAATGAACGGCTTAGGCGGCCCTACTACATCATTTCACCTCCCAAACATTAACAGGAGGGAATAGTGCCATCACCTCTAGGGTCAGGCCCCTGTAGGGTCAAGAACCCCTGCCAGGACTCTCCCAACCCATGCTTCACCCCACCCATCCCAAGGCAAGGCCAAGTATTCTGCTCTCTCCCCAAGGCCCCCAGCTCTCTGGAACTTGCTTTCCCATTCCTGGGACTAACGCTTGCCCACAAATGAGGGCCAGGAATGTGGGCACTGGTCTTTCCAAGAAAGCAGGAGAAAGAAGGCTCCTCAGCCCCCACTGTCCAGCAGCTCCCCAAACAATACCACGGATAAAAGAGCTGATGCCCAGCACGGCGCATACTGTCGGCACTCGATCAATGCAACTGCTACCAACTAGAGGCCTCTGCCCTGGCACAGGCTACCAGCCTCAGTGGCCCTTCCAAGAGAGCCTCAGGAAAGGGAGGCAAACCAACCAAGGGGTTGCAGGGCCCCGGGGTGCTGGCAATAGGCCTGCAAGGTCCCAGACCTTTGGGACCCGGTGTGTGGGAGAAAGGGACATAAGACACAGCATAGGGGACATGGGACACGGCAGGGAGGACATGGGGAAGTGGCGGGGATACAGGACATGTCTGGGGGACATGGTCTGCACTTGGCAGAAGGCTTTCCCATCCCGGGAGGAGGGAACGCATGTTTCAGAACCCAGCACCACGGTCATCTGGGCTGGTAATGCTGGGATGCCGGTGGTGCCCGTGGCCAGACCCTGGGTTTGCCTGCGAGGTTTGACACGCAGCCCCGCTGAAGGCCACAGAGGGAGGGAAGGAAAGGGGCCCAGAAAGACCCCAAGTCTCTAGCTTGGTCTGGCCACCTCTCTCTGCCAGGTAGAAGGGATGCCCTGTGTCACATGCCCTGTGCCCCTCCCACATTGCTACATCTAGCCCGTCGTGCCTGACCAGGCCGCCGCTGGGACTTCAAGTCTCTGTTCTTCCAGTTTCCCGAGACCCTACAGTGGCCCCAAGTTCTGAGGATCACAAAGAGAATGTCACTGGCTCACAGATCCACCGGCTTCAAAGTGTGGCCATCCTCTGGCCAGGGCTGCCGGATGGGGTCTCACTGTGCCTTCTCACTGACATCCTCCAAGGCCACATGCCGCATGAGCCTCTAAGGACCCTTGAGGTGCTCAGATCCGTGCACCCTTCCCCTGACCCTCCTCTCACCTCACTGGCCTGTCAGCCCCTTGTCCCTTTCTGGTGGCAGGGACCATACAGAATGAACAAGATGGAGAGGGCTTGCCCTCACTGGGTGCAGTCTGGGGAATGGAGACCCAAAGTGGTCGAACCGTCCAGAATCAGCTTCGCACTGCAGCTCTGAGTACCTCACAGCTGGGGAGGGGACAGGAGCCTGCAGCAGAGATGTGCAGAGGATAGGGTGCCCCTAGCCCCACCACACCCACAGTTAAGACAGGGACACCCAGCCTCTACCTTGGAGCAGAGGGCTTGGCCGCATCCTGGGGATTGGCCCCAAAGTCCCAGCTTCCACAAAAGGCCTGTCCTGAGAAGCCAACCCTCTCCCTGGAGCCCCTGGGGCCCAGACAGCACAGGGAACCGCCTTTCCCCACACCACAGGGCCCTCTGGCCTGGGGCCAAGCACTCTACCTCTCTGTGGAGCAGAGTGGCCCAGGGGTCAGGGATAGCTGGTGTGACCCCTCAGAGCCTCCCTCCCAGGGCCAGGGAGTGGAGAAGAGGCGCGTCTCCAACTTCACCACACGTGTGAACAGGGACTATGTCGAGACACAGACTCACACTCAGCAGCTAGGGGCAGCACCGGGGATGGCAGTGCCACTCTGTGGACACCTTGCCTCACAGACTTTGTACATGTGTGCCCTTACCCCAGCCTTTGCCGTTACGCTTCATTTTTTTCTTAGAAGCTGCTGGGAGATTGTGCGGTAGGGCAAAAGGACTTTGTGTGCTTCCTCTAAGCCCTAAGAATTGTCGTGCCAATGCATGCTTCCAGCAGAAGAAAGATTTCACACCAGGGGCAAGTTCATCCTGGAACTGGTCGGTTCCTGGCCGTACATATCTACTATGGTTCTTCATATATAAAGAGCACCAAAAAATCAATACAAAGTCAGCAACCTCACAGAAAGATGCACAAAGGATGGTTCATAGGAAAGGAAGCACAGCTGGCTGGAGAGACCTAAGAGTCAGAAGGGCTCACGATAAAATACGTGCACACAGCAAGGGACTGGCTTCACCCTTCATGTGAGCAGAAGCATTGTGTCTGGTCGCAAAGACTCACATTAGTTCCCAGTGGGAATGTGAAGTGAAACAACACCCAGGAAGGCAGTTCAACAGGCCTAGCAAAATTCTAAAGGCTCACATCCTTGACCCAGCAACTCTACTTCTGGGATTTATCTGAGATATACTTACATGTGCAAGATGAGGGACGCAGGAGGATATTCACCAAATACCGTCTCTGGGGGCCACAGATGAGAAACCAGCTAAACACCTTCCAAAGGGGTATGAAGAATTATTGGACCTTCTGACCAAGGGCTGCCCTCAGCTGAGCACAGAGTCCGCGTGCACCTCAAGCATTAAAATGCTCCTACACAGGAATTAGCCCAGAGCCCCCGACCAAGCCCACCGCACAGCTGCTAACAGGGTATGAGACCTGAGCTGTGCTGAATGGGGGGGGGGGGGGGAACGGCCCCTTTCTGCACACACCTCGTCCTCCTCCAGGCCCTTCTCCTCATGCCCCTGGCAAGGCTCACAGTACCCTCCAAGGTTGTTTTCCCCCTCTCATCTCATAGATGGCACAGCTGTCCCTGAAGCCCCCATCAGCACCCACCACACACACCTCACAGCCTCTGGGGAGTTCGGGGAAGGAGGGAGAAAGCCAGCAAGAGCTGGAGTCCCCAGGACAGACAGGCTCGGCTGGGCGGAGGTGGGCAGGAGGAGGAGGGAGGGCTGAGGCCTGGGACCGATGACTAAGGGTAGGACCCATTACTCAGGCCAGCCCAGACAGGGGGCGGCCGGCGCGGCGGGGCCACGGGCCCCCAGGAAGGCGGCGGCGGCGGCCCTGAGCCTGTCCGAGTCTCCAGACGGCCACCCGAGCCACGGTCACCCGCACTGAGTCATCGGAGCCAATGCGTCAGCAGCCGGGTCAGGATGTCTCTGGAGGCCGCTTACTGCCGCCCCAGCTGCACCCTTGGCCTGGATCTGGCCTCTGAGGGGCTACACATGCCCCCCTCAGGCCTGGCCTGAGCTCAGGGCTGTCCTGACCCCATACTCCCACACTGCCATCCCCCAGCACTGTCATTGGGCACCTCTGGCCAGGCCTAGGCCTGTACCGGACATGGGGACACAGCCACTGCCTCCCTTGGAGTCTCCCCTACACCAGGGCTAATGTAAAGTGGGACCGGGCAGGGTGAAGACCCCAGGTGGACTATCTGTGGCAAGATCTCCACAATCCCCTGGGGGTCCACGGCCAGCCAAGCCCTCTGCCCACCTCGTCTCCAGCTCCTTGCTGACACACCCCCGTGTGGTCTCCTTCCCCACACAAAGCAGTCCTTCGTGGGGTCACCCCCAGAATACATCATGGGCTGGAATCCTTGTTTGAGAGTCTGTTTTAGGGGGACCCAACCCAAGACAAGATGGCCAAGTGGGGAAGGCCACAAGAGGTGCAGGACCACACCAACTGCCGTCCCCACGCCCCACTGACAGGGCCCCACAGTGGACGTGGGGGCTGCCCTGGAAGTGACACCTGGTGGGGTGGGTGCTCCCCAACTCCTGCCCTCATCTGGCTGCTGGCCCTGGTCCCCATAGTTGGTTTCCCGACCCTACAGGAGAGATCTGAAGCCCCAGAACATTTCTTTTCATTGGAATGTCAAAAAAAAAAAAAAAAAAAAAAGGAAAGGAAAGGCAAGAACAAGAAAGAATTTCATGGAAACATTTCTTTGGGGTTTTGTAAAATCCTTTCCCACCCCCACATGGAGCCCAAAGCTCGGGCCAGAACAGAGTCTGACGGTATTGCCCCTTTAACATACTGTTCTGACATGCAAATTCCCTCACTTCCCCTCAAAACGGAGAGCACTTCCACTTTCAAAGCCAATTTCGGTTTTATTGTCCATGTGGCTCGATAGAGCACAGCAGCACAGCACAGCTGGTTGGCTCACACCCCGGCCGTCGACGTACCAGGGAGCTGCAGGCCACTCCGCCCGAGGGTCCCGGGTGCGTCAGCAGGGAAGATGCTGCATTTCACAGGAGAGAGGGGGACAGAGACTCAGAGAGGGGGACAAAGACCCAGAATGAAGGGGAGAAGGAGACTTGTGGGGGGTGGGGCGGAATAGAGACCCAGAGAGGGAGACAGAACCCAGGGCGGGGCGGGGGGGGGGGTGTTGGAGAAGCTCTGGCGGCCAGCTGGTCCACCTCTCTGCCCTATTTCACACAACACCCTCCCCTACCCCCTGTCCTCCAGCCATACTGGAAACTTCTCTGCCTTCTCTCTCCCGTCCACCTCTGACTCTTTGCAAGGCAGGCCCACTGACTGAGCACATGCCGGGCCGGGTTCTTCACATGCAACCTCATGAATCTCCCTTCAAGACAGGGAAACTGAGGGGCGCCTGGGTGGCTCAGTCGGTTAAGCGTCCGACTTCAGCCAGGTCACGATCTCGCGGTCCATGAGCTCGAGCCCCGCGTCGGGCTCTGGGCTGATGGCTCAGAGCCCGGAGCCTGTTTCCGATTCTGTGTCTCCCTCTCTCTCTCTGCCCCTCCCCTGTTCATGCTCTGTCTCTCTCTGTCCCAAAAATAAATAAACGTTGAAAAAAAAAATTAAAAAAAAAAAAAAAGACAGGGAAACTGAGGCCCAGCACAGCCCTGTGCACAAATGTAGTCGCAGGTGACTCCAGCTTCTTGCTATACCGCAGCCTGCTGACTGCCAAGGCCACAGCACTGGCTCCTGGACATGCAGCTCCGTGGGTAAAAAGTGCATCTAAGCCAGAGTCCCACATGCCCCACAAAGGCAGACGCCCCCAGCTACTGTTGCCATGGTTCCCACAATATTTCACAGCTCCGGGTACTGTGCTCCCAGCCCAAAGGATAGAGTCACCATGTTTTGGCACCTTGCACGGGCCCTCAAATGCTGAGGCTGGCCAGCAGCCTCCATGCTCACGTCAGTGAGATTTCTCCTGGGACTGCTCGCCAGAGGCCAGCCCGCCCTCCTCACCCCTCAGGCGGCAACAGGCCCATTCCTGGGGCTACCCTTCCTGATAAGCTCCAAAGGAGCTGCCTGCAATTGTCTCATGAGGCTTGACCCCTGGGCTCCCAGGGGAGCAGACAAAAGACCAGAGCTTCTGGGTGGACAAGCGTGGAGCCCAGGGGTAGATGCAGGTCCTTCACTGCAGCATCCCAGCAGGCCAGGTCACCAAACCACTAACAGAGACCCAGAAGGGACAAAGACTCAGAGGGAGAGGGAACAGAGACCCAGACAGAGGAGGACAGCCAGCCAGGGAAGGAGACAGAGACCTGGAGAGGCAGAGAAGAAATCCAGCCAGGGCCCCCGGACCCCACGTTCCCCCACCAAGCCTGGGCCCTCTCCATGCCACCAGTGGTTGTTTATTTCTCACTCCTAGTCATCATGCTGGTTTTTCTCCCATGTCTGCCTCAGTTATTTAAAACACGATGCCCAGAGCCAAGGCCTACTATCTGTGCATCCTGTGAGTAAATCTGTGTATCCCGGGAGGGCAGGTGCACCAGGCCAATGGGGTCTCACCCGCTGCCGCCTACCCAACCTGCCTCCAAGAACCAGAGGCGTGGGCATGACTAAGGCCCACTGTGAGCCCATCCTAGAAGCATGTTGCCTGTAGAGATGCCCTCCCTGAGCCCTGCAGAGGAGCCCCAGGCCACACCAGCCTACTTCACCTTCTTCATGGCATCACCATCACAGCCATCTCCCTATGTGTATATCCTTACCTCCCGTCCGTCAGGGTTCGTCAGGCAGTAACAGGGTGACAGAACAGAGGGGTTGTCAGGGAGCTCCCGGCAGGAAGTGACCATGCAGGCTGCAGGCCCCTGGGGCTGGCAACTTCTGCGAGCCCCCACGTGACAGCCAGGGAGGCTGAGGTGGGGAGGAGGTCATCGAGGCAAGCGGGCAGAGGTTCCCACATCCACCTTGAAAGAACCATCCTGAACCTCCCAAGGGCCCGGCATGGGGAGAGAAGTAAACACCTCAGGACTTGGCGTAGAGGCTAGGTTCTGCCCCCACACAGCACAAGCCTGCCAATCAGAGCCCCGCAAGCCCACATGGAAGCCCCCCGCGATTCCAAGTGCACAGAGCCCGGCAAGGGGTGGCCACGCTCAAGTGCTGGTTCTACTCAAGGCGGGCCCTGACAGCTTGGCCATCCTGCCCTTCTAGGACAGGGACAAACCACATGAACCCCTGCCTCCCCAAATATTTACTGGGTCTTTGATGACAACTCTGCAGACACTGCCCACCCTCCCACCGGGGTAAGGCAACAACATCAATCCCCATCTTTCTCCTGCCTAAGCCCCCCATTGGCCCTCCACAGCCTCATTCTTCATGGGCCGCTGTCAGCCCAGTGCCCCTCAAGCTGGGCTGTGACCTCCTGCCTGGACCCTGGGCCATATCCCAATCTCTGAGTGAGCCCAGAACACATGGGGACCTGGCCACTGCTGATCGGCCAGAGGACCCTGTGGGCAGCACCCCTCTGATCCCATACCTGCCCAATTCTGGCCCTTCTCAAGCCTAGAAAAAAGAAAAGGGGACGCCCAGACCCTACTTCCCTCACCAGCAGCAAGCTCTCTGCCTTCACAGTACCTCCACCCCTCCCTGTCCTGGTGAGTGAGCACCCACTCCATACTGGGCTGGAGTAGGTACAAACCTGGCTCCCAGCTCACCTCTCGGTAGGCAGTTTGGAAAGGAGGATACCATTATCTTACAGATGGGAACACCGAAGCACAGAGAGGTTCAGGCACCCAACCAAGGCCACAGAGCACACAAGAGGCCTGGTGTCAGCAGCTCCATAGCCCCAGGTGGGTTGCCCCGTATCAGCTCCATGATACAGATGGGGAGACCAAGGCTGGGAGAGCTGAAACCACTCCCTAAGGACACTGAACCATGAATGAACATAGAGCTGGATAGCGGGAAGATCCAGATGTGGCTCCTCAGTGTTGGCCAGGGCCAGGGTGTAGACTATCCCACTAATCCTCCAGCCACTACAAGGGATGTAATCCCATCCTGCCAGGTCACTGGGAGAGTGGGAGAGCCCCATCCAGGCCCTGAGGCTTCTCTGACCCCCAACCCAGCTCTATTTGCCCCCTGATTATTGCTCCATCGGGCACACCACCCATCTGTTCCCAGCCTATCTCCCTGAGGCCGAAACAGGAACCTCACCAGGGCAGGGCAGGATGGGTTCTGTCTCCTGCTGTGTTCCAGTACCTGGCACTGTGCCCAGCACGTGCTCAGAGCTCAGTCATGCTCATTGGTTAGATGGCTGGATGCCTGAGTGGGTGGATGAGTGGATGGATGGATGGACGGATGGACGGATGGACGGATAAGTGGGTGGATAGGTAGGTAGATGGATTGGTGAGGTGGCAGGTGGATGGCTGCCAGGTGGCAGCATTGGCTGGAGCCCGACTCGTATCTTTGCTTGCTGCAGATAGCTACTGCATATGTCTGCCCTCTTCATCCCATTCATTCAACCTCCTGGTCCTAGTTCTGGGACTGAGTATGTTATCCTTTGATTGGGCTCAATCAGGAAGCCCTCAACAGGACGTTTTCTGGAATGTCTGGCCTCCACACTTCGCTCATACTGTTCACTATGTTGAAGGGCTGACTCCTCCTGCCTCCCCCCAACCCTCCTCCTTATGTCCCACTTCCAAGTCCACCAACTCTTCCATGCACTCTGGCACATTACCCTCCCGCCTTCTGAAAGTAGAAGGTCTCCCCATGGCCATGTTTGCCCTCGCGCCCCAGCCGGGGTTCTCCACAGCCTCCCTTTCGCCTCAAAGCCCAGCCAGGGCCTCCAGGTGAGGGGCAGCAGGGGCAGACTCGTGGACAAGTCTCAGGTTGAGGCTATGCCTATTTCGTTCCCACCCACTGACACAAGGCTGATCCCAGTCAGAGCCCATCCCCCCCGCATATTACCCCCCAGCACACTGGGCTTGACGATGGAGCCACTTAAATAAGCAAAACCTCTGCAGATCAGGCAAGTAGGTCCATGGCTACATGGCCCCAAAGCACCACTCAAAAGCCCAGTGAGATTCTAGCACTGCCAAACTCCGGCATCTCAGTGCCAGCCCAACCACCTCCCCTGGCAGGGCAGGTGTTAAGGCCCTAAAAGGGACAGTTCTGCCAAATGGCACATGCACATGACCAGTGGTGCTAGGCCAGACACAGGCAGATGCAGACATGGAGATAGCTCAGCCTAGTCCTTCCAACAGCAGCACAAATTTAGGCAGCAGAAGGAGCCTGTCATGAACACCTCCATTTTAGGGGGTGCCAACATCCCTCCCCTCTTCAGATAAGGGTTTCCTGTTTTCCTCAGGGAGCCTCCTATTCCCCCGTGGTAGGAATCAGGAGACCCTATCCCTGGGCTGAAAAGGGAGACTGATGACCAATTAGAGCCTCCCAGATCCCTGCCTACACTGATTGGTCCCAGGATGGGGGTGTGACCCATGTGATCCAATCAGAATCCTCCCTGGGACTTTTGCTGGAGCCACCAGAATGGAGATTTGCCTTCCCCCTGTGATTGCTAGGATGGTGGGGAGGAGGAGGGAAGGCAGGGCTGAGAGAAAGGAGTCACAGATTCCAAGGGAATCGTCTGAGCCCTGAATCTCAGTGTACCTAAAACTAGAACTCTCTCTGAACGTTTTTTTTATGTGAACAATGAACTTTTCTTTTTTTTAATGGAACACTTTATTATCTATTTAATTTTTTTTTCTTTTAGAGAAAGAGAGAGAGCACATGCAAGCAGGGTAGAGGGGCAGAGGGGAAGGGAGGAGAGAGAGAAACAGAGAGAGACAGAGAATCCTAAGCAGGCCCCATGCTCAGCACGGAGCCCGATGCAGCACACGATCCCACAACCCCAGGATCATGACCTGAGCCGAAATCAAGGGTTAGACGCTCAACTGGCTGAGCCACCCAGGCGCCCCTGAACTTTCATTTTCTAATTGAAGGCAGAGAGTTGAGTTTCTAGACTTCATAACCAAAGGGGGCTTTCGACGTCAGAAATCTCTGATCCAGGGCTCCTGTCCACCACATTGCAGATGAGCCTCTAAGAAAACCACCATGGAATTAACACTTCTCCAGCTGCTGCCTCTCCCTACCCTGCATTTAATCTTCCCACCCCGGGGGGGGGGGGGGGGGGATGGGAGGAGCCTGGGGCGTTGAGGAAGTCCAACCTGGGCAATTGGCAGCAAGTGGGTAGTGGCCATACTCAGCCTGAGTCCTGTCTGCCTGTGACAAGACAGCTGGCTCTCCACGAAAGGTCAGCAAGCCACCCGTGGCCCCCACTGCGAAAGTTCAGCAACTCTAAATGCTAAGATGCTGGCGGCAAGCCTAAGGCTGGAGCTGCAGGGCGATGCGAGGCCATCAGCCTCGGCAAGAAAAACACCACCCATTGCTGCTGCAAGTGACTCACGTGGAGCATAAACATTTGTGTGCTCCCAACTGCCCCGCCTTACCCCCTTGCAGGACAGAGAAGGGGAGAAAAGAGAGCGAGAGATGCCCTCCAGGGACCCACCAGACTTCACCAAGGCTACCACTTTTAAACACAGTCCTGTAAGTTGTCCATGTGGAGGCTGCCTCGGGGATCCTCAGTGGGGCTCCCGTACCCCCCGTCCCATGGGGCTCACTGTGTCCCTTGAGCCTGAGGCTCAAGGGACACAGTGCCACCCCCTAAACCCCGCCTTGGGAGAGTGCCCTACTCTGGGCTCCGGTCTCGGAAGATTCTGGTGATCACGTCTCTCTGCTCTGCTTCCTTCAGCAGGCTGCTTCAAATTCTAACATCCCGTTGAGAGGAGAGCTCTCCGGATATGCAGCCCAGCCCGCTCCGGCTCCCGGCCGATCCGTCTTTGACCCCTGTGGAATTCTGCAGTTGTGGCGTTAGAAAACATCTTCGGCCTCAACTCGGGTGACCCCCCTCGAGGCCTTTAAAAGCCCAAAGGTCCACCCCTCAAGATTTCCTCCAGGCTGAGCTGTTCAATTCCGGAAGCTGCTTCCCTCACAGGAAAGGTCTGCGATTCCCCAAAGGTGCCGGTTACTTCCTCCCGAATCACAATATTTTCAGTGTGCGGTGAGGCGGTGTGCGCGAAGCAATCGGCCCCTCGGCTGCTCGGGGTCTGAAACCACGCTGGCTGTGCCCCAAAACCCGCTCCGCTGAGGAGGAATGCTAGGGAAGCGCTCTCGTAGCCGTGGGGGATGAGTTCTGCGAATCCTGAGCGGTCCTCTCTGGAGAGAAATGGGAAAGGGGCGGGGGAGGAGGAAGAGACTGGAGACTCGGGGTTAACAAGTGTTAAGAGCTCGTCTGCACAGCTGCGGAGCGGCTACCACAGGAGGAGGGCGGGGCTGCCGGCAGTGGGGACCCTGCGGCCCGGGCCCCCACTTCCCACTGCAGGCAGCTGGACAGGGAGAGCGGCCGGCCGTTTCCCGTCCTGCGCACACAGCGCTGAGATCCTGTCCGTTAACTAAGTGAAGCACACGCAGAAGGGGACCGCTCACTGGCTTCTCTCTAACGGGCTGATTCACTGACCGACATGCCCGCTTCTGGTTCCCTGCCCAGACCGTGCCGTTAAATAAAGCGAGGGAACGGAGGAGCCTCACCCAGCGGAGTGCGGAAGGCTGTTCCAGAAGCCTCTAGGTCAGGCCAGGTCCCCTCGAAGACCTATCCCAGGCTAGGTGTGGGGTATTTGCTGGAGCAAATCGGAGCCACCACAGGGAGGCTCTGCCCTTAGGAAGCAGACATTCTAGGGGACACGGGTCTTTAAGCACACAGAATGTACAGTGATCACAGGGCGGGGGATGCAGAAGGGCAAGTGGACAGAGCCACCAGGCCCCAAGAAGGCCACCCGGGGGCTGTGCAAAGCACAGGGACGGGACACTCCAGCCAAGAAGAGCCAGGTGGAAGGCCCAGGAGGGGTGGCAGCAGAGTGCTGTTGGAAACCAGCAGGGCTGCAGAAGCACAAGGACACAGCGGGTGGGCAGGGCCTCACTGTAGGGTGGGGGTGGGGGTGGGGGTCCCATGGAGAAGTAAAGTTTGTTCTGAAAGTGAGGAAGCCCCCAGGCAGGAGGCAGGCAGAGCCACAGGGTCTGACGCCTGTCTCGGGAAGGACCCCCTGGAGTGCAGGGCAGCAGCCGCTGGGAGGGCAGGAGCCGACGACGACGGCGGCGGCTCAGAGCAGGGATGAGGAAGAGATGGAAGAAGGGGCCAGACAGGGACGTGGCTCAAAGGTGGAACCAACATGGTGGGCCGAGAGATGAGGGGAGGAGACAGCAAATGAACGTGTGCGGGGTGGGTGCTCTCAAAGCGAAGCTTCCAGCAGGGGTGCAGAATCCAAACTGGAGAGACCTCCCTGGGTGGCTAAGACTAGGCCAAAGCCTCTTCTCAGGAGAAGGGACATTCCTGGGACCAGCAACTGCTCGCTGGAAGACCTGGGGCCCTTGAGCAAGGAGAGGCACAAGGGCACAAGGGCTTTCCAGAACAGAGACGAGCCCTCAAGCCCTCCGGGCTGCTGTCCACCTCTGCCCCCCATCTCCACTGGATGCTCACAGGCAGCACATCCTCAGGCAAGTGGGGCCTCATCCTACCTCCTGCCAGCTCACCTGCCCACCTGTCAACAACCAGTACTCACTCCCCGGTCTCTGGAGGGAACCTGAGAGCCAGTGACTCCGTGCCTGGCCTCCACCGTCCAACAGCACATGGCACAAGTTCAATCTCGAATCTTCCCCAAACTCATGCCCACCTCACCATCTCCACGGCTCCTAGCTAGGTCCAGGCCCCCTTGTCTCTCGAAAGAGGGATCCTTCTAAAACACAGATCTGACCCAGGCTCCCCTGACTCAAATTTTGCACCCCCTGAGTCTCCTGGCCTCCTCCTTCCCACCCTCTCCAGCTCCTCTCTGCCCTCATGACTCCTGAAAAGCCAGGCTGCTCCTCCTTCAGAACCTTCACGTGCCACTTGCCCGTACCCAGAAAATAGTCTACCTCCCACGACCCCCTTCCTCTGAGCTGATGACACTAACCGTCAGACTCAGCTCTGCCACATCCACGAGGCTCTCAGAACCTTCCAGAAAAGGCAGGAACCTCAGGATCATTTATGGCAAGTGCAAAGAAATGACTACACAACTGTCCTGCTAACCCTGCTGACATGTCCCACGTGGGCAAAGCCTGTCTGTCCTGGGGGCCCAGGGCTAGCGTCAGGCACAGCAGCAGGCACACAGGAACCATACGACAATCACCAGAGGAAGGGAAAGGCGTCAAACAAGTCCCGTCCGCAAGAGAAAGGAGCCAGAGCCAGGGATGCCAGAAGCCGCCTATGTGGAGGAATCGTTTCTATCTGGGCCTTCCTCCCCTCCCCTTCTCCAGGGCCTTCAACCCCAAGTCTGTGACACGCCCTAAGGCCAAAGGGTAGCAATGCAGAGAAAGCCCCGCTTTTAAAGTGTCTGGGGTGGGCGATACGAGCGCAAACCTCCGACCTGGTCTCGCTAAGCTCTCCCGTGTGGATCGGCAATAAAAAGTAATCGGCGTTGAGAAAAGTGGGATGACACACCGCATGGGCTCCCTGGAGATGGCACTATGATAGCAGAGGCTAATAAAACCTTTCTACCCCTATGGCCGACGACAAGAAGGCCGTCCCCCAGGGGGGTCGCAGCTACCAGGTGGAAGCCGTCCAGCGGGGAGACAAATGCTCCACAACTCGGGGTGAAGCGCGTGGTTTTCAGAGCAATTTCACATCGTGAGCTTGCGGGACCCTGCTGGCGAGGCGGTGAGGAAGGGGGCGGTGAGGAAGGGGGCACCTCGCTGCCTGAGGAGGAGCTGAGCTTCTCGGACCCGGCCCTCTAGCACCTCCAGCCCAGCGCTCCCTCCAGCTTGCCTCAGACTCCACTGCCCCCTCCCCAATACTCTGTAGAGACCCACAGAGCTGTCCTCTGCCCTCTGTTGCCGGGTGCGAGGCTCGCCTGGAAGCGCCTGCCCTCTCCATGATGCAGAAGCAGCTTGGACTTGATGTGTTCCATTCTCCTACTGCCCCTGCCACCGACCCTCTCACGGCCACCAAGTAAGAGTGCCACCATCCTCCCAACTGCTCAGGACAACTGCATGTTTGTGTCCCCCTAAAGTTCACATGTTAAAGCCTTACCCGTGATGTGATGGTATTCAGATGGCCGAGGGGGGTGCTTTGGGAGGTGATTGGGTCATGAGGGTGGGGCCACGAATGGGATCAGTGCCCTTATAAAAGGGAACCCAAGGGTGCCTGGATGGCTCCGTCGGTAGAGCATGTGGCTCTTGATCTCGGGGTTGTAAGTTCGAGCCCCACGTCGGGTGTAGAGATTACTTAAAAGTAATGAAAATCTGGGGCGCCTGGGTGGCGCAGTCGGTTAAGCGTCCGACTTCAGCCAGGTCACGATCTCACGGTCCGTGAGATCGAGCCCCGCGTCGGGCTCTGGGCTGATGGCTCAGAGCCTGGAGCCTGTTTCTGATTCTGTGTCTCCCTCTCTCTCTGACCCTCCCCCGTTCATGCTCTGTCTCTCTCTGTCCCAAAAATAAATAAACGTTGAAAAAAAAAATTTTTAAAAAAAGTAATGAAAATCTTAAAAAAAAGAAAAAGAGGGGCGCCTGGGTGGCTCAGTCGGTTAAGCGTCCGACTTCAGCTCAGGTCACGATCTCGCAGTCCGCGAGTTCAAGCCCCGCATCGGGCTCTGGGGTGATGGCTCAGAGCCTGGAGCCTGCTTCCGATTCTTTGTCTCCCTCTCTCTCTGCCCCTCCCCCGTTCATGCTGTGTCTCTCTCTGTCTCAAAAATAAATAAATGTTAAAAAAAAATTAAAAAAAAAAAAAAGAAAAAGAAAAAGAAAAAGGGGTCCCAAAGAGCCCCCTTGCTTCTTCCATCATGAGAGGACACAGTAAGAAAACAGCCATCTGTGAGCCAGGAAGTGGTTTCACCAGACACCAAACCTGCTGGTGCCTTGATCTAGGAATTCCTAGCCTCCAGAACTTTCAGAAATGCGTGCATTATTTGCAAGCCACCCAGTCTATGACATTCAGCAACCAGAATGGGCTAACACACCAGCTTTCTCTTTTCCCACCTGCCACACTGACGCGTAGGCGAGACTTGCCCAAACCCCACAATCCCCTCGTGCCCCCTGCGGCTGCAGCGGCCAGAATGTTGGCAGCATCAGGACTGCAGGGTGACATCGCCACCTCTACATTAACATTTCGATGCACACGCCACATCCAGGTGCACCCTCACATAGGTCACTTCGTCCCAGATGCCCTTCCCAGTCGGCCTTCCCAGATGAGCAATTTAAGGCACGAAGGGTTGCAGACACGCCCAAGGTGCACGGTGAGTACCTGGGGCCGCCCTGCTTGCCAGACGGAGGGACCACAGACACAGGTGGCTCTGATGAGGCCCCCGATACCACCAGATCTCCCAGAATTCTCAAGAGGAGGAGCTGAGGCCCCATCTCTGAAGAGTCAACACTCCCTCTCTCCCTCCTGGCTGAAAAGAGGACAAAGCCAAAGGAACAAGAACCTTCTCAAAAGGCCAAAAGGTCCCCCAGTCTTTCACACAACGGTTGGGGGGCTGGACTCTTCTAGGGCCTCGGGGCTGAGTGGGGACAATCTAGGGCACAGGCAGAGAGGGCTTGTTAAGAACGTTTAAACAAGCAAAGGTCACCAAGCCAGAAGCAGATGCCTCGCTGAACTGCCAAACCCGCTCACGCTGTGTCTGGGCCATAACTTCCCATGAAAACACCTGTGGCCGGCACGTCCCTTACCGGATACCCTCGACTCAGCCCCCGGGAGCCGCGTGAGTCAGCGAGACGGGGCCCCATCCAGACGCTGTTAGGGAAGATGGGCCGAGGACTGAGGATGCCAATGCCCCAACATCTGAAGAGCCTCCGTAGCAAGAAGGTCCCTCCAGAAGTCAACCGGCCCGGTACCTCACAGTCATGGAATTTTAGCCGGGGAAGTGCAGCTCCCAGGAGAATTCCTCCACCCCCTCACAACACCCCGAGTGGCCACAAACCTCCTCTCCCTCCCGAAACCCAGACCTTCGTGGAAGGCCTGAGGTGGAGCTGGGAGGGGGCCCACTAGAGAACAAGTGTCTTTTGTGCGAGTGAGTCTGCAGCTAGGACCCCACCTCCCGTCTGCAAGCCCTCGGCTGAGACAGCCACGCTCCATCCATCCCGGAGGTTCAGCTTGGTTATTAACGACCATCTCTACTAGGCAACGAGTTTTTTGTTGATCCCTCGAGATGGGAAGGAAGGAGAATAAGCTTTTCTCTTTCTTTTTTTCCCCCCTTGGTTGCAGAAAAGTGAAGTTGGAACAAACAAGTTATATAATGCTGGGGGCGGTGGGGGGTGGGGGAGCTTAGTCCCTCCTGAGGACAGTTT
Source organism: Herpailurus yagouaroundi (assembly GCF_014898765.1). Taxonomy (NCBI): domain Eukaryota; kingdom Metazoa; phylum Chordata; class Mammalia; order Carnivora; family Felidae; genus Herpailurus; species Herpailurus yagouaroundi. Next base: position 2,797,914 of record NW_024412424.1, on the reverse strand, counting down.
CTTGAGTTGTGGGACCGTTGGAAAGGCCAAGGGGAAGACAGGAACCACCCCCACCCCTGGCCAAATGACAAAACCCTTCATGGGACAAAAAGGCAGATGCAGGCGCCTCCTGGCAGACTGGAAAACCACCTCACAGACAAGGCCAGCCTCCCCCAGCCTCAGCAACCCCGCGAGTCTCCCTGAAAAGGCGAAGGACTGACCCAATCCCGCAGAGGGGACTTCCTTCCCGCCAGACTGCAAGAGACTCTAGAGAGCTCTTGCCACACCCCTTTCCAATCCATCCCTTCCTCTCTCCCTCCCCGCTCCCGGCCATATTTCTCGAACACTTACTTCCTCTGTGCAGCCTTGCTCCAGGCATACAAGACAGCATAAGGCAGACATGTTCTCCAGCCTCAAGGCGTGCCCACTAACAAACATACCAAGTAGTGGCAGGTGGTGACAGCGTGATCGAGGACACACCACAGCCATGAGACCCAGCGACCTCACTCTTGGTATATGCCCCAAAGAACTGAACACAAGTGTTCCGACAAAAACTTGAACGTGCATGTCCACAGCGGCAGTATCCAAAGTAGCCAAAAGGTGGAACCAACCTAAATGTCTACCCATTGGTGAATGGAGAAACAAAATGGGCTATTTCCACATGGTGAAATATTATACAGTCATAAAAAGGAATGGAATGCTCATACACACTCCAATGTAGATGAACCTGGAAAACGTGCAAAGTGAAAGAAGCTAGACACAAAAGGTCACGTGTTGTAGGACTCCGTTTACAAAACAGGGAAATTTATAGAGACAGAAATTGGATGAATAGTTGTGGGGGGCTGGGGTGGGGGAAACGGGGGGTGACTGTCAATAGGTACAGAAGTTTCTTTTGAAGTGATGGAAATGTTCTGGAACTAGGCGGATGTGACAGTTCCTCAACATCGCGAAGGTACTAAATGCCATTGAATTGTTCGCTTTAAGGAAGTGAGTTTTATGCTATTTAAACTTTACCACATAATACAAAGTGCCCAGAAAAAGTGTTCTCGGGGCTAACTGAGCTCAGGTGGTCAGGCAGATGGCTCTGAGAGGCCATGACCTTGGAGTGTGGAAGTATGGACAAGATGAGGCATGGGCATGTCATACACTGGTCCTCACCGGCCCATTTGGAATAAATGAAGGAATGAATAAATGAACAATGCTACAAAGGCCTCTAACCTCAAGGGAGCCTTGGCAAAACACTGTGTGCCACAATCTCCCTCAAAACCTGATCCTCTTTCTACACGTTCCTTCTCACCATATTAGGGATTCTGGCCCCTTCTCCCCATACCAGCACCACAGGGATAAGAGCACCTTCCCTATCAGTTACTCTAGACAGCGGTAATTTTTCACTGGGATGGATGGAAGGGGGCAAATGGGCATCTCAGAGGTGGGGGGGATGTCTTTTTGAAAAGTGCCTCCATTTAGAAAAGATTTCTTAGGGGCGCCTGTGTGGTTCAGTAGGTTAAGCGTTCGACTTGGGCTCAGGTCATGATCTCACCATTTGTGGGTTTAAGCCCCACATCAGGTTCTGCACTGACAGTGCAAAGCCTGTTCAGGATTGTCTCTCTCTGTCTCTCTCTCTCTCTGCCCCTCCCCTGCTTGCTCTCTCTCCCTCTCTCTCTCTCTCTCTCTCTCAAAATAAATAAATAAACTTAAAAAAAAAAAAAGATTTCTGGGGCGCCTGGATGGCTCAGTCGGTTGAGCGTCCGACTTCAGCTCAGATCATGATCTCGAGGTCCGTGAGTTCGAGCCCCGCGTCGGGCTCTGTGCTGACAGCTCGGAGCCTGGAGCCTGCTTCAGATTCTGTGTCTCCCTCTCTCTCTGTCCCTTCCCCACTCATGCTCTGTCTCTGTCTCTCAAAAAGGAATAAACATTAAAAAAATTTTTTTAAAGATTTCTTAGATATAACACTAAAAGTGTGATCTATAAGAGAAGAAAACTGATAAACCAGACTTCATCAAAATGGCAAAATTTCCAGGATGCTTGGGTGGCTCAGTCAGTTAAGCATCCAACTCTTGACTTCAGCTCAGGTCATGATTTCACAGTTCGTGAGACAGAGCCTGTTTGGGATTCTCTGTCTCCCTCTCTCTCTGCCCCTCCCATGCTCACACGGGCATGCGCACATACACGCTCTCTCTCTCTCTCTCTCTCAAAAAATAAACATTTTCAGGGGCGCCTGGGTGGCGCAGTCGGTTAAGCATCCAACTTCAGCCAGGTCACAATCTCGCGGTCTGTGAGTTCGAGCCCCGCGTCGGGCTCTGGGCGGATGGCTCAGAGCCTGGAGCCTGTTTCCGATTCTGTGTCTCCCTCTCTCTCTGCCCCTCCCCTGTTCATGCTCTGTCTCTCTCTGTCCCAAAAATAAATAAAAACATTGAAAAAAAAATTAAAAAAAAAAAAAACATTTTCTTTAAATGACAAAATTTTGCCCCGTGAAAAATATCATTAAGAAAAAGAAAGAAAGCGGGGGTCCTGGGTGGCTCAGTCAGCTAAGTGTCCAACTCTTGGTTTCAGCTCAGGTCATGATCTCACAGTTCATGGGATCGAGCCCCAAATTGGGCCCTGCACTGACAGCATGGAGCCTGCTTGGGATTCTCTCTCATTCTCTCTGCCCTTCCCCTACTTGTGCATGCGTACACATTCTCTCTCTCAAAATCAATAGATTAAAAAACTTTAAAAAAGAGAGAGAGGAAGGAAAGGAAAGGAAAGGAAAGGAAAGGAAAGGATGAATCACAGAGAGGGAGAAAATGTTTGCAAATCATATATCTAATAAAGGACTTGTATCCAGAATACATAGAGAATTCTTAAAAATCTACAATAAGAAGAGAACCCAAATAGAAAACGGGCAAAAAAATCTGAAAAGACATCTTACCAAAGATATGAATAGCCAATGAGACCATGAAAAAGTGTCCAACATGATTATTTATTAGGGAGATGTAAATTAAAACCAAAATCAGGGGGTGCCTGGGTGGCTCAGTTGGCTAAGCATCTGACTTCGGCTCAGGTCATGATCTCACAGTGTGTGAGTCTGAGCCCCACATCAGGCTCTCCGCTGTCAGCACAGAGCCTGCTTGGGATTCTGTCTCCCTCTGTCTCTGCCCCTCCCCCACTCACGAGCATGCACACTCTCTCTTAAAAATAATAAAACATTTAAAAATAAATAAATGAAAACAAAATAAGATACCAGCATATACTGAAAGTGGCTAAAATCAAAGACAGGCCACATCAAGTGTAAACCTACACCTACCATTGGATGCAGTCATTCCACTCCTAGGTATTTACCCCGGGGGATGAAAGTCTACGTCCCTGCAAAGATGCATTCCTGGATGTTCACAGGGACTTTATTTGTAATTGTCAAAACGGAAACCCAAACGTCCATTAACCAGTAAATGAGTAAGCAAATCTGTTCATCCATATAATGGAATACTCTGCAGCAATGAAAAAGAACAACCTGCTGATACCTGTGACAACACAGATGAACTTCCAAAAACATTCAGTTAAGGAAAAGAAGCCAGACGTAAGAAGCCACATATTGTAGAATTCCATTCATAGAAAATTTCTAAAAGGGCAAAACCAGAGAGCAAAAGCAAATCAGGGTGGGTTTGGGGCAGGGGGTTGGCAGTTTGGTTGACCGCAACAAGCTTGAGGGAATTCTTGGGGGTGATGGAGGCCTTCTAAAAACCGGATTGTATTAAAGCATGCACAACTCTGTGAACTTACTAAAACTCAATCAACTGCTCAGCTAAAATGAGTGAATTATGTGGTATGCAATTAATTTTTTTTTTCAACGTTTATTTATTTTTGGGACAGAGAGAGACAGAGCATGAACGGGGGAGGGGCAGAGAGAGAGGGAGACACAGAATCGGAAACAGGCTCCAGGCTCTGAGCCATCAGCCCAGAGCCTGACGCGGGGCTTGAACTCACGGACCGTGAGATCGGTATGCAATTAGTTATACGTTGCTCTTGCCCCCCAGGTTATCCCCTCCCTGGGCCCAAGGCAGGGGCCCAGAATTAGCTGCCCCTTTTTATGCGTTTCTTACATGCCGCCTCATGCCTGGTCAACAAGCCCTGCCAACTCTACCCCCTGAGTGTCTTACAAATCTTCTGAGCTCTCCTCGCTCCCCACTGCAGGCCTCTAAAGCCCAATTCATGCGCCGACCCATCAAGTCTTTCGGGTCAGCACCAGCCCAAGTCTCCCCAATGAGGACTGCCTCCACAGCTCACAAGTAGTGAACAACTTCAGCACTTATCACACTGAAATTATTCGCTTCCATAAGCTCACCATCAAGAAGAGCCCAGATTTCCTCCTCGGCCAGCCAAGGGTGGTAGGGTTTCCTAGGGGGCCAGGATGGGAGGATCCGGGCCACACTGGCCTTGTGCAATGGGAAGAGGGAGGTTGTGCTACTTAAAGCACGTGTTTCCCCCCTCTGAGAATCCAAAACAATGCACACAAACACCTTCCATTTTTACACCAGTTCTGGGATTCAGGCAACCAGTCTCGGGACTTGGCCAAAGGAAAGGGGAGGCCTCCCTGTGACCAAAGAGGGTGAATTCTGCCCCCTTGGTCTGTGGGGAAGACCTTGCTTCAAGTCCTTTCGCCTGCGGGAGGATTTGAACCCCGCAGGGATGGGAGGAAAGAGCACCCAAGATGGATGCTCCTTGTGTTTTCTTTAGACCAAAAGCTCCCCAAGACGCACCCCAGGCCCTTAGGACTCCAGGGAACTCCAGACCCCTCCTTGCCCATCAGAACTCACTAGGACCTGGGGAGGCAACCTCAGCCTCCCCTCTCAGGTTCCAAACCCTTTAGGCCTCTTTCGGGCCCTCAGGTTCATTTGAGCCACCACCTCCAGCCTTCCACAGTCCTCATCCCTGCCAGGACCCCACAGTATGCCCCCAGGACCACATTTAGACACCTCAGGGTCCTACAACACCCTCCAGTAAGCCTTGGACCTCAGTCCCTCAAGCTCCCCTCAGTCCACTCCTTAGGGTCCCCAGGACTGCCCATGGTCCTCTGCTGAGGCCCTCTCTGCCTGCCAGACCCCTTGGCATGCCCGGTTCCCCCATGACCCCATCACAGCCTGGAGTCCATGAATTTTCCTTCAGACTCCCATGCCCGTCAATGCCCCCGCAGACCCCTAGGGCCACATGCAGATGCATTGAGGTCCTGCGGCCCCCAGCCTGCCCTCACCTGCCCCTCAGCAGCCCTCGGTCCCCCTCAGTACTCCCTGACCCCCTAAAGCCCGTAGTCCCCCGCAAAGACCCTCGAACCAGCCCAGGAGGCTCCTCAGCCCCTCAGGATCCCCCGGACTCCCCACACGTTACCCTGGCCCCGGGGCAGGTACCGGCCCACCTTGCGGGCGGGTCTCACCTGCTGGGGCGCTCGGGGCCCGGGCCCGCTCCGAAGCCGCCGCCACCAGCGCCACCACCGCCACCGGACTCCGCCATCTTCCCGCCGCCGCCGCCGCGCGTTCAAGTGACGGGAGCCGCGCGCGCCGGCCCGGGAGACAGAAACGCGGGGGTGGGGGGACGGGGGCGGGCGGCACCGGGCCTGCTCTGCAAGGAGCTCGGCCCTGGGCGAGGGGTGGGGCCCAGTCTAATGAGGGGGTGGGTCTTGGGCGGAGAGAGGTGGGGTCTGCGGAAGGGCTGGGGCGGTGAAGGCATAGGCCAATTCAACACAGGGTCGAGGGGCGGGGCCTGGGTGAGGGCGGAGTCTGTGAGAAGGGGTGGGGCGTGGTCTAGGTGGCGGGGCCCAGGCTGGGAAGGGGCGGGACAAAGGCGAAGAGAGAGGGGTGGGTGGGACCCGGGAGGGGGCTCGGAGAGTAGATGCTGGCCCGAAGGTGAAGTTCGGCTGGTCTGGGGCGGGGTCTGTTCCAAAAGGGGGGAGGGGCGGGGCCGAGATGGGGAGGAGCATGGAGAAACTGGTCCAAGAGCTCTGAGAACTTCCCCTCCCTTTCCAGGGTCACTCACTCCCCAAGACCTCCCTCAAACGTGGGAATTCATCCCCTGCCCCGGCCTGAGACTGCCAACCAGGCTTTGGGTCCTAACTCTCCTCTGACCCTCCCAGAGCCTCCACCCTCAAACCCAAGAACATCCACCTTCAGACTCCAGTCACCGGCCCTCATATCCCCAAACCTGCCTCACCCACATTTCCGGTTTTGACACCCCAAAACCCCTGTCCTCTACTCCAATCCTAACTCCCACTCCCCCAAATCCTTGCCCACAGACCCTTCAAAAGCACACTTATACCCCCAAAGTCCATTCCACCAGACCCAATGCCCTTGGACCCCAAAATTCCAACCCCCCCACAAATACCTAATCTTCAGCCAAGGCTTAAAGCTGTGCATCTGTGTCCCTCCTTTTTCTCTTTGTTCTCCTTCCTTCCTTTCCTCCCCTCCCTTCTTCCATCAACTCCCACTGTAGACTCCATGGAGCCCAGGGCCAGCAAAGCCTTTGTAAAGCTTCCAGAGCCTTCAAGGACAGCCCCCAAAGTGTAGCCTAGAAAGCCTAGAATCTCCGCCCCTCCAACCCTCCCTTGTGCAGCCCGCAGCAGGGTCCAGGGGTCCAAATGAAGTTCAGAGCTTTCCCTGCGATCAGCGCGAGGAGAAGGGGGTACACATGCAAACGGCAAGGAGGAAGCAAGGGGCCTGCTTGAGCAGGCTCCTGCAGATAGAGCCACACTCTGATCCACCTGCAGCAGAGGATCGGGTGGGTACACAGTAGATACTCAGTCATTTGTGTTAAATGCTCAGGAGTTGACATTGTGCAAGTTGACAGATATCAGGTGCTGAGAGGTCCCGCTGACTTCTCTAGCACACAATAAGCGCTCAGTAAATGTTAAATATGTGCACGCATGACGAGCTCAAGTTCTGGCAAGCTCTGCACACGCACACACCCTTGCCCGCCCGAGGTCGGCCTGCCACTTGAGCCTTTGTTCCAGATGAACCCACATGCAGGCATCAAACCCTGCTCAGCAGAGACCTACAGCTCGCACGCCCGCCACACATACGGCTGCAGTCAATGGCATCCATATGCACTCACACTTCATAAACACCAAGATCCGCCCCACATGTCAGACATACAGGCATACAGCTGAAGATAAGCGAGAAGAGGTTCACTGGGCCCCTGGCACACTACAGAGGCATGGTACGATGGACATACCAGGCATTCCAAGATCGTGTGGCACTGGACAGCCAGTGCAACAGCCCCGAGGCAGGATCATGCTTGGAGTGTTTTCTGGCGAGGGAAAATTGAAGGAGACAGAGAGGGGAGGAGAAGGCGGGGTGGGAAGCAATGAGTGGCGCTTTAGGTCACAGAGAACCTTGTGGACCATATCTTGAATTAGGGACATTATTTAGGAGGCAAGTATTTAGTCCAAGTGATGGGACTCATCCCAGGGAGAGGTGGGAAATGGTCCTAGCTGGGATGTACTTTGCAGAAGCCAACAGAAGATACAGCAGATAGAATGTGAGAGTGAGGCAGAGCGAGGCCAGGGACCTCCCCCAGGGTTCTTGACCTGAGTCTGATTGGCTGCTGTACCGGGGAGGGGACACAGGCAGGTGGAAAACCTGGCAGGTGGGGGAACTGGAGGGCCCACCAAGGTTACCGCACACCCTCATCCAATAATGCTGACCTGTGGTCTGGCAGAGCTTGGAGGCAGGACACAGCAGACAGCGTCCACAGGCCTGGCCGCCATCTGGCCCGCAGCTGGCATTGCTCTCTCGGAGGCGGGGGGCCTCACCACCTGCTCCCCTGCTCCGGACCAGCTGTGGGACTCGCGGCCCCAGGTCAGAGCTCTGAGGCCTCCTTGTAACCCCCAGGTGTTGCAGAGGAGGAACAGGAAGCCTGGAAGCCAGCCTCGTTTTCTTACAGCCTCGGGCTGGGGCCAGCGTCCACCCTGTCTGCCCTTCACCACTGAGTGGTCTCAGAAACAAGCTGCTGATGCTCCCAATGCCTCCTTTTGCTTCTCTGTAAACCAGACAGTCAACGTCGAATAAATGTCACTAACCTTTGTTGTTACCCTTAGTTCTGCACCTACTTCTTATAAGCCTCAAGGCCTTGGGCGGGACGCTGCAGCACTTTATCCCTCAGTTCTCCCAAGTTTAAAGCGTCCCTGTGGGACAGAGCAAGACCAGGATGAAATAAACAACACACAGCACTCAGGACAGCTCAGGTAGTAGGCTTCAAGCCCAAGGCAGCTCCCAGCATTTTTCCTCCCCTACTCTGGGTGCCCAAGCCCTGCTTGATTTTTTCCCCCGATTTTAACAAATTCTGTATGGTATTTCAGGTTTCCCCTGTTTAAAATTGAGACAAAGGGGCATCTGGGTGGCTCACTCTTGTGTCTGACTCTTGATTTCAGCTCAGGTCATGATCTCACGGTTCATGAGTTCGAGCCCTGTGTCAGGCTCTGTGCTGATAGTGTGGAACCTGCTTGGGATTCTCTCTCTCTCTGTCTCTCTCTCTCTCTGCCCCTCCCTTGCTCATTCTCTCTCTCTCTCTCAAACTAAATAAACTTTTTTACATTTTTCTTAATGTTCATTTATTTTTGAGAGAGAGACAGAGTGTGAGTGGGGGAGGGGCAGAGAGAGAGGGAGACACAGAATCCGAAGCAGGCTCCAGGCTCTGGGCTGTCAGCACAGAGCCCGACGCGGGGCTTGAACTCACAAGCTGTGAGATCATGACCTGAGCCAAAGTCGGACGCTTACCGACTGGGCCACCCAGACGCCCCTAAATAAATAAACTTTCAAAAAATATATTAAGAAAATAAAATTGAGATGTATTTCCCATACCATAAAGTTCACCACTTTATAGTGTACAACTCAATGGCATTTAGTGCATTCACAATGTCATACAACCATGACATTTGCCTAGTTCCAAAACAGTTCCATTGTCCCGAAAAGGAAACCCCATCCCCATGAGCGGTCATTCCCCATCCCCTTCTCCCAGCCCCTGGCAGCCACCCACCTGCTTTCTGTCTCTACGAATTTGCCTGTTTGGGACGTTTCATATAAATGGATCATACAATATGTGTCCTTCTAGGTCAGGCTTATTTTACTTAGTATAATGCTTTCAAAGTTCCCCCACTTTGTAGCGAATATCGGTGCTTCATTCCTTTTTTTTTTTATTTTTCTTTTCAACGTTTATTTATTTTTGGGACAGAGAGAGACAGAGCATGAACGGGGGAGGGGCAGAGAGAGAGGGAGACACAGAATCAGAAACAGGCTCCAGGCTCTGAGCCATCAGCCCAGAGCCCGACGCGGGGCTCGAACTCACGGAGCGCGAGATCATGACCTGGCTGAAGTCGGACGCTTAACCGACTGCGCCACCCAGGCGCCCCAGTGCTTCATTCCTTTTCATGACTGAGTAATATTCTGTAGTGCGGATGGATTACATTGCATTTATTCATTCATCCATTGATGGACATTTGGGTTGTTCCCTTTTTGTGACTGTGACCAGCGCTACTGTGAACATGTGTATACAGATATCCTGTTTTCACTTCTCTTGGGCACATCTCTAGGCGTGGAATTGCTGGGCCAGAGGGTAGCTCTATGAGGAACTTTCTGGGGAATTGTCATCTATTTCCATCCTCCCCCTAGAATGCCGACTCCCCAAGGGGCGAAGACCCTCTTCTCTTCCTAGCTATGGTAGTTGCATAACATTGTGAATGCCACTGAATTGTCCACTTTATTTTTTTACGTTTATTTATTTTGGAGAAAGAGAGAGAGAGAGACAGCAGGCAAGAGGGGGGCGGAGAGGGAGTGGGGGGCACAGAGGATCCGAAGCAGGCTCTGCGCTGACAGCAGCAAGCCCGAGGCGGGGCTCGAACTCACAAACCGTAAGCTCACGACCTGATCTGAAGTCGGACGCTCAACCGACCGAGCCACCCAGGTGCCCCTGAATTGTTCGCTTTAAAATGATGGGTTTTAGGGGCGCCTGGGTGGCGCAGTCGGTTAAGCGTCCGACTTCAGCCAGGTCACGATCTCGTGGTCCGGGAGTTCGAGCCCCGCGTCAGGCTCTGGGCTGATGGCTCAGAGCCTGGAGCCTGTTTCCGATTCTGTGTCTCCCTCTCTCTCTGCCCCTCCCCCGTTCATGCTCTGTCTCTCTCTGTCCCAAAAATAAATAAATGTTGAAAAAAAAATTAAAAAGAAAATAATAATAAAATAAAATGGTGGGTTTTACATCACCTTTTACCCTTGGTCTCGTGATGACCTTGAAAAACAGGGAAGGTGGGGCCCAGACAGTGGAAGCAGCCTGCCAAGGCTCAGGATCAGGAAATGGGAACCCCGCCCTCCAACCTGTCTCAAGCCCTCTCCAGAGCCCCATGCTGACTCCCTCTCTCCTTTCTTCTATCCAGGCATTCAGCGAGTACCCATTGACGGTCCGCCGTGCACCAAAGGCCATGGTGGGCATGGGACACACGTGCCAGACAAAGCTAAGACAGCCCTGCCCCTGGGTGAACAGTCTCGCTGAAAAGGCATTGAACAAACTCTCAGGACGCTGGTTGAATGGTGTCCTCCTCAAAAGACATACCTAACCTGGAACCTCAAAATGACCTTCCTTTGGAATAAGAGTCTTGGCAGAAACAATTAAAGTGAGGATCTCACGCTGAGATCATCCTGGAGTAGGGTGGGCCCGAAATCCACTAACTGGTGTCCTCATAAAGAGAGGAAAACTCTTGGGGCGCCTGGATGGCTCAGTCGGTTAAGCGTCCGACTCCCGATCTTGGCTCAGGTCACGATCTCGCGGTCCGTGAGTTTGAGCCCCGCGTCGGGCTCTGTGCTGACAGCTCCGAGCCTGGAGCCTGTTTCGGATTCTGTGTCTCCTTCTCTCTGACCCTCCTCCGTTCATGCTGTCTCTCTCTGTCTCAAAAATAAATAAACTTTTTTAAAAAATTAAAAAAAATAAGTAAACATTAAATAAATAAACAAACGAACTCAGTCCCTTTGTCAAAAAAAAATAGATAAATAAACTAAAAAAAAAAGGGAGGGGAATCAGGGGTGCCTGGTTGGCTCAGTTGGTGGAGTGTACAACCCTTGATCTCAGAGTTATAAGTTCAAGCCCCACGTTGGGTATAAAGGTTACTTAAAAATAAAATATTTAAAAAAAAAAGAAAAGGGAGATTCAAACAGAGAGAAGCCCATGTGAAGACAGAGACAGAAATTGAGGTGAGGCTGTCACAAGCCAAGGAACACCTGCGGCGGCCAGAGCTGGAAAGAGGCAAAGAAGCATTCTCCCCTGGAGCCTTCAGAGGTAGCCTGCCTGCCAACACTTTGATTTCAGACTTCCGGCCTCCAGGACGGTGAGGGAATAAATTTCTATCGCTTTAAGCCACCGGTCTGTGGTCGTCTGTTATGTCCGCCACAAGAAACTGTGCACTCAGGCATGACAGAGGGGAAGGTCAGAGGGGTCTTTGCACATCCTTCCACATTTTTCACGTCCGCTGCAGGTCTCCTCCTCCAGGGAGCCTTCCTGGCCGCCCAGCACTTAGGGTGATGGGATGTTCTGCTATCTTGGTGATGGAACAACAGGGAGGTTTACGTTTGTCAAAACTCATTGAACTGGGTATTTCAGAACGGTTGTGTTATTGGATGGCGAGTATGCCTCATTAAAGCTGACTTATTAAAAAACAAACAAACAGGAAACTGGTCAGATGGAGCCAAGGTGGTAGAGGTCAAACCTGGGGCTACCTCTAGGGGGTAACCAACTGGAAGGGGGCATGAGGGGGGCCCCCCTGGAGCTGGGGGTGTTCTGTATTTCCGTCACAGGAGAGTGTAAACGTTCATGGAGCTGTACAGTGAAAATGGGCTCACCTTGCCATTTGTAAACTACACCTCAATTAGAAAGGAAGAGGGGCCCCTGGGTGGCTCAGTCATTTGAGTGTCCAACTCTTGATTCAGGCTCAGGTCATGACCCCAGGGTCATGAGATCGAGCCCCACATCGGGCCCCACGCTCAACATGGAGCCTGCTTAGGATTCTCTTTCCCTCTGCCCTTCTCTCTCTCGCTCTCTCTCTCTCTCGCTCTCTCTCTCTCTCTCTCTCTCTCTTTCAAATTAAAAAATAAATAAATGGAAGAAAGACCCTGTGGCTCACGGAGATAAGTAATTCTCCCAAGGCCCCAGCAGGACGGTGTCAGAGCTGTCCTACTTTGGAGCTCAGCACCAACCCCTGGTTTCATCCCTGACCCCCTCCATTCAATCAACACACGCTTATAATGCACCTCCTGTGTGCCAGGTACTGGGAATTTAACTATATGCATACCAGACAAGATCTGGTATCTTGCCCTCATGCTCCAGGATACTCTGCAATAACGTATTCTTTTTTTTTTTAATGTTTATTTATTTTTGAGAGAGACAGAGATAGAGTGTGAGTGGAGGAGGGGCAGAGAGAGACGGAGACACAGAATCCGAGGTAGGCTCCAGGCTCTGAGCTGTCAGCACAGAGCCGGGCGCAGGGCTTGAACTCACGAACTACGTGATCATGACCTGAGCTGAAGTCGGACCCTCAACTGACTGAGCCACCCAGGTGCCCCTATAATGCATAAGACATACCTGAGACACATGAAAGGATCAACAACCAAGGCCTTTCCAGATGATGGTAACTGTCATAAAGGCAATGGGCTGAGGGTGACCAGGTGAGGTAAACTGCTTTAGCCAGAAGGTTAGGGAGAGCCTCTTGGAGAAGGTGATGTGCCAGCTCTAATAAAAGCCGGGGACAAAATGTTCTAAGATGTTCTGGGACATTCCAGAACATTGTAGAAGGGCCCAGGATGTTTCAGAACATTCCAGGTGGAAGTGATGTGTAGGGCCCAAGCCTGGTGCCAGAAAGAGCCTGAGGGACAAAGATGAGACCACATTGTCTGGGGTGATGTGGGCAAGGCTTGAAGTGAGAGGGAGAGTGTCGACAATGATGTATTGAGAGCAGCCTCCTTGGTGTGTGGGACACAGCTGTGACTGAGGCTGCTAGCGCGTCGCATCTGGCAGGGGGAACATTTATTAAACCAATCATCACACAAGCAGAGAAGCAATAACTTAATTGTCAACATGATAGAGGCTTGATTTGGGGCGTAGTGACTTAGAGGGGCCAGGCTGAGCCAGGAGGTCAGAGACGATACTCAGGCTGAAGAGTTGGCCAGGAGGAGAGCAGAAACTTTTAGGCAGAGGGAACAACGGATGTGGGGACCCTGAGGAGGGAGAGTGCCGCGAGCTGCCTGGCAGGACCAGGTGTGAAGGGGTAGTGGGCAGTGTTACGTGACATAGGACTCCTGGAGGCCCCTCGGCTTCCCCACTGGGCTGGCGCTTGGCTCTGAGAAGGAACTTGGGCAGCCCCTAACTGGGGCCTGCCCTGAACTCGCACCACTACCCCTACCCCAAAGGGAAAGACACGAGTCCCCATTCTTTCCTCCAAGTGTTTATAAATGTTGCCAGGGACACCTCCCTCCCTTCCTCCCTTCCTCTGCAGATTACCACTTCTGGGCCCAGAACTCAGGCCGTCACCAGGGAAGCAGGACCACCAGTTGCCATGGCAACACTGCACTCCCCAGACACATGGGTGCTCCTGCCTTTTGCCATGATGCCAGACAGCCACCCACCCTCCATCAGGTCTGTATCAGTGCGGGAGGAAGGCAGAGGAAGGGGCAGAGGGGGCAGCTTCCCAGATGACTCACAGACCTGGGTTGGGGGGGTGGGGACAGACAAGGGAACTGAGGCTCAGAGAGCTATAGAGAGTCAGAGCTCTTCCACGAGGTCACTTCTACGGGCCTGTACTCCTTAGACGAGCCCCGGACAGAGGCAAAGGGCCCTCTCACTCCTGAGACTCCGAGAAGGGGACAGGGGTGACTTGGAAGAGGGACCCAAAGGCGTTTGTCCGGCACTTGGCGTGTCTCCTCCAGCGATTCTAGGCGGCCCTGCTGGGGCATCCCTCAAGTTAGCCAGTAGGGATGCTGGGGCCACAGCAGACCCAATCATGCATCTGAACAGAGCCTGGACTGTTGCAGCATGTCCAGTTTGGGGTGGGGGAGGAGACAGATCATGAAGCTGTAAGCAAGTCAAGGAAGGAGAAAGACTCAGCAGGTGATGAGCTGAATAGGAGGTCTCAGGGAGGAAGTACTATCAGATTAAAAAAAAAACAAATGAATCCAGGGATAGGGCCAGATAATCTAGGGAAGAAGAATTCTAGATAGAGGGCACACCAGTGCAAAGGCCCTGAGGTGCATGTTGTAGCAAGGAGAGAGGAAAGTAGAGGGAGAAGCAGGGAGGAGGTGGCAGGGGCCAGGCCATGCAGGCTTTGCGGGTGGTGGACAAAGCCCTCCAAAGGGTAGGTGTATATAAGTGAACATCGCTTTTCTCTGCACATGCACACACTCACACACCTCCCATATACACGTGCACACCCCTGGGACACCTCTAACACACCCACATATCCAGGACACCCTCCCTTCTCAGATTCCACCCATCCCTCAAAGCCCAAGTCAGCTGCCACCTCTTCTGGGCAACCGCCGCTCGCCACATATTTGGAAGGGACTTCTCTCCCCACACCACACAGCACAGAACTCATAGTTTCTACCCACACCACCTGGCATTATTCATCCCACATCTCTGAGGCAACCACTCTGGGCCCAGCCCTAGGCTGGTCACCAGAGCTTCGAGAATTGACACACTAGACACATGGCATCGAAACATACCAAGAACCTGGAGCCCTCGGGGGCTCAGACTTGAGAGGGGGGAGGGAGGGCAAAGAGACTGGGACCAGTCACAACTTTGCAGTTCCAACGCAAACCGGCTTAAGGCAAACACGAAGGGACAGGGTGGACTTCAGGCACATTTGATCCAGGACTTCCCGCGGTGGCGTGTAAAGACACGGTCTCTCTCTGTCCCTCTGGGTGGCTCTGTTGCTGTGGTAACAAATGGCCCTCGGCAGCTCCAGACCCACATCCTCCTCCTCCCGGCTCAACAACCCCAGCTGACAGCATGTGTGTGTGTGTGTGTGTGTGTGTGTGTGTGTGTGTATCTCTCCCAGTAAACCCCACCCGCGCCTGGGTCATGCTGCTCAGCTTGCCCGAAGCCACATAATCTTGATCAAACCAAGCCGGCGCTCTGTTCAGAAGCAAGAAGGAGGCGACGTAGGGTGGCAGGAAGATTCCTACCAAATCCACAAAGGTGTTCCGAGCAGAAGGAGCAGTTCTACCAAAGGCCCGGAGGTTAGACCGTTGACTGATGTTACTGCAGGGAACCGTGAGGGTAGGACCCATTTTGTCTTCAGACCCAAAGGTAGGAAATGGTGGCTGCCAGGCTGGCGAATATTGGAAGCCTTTGAAAGGTTAAGCAGGGGTAAGGGCGCCTGGCTGGCTCAGTCGGTGGAGCATGTGACTCTTAATCTCAGGGTTTCGAGTTCGAGCCCCGCGATGGGTGTAGAGATTACTTAAAAACAAAAATCTCAAAAAGAAGCAGATAAGGGCGCCCGGGTGGCTCAGTCGGTTGAGTGTCCAACTCTTGATTTCAGCTCAGGTCATGAGTCCAGGGTTGAGGGATCGAGCCCTGTGTCGGGCTCCATGCTGAGCACAGAGCCTGCTTGAGATTCTCTCTCTTCCTCTGCCCCTCTGCCCCACCCCTCTCTAAAATTAAAATAAATAAATAAATAAATGATAAACAGAGGAAATCTGGTGATGTCTGAGGGCAATAACAACTCATGATGAGGGGGTGGTGATCAGCAAGGGAGGGAAAAGGTCTAACCCCATGCACGGAAGGGACTTGACCAGATGAGGCTGCTTCTAGGGTCTGAGAAATAGGGAGACATTCCAACAAAAACAATTAATACCTACTCCTTGATGCCAGGTCACACACGAGCCCCTCAGGAGCTGCCTTCACTGAGTTTATGAAATTATGTTGAAGAAGGCCAACATTGAAATAAGTGATCATTCATCAACTATAAATGTGGTGAGCACAGGTGCAGGAACTGAACACAGGTGTAACAGGGGCTTCTGGAGGAGGAGTCTGAGGAGGCCAGGATGTCTTTTGCGGAGGAGGAGCCCTTTTAGATGAGGACTTGGGCAGAGCAGGGCCATGAGGGAGTTCCTGGTATAGGCACATGCAAATGCAAAGGCCCTGGGGCTGGAAGGAACAAGGTAGGCTCCAGGGATCCAGAGAGAAGCAGTGTGACTGGAGCATAGTGAGCGATGGGGAGAGCCTCCACGGAAGTGATGGGAGACGTGATTGGGGCCAGATGGTGGGTTGCCTCAATGGTACATGTGGCTGTTTGGACTCCTCGTGGCAGCAGTAAACCCCAGAAGCGGGTGATAGCTGGGATCAGATCGCTTTATCCTGGCAGCTCCAAGCTGCTGCATGGAGCTGGAGGGGGGCTGGAGGGGAAGCGGGGAGCCCCAAGGGGAAGCAGGTGCAGTGGTTGGTTGAGAAGTGGTAGCGGCTTAGACCTTGCTGGTTGCCATGGAGATAAAGAAAAGCATGTGGGTTGGAGGGGTGGGGGAGATAGGCTCTGCCGATGGGATAAGGTGGAGGGAGGACAGGGAGGACTCGAGATGCCACCCAGGTGTTTGGAGTCAATGAGACGGGAGGCCGTGGGCAAGGCGGAAAGGACCACTAGGGTCCCCTTTGCACTGGACTGAGCAGTTACGGTAGCCTTTTTTTTTTTTTTAAGTTTATTTATTTATTTTGAGAGAGAAAGTGCAAGCAGGGGAAGGGCTGAGAGAGAGAGAGAGAGAGAGAGAGAGAGAGAGAATCTTAAGCAGGATCCGCATTGTCAGCGCAGAACCTGATTGATACAGGGTTTGAACTCATAAAGCTGTGAGATCATGACCTGAGCTGAAATCAAGAGTCAGAAGCTGAACCGACTGAGTCCCCCAGGCGCCCCTACAGTAACCACTTAAATAGTGGTGATGGTCACACGACATTGTCGACGAACCTAATGCCACAGAATTGTACACTTAAAAACAGATTAAAATATGTGATATATATATATAGTTTACCACCACACAAAAATAGGGGGAAAGCCTTAAATGTACACTAACTCTAACTAAATGAGAAATGAAGTCTTCAGTCTCACTGGCCACATCGCAAGGGACCCATAACGTTATGTGGGTGGGGGTGTTGCAGACAGAACGTTTCCATCATTACAGAAAGCTCTCCTGGGCAGCACGGGCCTGCTGTTGCTTCCTACCTCTGCCCAGGTGTCATTTCTTGGCAACGTTCCAAGGGGCTGCCTTGAAACCCCACCAGGACCCAGAACAATCCCTTGGGGGCTAAATTGTCTATATGTTGAGTCCTGATGTTCATGGTGTTAGGGAGGAAGGTGCAGGCAGGAGCCGCTCAGAATGGATGCTTCAGGAGTTGTAGTAAAGGGGCTATCTGCAGAGGTGTGGGCAGGGTTGGGTGACCGACAGGAGGTGGCGCAGCACCCTGGGAGGGCAACAGAGAGGAGCTGTGACCACGCACAGGCTGGAGGTTGGGGGATACAGGGACCGACACCGGAAGAGAAACACTCGGACTTCTCACTCTTCCCTCCTCCCACCTCCCACCTGTGGTGACTCTAGCAAAAGGCAGAGAGCCCAAGTGGATGGCCACCTCCTGGGACACAAGGTAAGGTGAAGCATGGATGGGCTGATAATCAGCCCCACACCTTGTTCCCTCTAAAGCCCCTCCCCCAGCCCACTTGTCACCCATAGATGTCCATCAGCCCTGGGAAACCGCCACCCCATTGACCACCACCACACCCCTCGTCCCAAACTCTCCCCAGCAATCTCTGGTTGCCGGCAACAGAAACGACTCCAGTTGGCTGAAGCTCAAAGAGGATTTATTGGAAGAATCTCAGGGAGTCAGCAGAATGGACAGGAAGGATGGAGAGCCATGGCTGTGGCCTCGTGGGGGGAGGCTGCTCTTGTCCTGCAAGCCTCCTGAAATGCAAAGTACGGGGTAAGCGTGCCAAGTATGGGGGCGCCTGGGTGGCTCAGTCAGTTAAGGGTCCAACTTCAGCTCAGGTCATGATCTCACGGTCCGTGAGTTTGAGCCTGGTGTCGGGCTCTGTGCTGACGGTTCGGAGCCTGGAGCCCGCTTCGGATTCTGTGTCTCCCTCTCGTTCTGTCACTCTGCCCCTCCCCAGCTCATGCTCTCTCTCTCTCTCTCTCTCTCTCAGAAATACATAAACATTAAACAAATTTTTTTCATGCCAAGGATGGATCCCTTGGATAGGGAAGGGGATAAGACCCAAGGTCAGTGCCCTGAAGCTGCTCCCAGTGGAGCAGAACTCCGTCCCCAAAAGAAAGGGCAATGGAACCCTGATGGCCACAACATTAACAAACATCCCCCCTCAAGCCTCTACCTGTGCGTCTCACAGAAGGGACCCTAAAAGGGAGGCAAGAAAGGGTACTGACCCATCCAGGCCAAGCAGGTAGCAAAGGCCACTTTTCTAGGGACATCCCTAGTCAGAAGTGTGATGTGGGCTGGGCGGCAGAGGGGCTGTCCGTCCTCAAGCCACGGGGAGTTGCCAGGGCTGTCCCCATCTCCAAGTGGACCGGGGTCCTGGCCATGCCCAGGCTATTCTCCCAAGGACAGATGGAAAGACAGACAGAAGCAGGCTCAGTCCAAAATATCTTTTATATACATGGTTTATTCCTCCCGACCCCCATGCTGCAACCCCAGTCTCAGCCGCCCTCCCAGCATGGAGCTGCCCACCACCTCCTCTCTCAGGGGCCTCCTCTCTTGGGACTGGATCTCCGGAGGTGAGCTGGGTAAAACGAGGGGGCCCTAGCACAAGGTGGCTCCCCTGTGCCTTCAGCCCCCACCCTCCAAAAGGGGAGGAAAGAGGAAAGAGGAAGGCAGCACAGAACTGGGGCTCAAGTACTCAAGAAGCTACAAGATAGAAGACAAAAGTAGCACACTCTGGGGAAGGGGGGGGCAGGGAGGAACCAAGGCCAGATCCCACCCCCCTATTGGGGGCGTGGCAATCCCAGGGCCCGGAGGGGCAAGGAGTGGGACCGGGGAAAGAAGAAGGATCGGGGGTAGAGGAGCCCAAGGATGGTCCCACCCTGGCCTGGACTCCTGGGCACAGGGCAAGCGAGGCTCGCGGAGCCCCTGCACTTGGCAATGCATGGGTGGATGGACACCTACAGCTTGGTCAGGTCCAGCTTCAGCTTGTAGGGTGGGGGGCTGTCCCCGAAAGCATGCGACGGGGGAGGGTACAGGGGCCAGTCTGGCTCTACCATGAAGCCCTTGTGCTGCTCCAGGGTCAGGGGCTGCAGGGGGAGGAAGAGGGATGGAGGGAGAGCTAATGAGCTCCCACCCTGCCAAGGCTCCTTCCCACCCCTGATCTCAGGTCACCTCAACTATGGGTTGGCATCGTTCCCCCCATCTCATAAGGAAGTGAAGAAACTTGCCCAGTGTCACACGGCAAGTCAGGAGACCCTGCCTCCAGGGGAGAGTTCTCCCACCCCCCCACTGGGCCCCGCCCACCTGAAACTTGAGGTGTTGGCCAGGTGCGGTCACCAGGGTGGAGCAGCTCAGCCACAGCATCACCAGCACAGAAAGGAAGAGGCAGCAGGCCAGGATCCAGCGAGGGAGCCCTGAGCGCCTGACCCACCCAGAAGGCACGCTCAGCGGTCCTAGTGGGGGTTGGGGAGACCCTCCCTTCCAGCTCCACTCCCATCCCACCCCCGGGGTCCTGTCACCCACCGGGACATGCAACTGAGGAAGTCGTTGTCCTGCAGCTCATCGGACTCCACCTTGGCCTTACTGCTGGTCTTGACTCGGATCTTGGCCTTCCTCACTTTGTCCAAGGGGCCTACAGGGTCTGAGACAGGTCTGCTCTTAGCAATTCCCAGACCTCCCCCAAGAGATCAAAGCAGCCATGGAGAGGAGAAAGGAAGCCAGGACCTAGGGCAATGGGACATACAGTCCTGGGAGAGATCAGAACCCGGGAAAATGGACCATGGAACTCTAGGAGATGGATCATGGAATCCTGGGAAACAGACTACAGAACCCTGAGAGATGGACCAAGGAATTCTAAGAGTTGAGAGACAGAAATCCCATTCCTAGAGGTTCATTTTCCAGGAGGATGCCTTATGGCAGTGGAGCTGCCTGTGGAAGGAGCATGGGTCTAGCCTCAGAACTTACCCACGTGTACCTCCAAGGCCTCAGGGTGGGATCCCCGCCAGGTCACCTCTACTCGCTGCAGACGGGCCCCTTCATGCCCCAGGTTCTCTACCACAGGCTGGGTCTGGGTCAAGAACAAGACAGCACAGAAGGGCCACTTAGAAAGTCACCACGTTAGCCCTGGGAAGCACACCTCTGGCCCATGAAGGCTACGTTGTCCCATGCCCAACTGGCACATCGTTCCACTGGGTGCAGAGAGGACACCCTTCTGTGGGGCTCTGGGCTGTGACATCAGGGATGTGGTTCCCTGCTATTGTGGGCATCTCAATTCATCTTGACCCCATCCTTTTTAGCTCCTGACCAAGCCAATAGAATCACAGGGATTGGCCGAGAGATGGTCACATGACCCAGCCAGGGCCAATCAAAGTAAGTCCCAATTTGGTTAAAACTTCAGAGAGGTTATAATCTAGAGCCTTGGGCATCTACCCAGCTATCAGGAGGGAAGAGCTTGCCTGGAAATGAAGCCACCGCAGAAAAAAAGCAGAGTCAAGGAGGGGAGTGAGACAGTGAACCCCTGAATCTAGCTGTGTCTGAACCTCCTTGACCACCTGAGGACTTTGCATCCCATGAGCCAAGAACCAACGCATCCCACCTTCTTACCCTGATCACCCACCCACCACGCTGGTGTGGCCCCTGCCAGACCCCTCACCTGGAACACCACCACCTTCCCATTGTCAGTC
The DNA here is from genome assembly GCF_014898765.1 of Herpailurus yagouaroundi. NCBI lineage: Eukaryota > Metazoa > Chordata > Mammalia > Carnivora > Felidae > Herpailurus > Herpailurus yagouaroundi. The sequence goes on along the minus strand of NW_024412424.1, from coordinate 2,777,062 downwards.
TGCAGGTAGTATGTCCAGGTGGAGGAGACGAAGCCCTGGGCCGAGTTGACAAGGTCATTGCAGAGGGTGGAAAACAAGTCCAGGAGCGAAAGGGCCCCACTTGGAGCTTCCAGGACCTTTCTCTGCCAAGGGAAGGCCCAAGGCACAGAAATGTCACCAAGGTAGGGCGTTCACCAATGGGAGGGGGGCTGGGAGAATTCACTATGATTGGAATTTGCTAAGTGGTTTGGGGCAACAGGGCTTCGTACAACGAACACAGGCCTTAGGAGCTGCATTTGGCTTCCTGTTGCCCTCGGAGAAGTGGATTGCCCTCTCTGAACCTTCAAACGGGGATGATTCTCTTCCCTCATGGGGTTGTTATGAGAGTTCAACTAGACAACGGTACAGCACAAGCGCCTAATGTGTAGTAGATGCTATTATTAAATTTGTCACCACCATCCTTCTTATTTTGACAGCATCAGCAGAGAATTCAGAATAGGAAGGAATGATAGTGCAGTGTGCTTTTATGAACAGTGAAGGCCTGGAGGGGGTGGAGGAAAATGGGTGAAGGGAGAAGAGCTTTCTGGGGAATCTCGGTCCATGGGTCTCTGGCTGTGATGAATGATGTCCTGTGCCTTAGTTTCCCCAGATATAGGGTTTCCTAGACTCACTTATGGACATGACAGGTGAGCAATTATTATTTCTCCCTGCAGTGGGGGTGGGGGGGTGCTCCTCCCTGAAACTCAGTTCTGAGCCCCCGCCCCCATGACAGTGGCCACCTGTTCATCACAAGGAAGGTGCTCAGACCAGCACCTGGCATGTAGTAAGTGCTCGATAAAGTCAGCTCTAATAGCACAGAAGACGAGTGAGGGGAGAGGTGTTCGTAAGCCTTGGTGGCACTGGCTTTGAATCCCATCTCGTACAGCCCTAAATGTATGAACTCGGGTAGTTGCTTCGAAGGCACGAAATGGGAGTGGCGCTGTCCCAGGTGCCTCTAGGTAGCCTGAGGAATTTGGGACAGGCTATGGCTGAGCCTGGACCAGGACAAATGACTGACAAACCGTGGCTGTTTCCTTACTCTTCGTAAGGTGGTGGGAGGAGAGAGTACTTCCCATATCACAGAGGTGATAACTGAGGCTTGAGACCAGACTTGACTCCATCGAGGGCACCCGGTAAGCCCAGAATGGACTGCAGAGCCTGGGAGACTCTGGATATGAGTGCAGATTTGCAGGGCGGGGGTAGAGAAGAGTGGTGACAATCCCAGGGCCACGGGTGGGAGGGTGCCCACCTTCTGCTCTGGCTCAGGCTCAGGTTCAGGTTCCGGCTCCGGGTTCTGGCTCCAGCAACCCTCGCTGCAGGCCTGCTGCTCCGTCTCCTTCACATAGGCCTCCACACAGGCTGGGGGATGGGTTGGAGTGGGGAGGGGGCAGGAGGGGTGACTACAGGCTGACCCTTCCCCCGCCACCCCTCCCCACCCCGGCCACCCAGCCAGCCCTCACCTGCTTCACACTCAGTCTGGGTGGCATTGGGCTTGGAGCTCCTGGCCACGAATCGGCAGATGGAGAAGAGGCGGCAGCCACGCTCACAAGCACTGATCAGGACAGCCCTGTCATACTCATATGGGGACTCCGTGGGGTCCTCCTCCTCCAGCTCTGCCTGGGAGAGGGGACGCTGGGCTCAGGCCAGGGGGAGGGGCAGGAGGAGATCTGCGCTGGAAGCACACGCTCAGAGCAGGAGATAGAAGATTTGTGGTCCTCTCCCTCCTCCTCCCCCCCCCCCAAATGCAGAGAGATTGAGGTGGGGAGAGGAAGGCTAAGAATATTAGTGGGGGTTCTTAGCTCTGAGGAAGAGAGAAGGGGAGGGAGCTTGAGAAGGGGGATGGACCGTGGAGGGCACTGGGTTTGGGCAATGGTTGTAAAATGCATAAGAGGGCGCCAAACCCCCCCCCCCCCCCCCCCCCAAGGCTCCAGGGAGGAGGGCAGAGATTGAGGGGGATTCTCAGGCCTCAGGAAGGAGGGAGGAGGCTAAGAGGAGGAGGTTTTGTCGTATTTTCTGGCCTGGGAAAATGGAGATCCAGCTGGGGGGGGGGGGGGCGCGGAGGAGGTGAATGAGGGCTGGTAGCTCTTGGAGGGGGGAGGGGAGGGAGGAGGATGTGGAAGTCGCTTAGGTGGAGGAGGAGGAGGAGAGGACCGTCAGGCCTGAGGGAGGTGGGGGATGGGCGCCCCGAGGAGGGTCTTTGCGCAGCGGACTAAGACACCTCAGTCCCCCTCCCAGCCCCTCCTTTGGAGGGACCCCCCCCCCCAGCTCCGCATTCATCAGAGGGACTTGCATCTCCAAACCCTCCCTCATCAGAGGGACACCACCACCGCCCCCCCCCCAGCCCTTCCTCCGCGGGAGGATCAACTCCCAAGCCCCATCGGAGGGGCACCCGACCCCTGCGCTCGCCTCAACAGAAGAGAGTCCAGCCCTTGCCTCGCCAGAGGGACCCATCCCCATTGTGGAAGCCCCATTTCCGACTCCTTCCCCCTCCGAAGAACCCCCGTCTCGCGTTCCCGACGGTGGGAACCGCATCCCCAACCCCTCCCCCACCAGGGAGGTCTCGGGTCCTCCGGCTGGCGCCGCATGCGTTTCACCTGCGAGAGCTGCGGACCGGGATAGCGGTCGCGGCACCGCAGCTGGCAGCTCTGCGTGTCCCCGAGTTGCGGGGCGAAGGGGTCGCGGGCGGAAGGCGCGGGGGTGGCAGGTGGAGGCTGCAGCAGCAGCAGCAGCAGCAGCAGCAACAGGAGCGGCATCAGCGCCACCGAAGCCATGGCCGTGCCGGGCGCGAGGGGCTCGGGGGACGCCGGCTCCTGGCAGGCACCGAGGATGCAGCGGCGGCGGCGGCGGCGGCGGCGGCGGCGGCGGGGACCGGGTCGCTGACGTCACCCGAGCGAGGCAGCCTGGGAAGGGGGGGCGGGGGATGCGGAGATCGGGCGGGGGAGCTGCGCTGCGGCACCGTCGGGGAGCGGGTGGGGTGGGGCAGGTGGACCTTCTGTCCCATCTCGGGGGTGCCGCGACACCTCCCTCGTACGCAGGCTGGAGAATCTCAGCCAGCGCTTTGGGGCCAAAAGGAAACAAACTGGGTGACGGGCTGGGGCGTCTCTGTTCGCCAGGGGATTCAGCGAGGGCCTCCCCAAGGAGGCAAAGTTTGAGCTGACCAAGCGGGGAGGGCAATCCAGGCAAAAGTAACGGAGAACGCGGAGGCGGGTAGGAGGGTGGTGGTGCTGAAGCCAGAGAGTGGAGGTGGAGGGACGTGAGGATCACAAGACCGGGTCGGTGAAGGCCTCGGGAAGGTCTGCGCCATCCAAGTGAGAGGGGTGGTAACTTTGTAACTGGTTTGCCTCTTGTAGGAAGCCTTTCCGGGCCCTTCAGGGTTCCCCCAGCCTCGCCCCCTCCTGGCCCAGCCCTGATCCACAGGCTTGGGGGATCTAGCACTCTCTCCCCCAGACTGGGAGCCTCTCGGCCCGGCGCTGAGTGAGAGGGGGCACAGAGGCGCGTGTAGGTGCTGCTAAAATTCCTAATTCTTGTGGGAAAGCTTGGGGCACACAGGGACACTGCTGCCTTCCATAACTGCCACGCTCCAAGGTGACAGATTGAACCCCCCTGTATCTCGGTTTAAGAGGTCTCCCTAGCTCCCTCTCAGTCAGGCAGGGTAGTGTGGGCGCCCCTCTACGCTTCGGTCCCCTGCAAAGATGACCCCTCCATCCCTCGCTAGCATGCCCGGTGCAGGTGCCTGCGGAGGTCGCGCAGCCGTCCACTTGGCTTCCATCAACGCTCCACCCCCACAGACGGGGCGGCAGCCACGCGGGGTCGGTGGGTCAAAGGGCGCCGCAGGTTCCGGCCGAGGAGGAAGGGACCCGGGGGGACCTGGCGCACCCCCTCCCCGGGCCGGCCGCGGCGCTTTCATCTCCGCGGCCTCGGCCGGCCCCCACGTGGCTTAATCAGGCGCGGCTGTGCCTGGCGGACCCTGAACATCTGGATCCCGGCGCGGCCCCTCCCCCGCCCCGCCCCTCCCGGGCTACGCCGCGGCGACCCTGCGGCAAGGGCCTCCAGCCCGCGGTTTCCGCGAAAGCGAGGGAACCCCGGGGCTAAGCCCCCGCGCGTTGGGCCCTGTGCCTTGGGAAACAGCCATTGGTTAAGGCTGATACTGTCCCCCGCCTCACAGGTGGGAAACTTGGGCCCCAGGACCCCTCGGCAGAGCTAGGATTCAAGCCCACACATGTCAATTCCAGAGCCCCGCGCGCTCAAACCTTCCACAGTTACTGGACTTCCATTCATTGCAAACAAAGCCCCTCCCAGGTGTGTTCTTGCAACAACCCTATAAGGAAGTGCCGGTAGCGTTGTCTAATTTACAGATGGGGAAACTGAGGCTCAGGGTGGGAAAGGAGTGGGCCCAGATACAAGCGAGAGGAGCAAAGAGACGCGGGCCGAGGGCAGAAGAGGCGTCACTTAAAGAGCAGCAGGAAAGAAGGACTCCCTGCATCCTTTTGGGGAAGGGGACACTGAGGCTGGAGTGGTTGGGGAGCTGGCGTCGGTTGCCGGAGAAGAGCGACAGGGCTTGGTTGCTGCCCACCCACCCACCCCCCCCCTTTCCGCTCCACGAGGCCGCTGGGGGCGGGAGCGGAAGGAGGACTTGACCCTGGCCCCCCAGGTGAGCCCCCGCGCCCCTCCTGCCATTCCCGGGGGAGCAGGTCCAGGTGAGGGGCGGGAGGGCCGGCGGGCGGCCGGGGTCGGGTTTCAGGAAATCCGCCGACATTCCTTCGGGGCTTAAGAGGGAAAGTTGACTCGGCGCCGCCCCTCGCCCCCCCCCCCACTTCCTACCCCCCGGGGCGGCCCGGCCGGGGGCGGCAGGCGCGGGGCGCTGCGGCGGGCCTGGGCGTGAATCAGCGGCGGGCCCGGCGTCCGGGAAGCGGCGGCCGAGGTCAGGGCGGGCATCGGACAAGCGCCCTTTGTCCCTTGCCGCCCTCACCACGACCCCGCTGACCCCCACCCCCAAGCTGGGTACAGGCTGAGGAGGAGGCACGGCACCGTGGCGCCGGCGCTTGCTGACAGTGGGGGGAGGAGGAGAAAGGGACCCAGCTGTCCGTCCCCCCCCCCGCCCCCCCCCCCACACCGCAACTTTCTCCTCTTGGAACCCAAACATCCGAAGTTCTCCAGAGTGTCCAGGGGCCCTGACCTGGACCCAGGCAGCACTCCTGAGGCCCCACCTCCAATGCCTATGGGGTCTGAATTTTTAAAGTTCAGCGCACAAAGCTTTGAACCTAGGCATCCCAGCTACCCAGGCGCAAGCTCCAGGGTAGCAATGATAAAGCCCCGCCTTCTGCTGTCCCAACCTCATATGTCCAGGTCCGGACCCTCACCGCCCCTGCCTCCTGGGAACACAGGCCTGGAACACAGGCTAATCCCCTACTGAGGGCCACTGAGCACTGGGGTCTCAGCGTGGGAGAAGCATCTCTGCTCTGCTCACTCCCACTGGCTCTGGGTTCCTCCGGGCCAGTGCTGTTACTGCTGCTTCCTCCCCAGTGTCCCCTCAATGCTCTTCAATTACATGGGGGGCTGGGGCTGGAGGGTCTTCCCCGACCTAATCCTTAGGTACAGAGTATGCAGACTAAGGAGGAGTCCTCCCCCAGCCCCCGTGGGGCCCTCTCTCCATCTGCCCCCTCAGTACATTCCCAGACACCTTCAAGGACTTGGGTCAATATTTGCTAGAAGTGCCGTCAATGCTGGTTCCTCTTCCTTCGCAAAAGGCGGTGGATTGGGAAGGAAGGGGTTAAACCTCCGGGAGTGCCAGGGCTGGGAAGTGTGCACCCAGGGGTCAAGTCTCTTTCCTTAAAGTCAAAGGTAATGAAGTAAAAGTTACCCAGAGGGTAGAGGGCATGCTCCAGGGCAGGACTGGGCAAATGATCCCTACCCTTCTGTTGGTAAGGACCAGAGAGGGATGGTACCAGTTTGGGTCACACAGCAAGTCAGGGTCCCAGCGTGGGACTCACTGAGACCCCAGGCATCATGATTCACTGGGACTGCGTTTTCTAGCCACTTGGAAGGACTGAAACTTCTCCATCCTTTCATTTTGCAAATATTCATTGAGCTCTTCTCCTGTGGCCCTCACTGGGCCCAGCATGAGGTCCTAATGGCTCTCAGGGCGTTCACAGTCTAAAGAAAATACGTCTCAAGAGAAAGACAATGTTCAAAGAGTTGTGTTACAAAGACAACTTGAAAAGGTGAAGGGGTAGAAGGGTGCCTTGTAAGGGCGGGGGGGGGGGGGCGGGGGATGCCCTCTGAGGTGACACTTGACCTGTGACCTGATGGAAGATAAGGTGCTAAGTGTGTGTGGGGGGAGCTTTGGGAGGAATCGCATCCCTGTAGATGGAAGAGCAAATCTGTAAAGACCTGTGATAGCAACAAGCCTGATGTGTTTGGGGAAACAGGGCTGCAGTGGCTGGAGCGAAGTGAGGGAGAGGAAGGGGAAAAAGAGAGTGGAGGAGAGGAAGGGAGAGGAGGGGGGATAGGGTGGCTGGGCAGAGAAGACCTGCCTTGCTTCTTTTAAGAGCTCCTGCCTGCCGTGCAGACCAGGGCAGGAGGGTCACCGGGGAAGCCCAGGAGGAGGCCGAGCAGTATCCCAGAGGGAGATGGTGGGGCCTGGACCGGGATGGGGTGGGGAGAAGGGGTCAGAATCTCAGAATGGGGATGTGTTTTGGAATCAGAGCCAACAGGATTTGCTGATGGATTGGACGTGGGGGATGAGCGAAGGAGAGAGTTGTCACGCACGCCTCCAGGTCTCTGGCCTGAGCACCTGGGTGGATGGGGGAGCCTTTTCCCAAAACCCAGGAATGACTGGGGGAGGAGCAGAGATAGGGGGAGGGGATATCAAGATCTCACTCGAGAAGTCTTAAGTCCTCCTGGAAGGAGTCAAACTTTGCAGGGCAAAGATTGTGGGGGAGGGGTTGCGCATATCCTGCAAACCATTCCAGTGACGAACTGCCAATGCCTCTTAACCATCTGGACCACCTGGCAGGTAGAACTCTGGCTCCCTTTTTCAGAGGTGACAAACTGAGGCCTGGGGACCATCTTTGCCACAAAAGAACATACCTCCAGTGCCAACGGCCGTGCCGAGGGCTTAGATTGTGGCACCTTCTGTAGCAATGCATTTTCTCACAGAAGACCTTAGGCTGTCTGAGAGCTACCCATTGTACAGAGGATAAAACTGAGGCCTGATTGCATCAGTGAACGGCAGTGTACTACTCCAGGGCTTTACTCTCTCATCAACCCACCCAGAATCCAGAATGTGCGTGTGCAGAGCCCCCAGGATCCTGTCCTCCAATCCTCTTTTCTGACAGTCTGGGGTCTGAGTTGGGGATCCAAGCAACAGGAGTGGAGGGTAGCTTTTGAGCAAACAAGGTGAGGACTCCTGAGCCACGCTCAGAAGCTTTTACCCCTCTGGATGGTTAGGGACATGGAGAGAGAGGGTCCAGGCCTCTAAGGGAACCCCTCTGTAAGGGAAGTTAGAGCCCTTTCTCTCTCTGGGCACACCGCTGGGGGCAGGGCTGAGACTCAAACCTTCGGGCTGGAGGTGTCCCTGGAACTCTCATCTCAAGCACCCTCTAAACCTCCGGAGAGGCCAGGAGCCCTTCTATCTTGGGCACTGCATCGGGTGCTGACCGACAGGAGGGGAGTGAGGCGCCCGGGCCAGGAGGGGTCCCGAAACCCAAGCAGTGGCCAAAAATAATAACACGGAGAAGGCGCAGAAAAAAAGGAAGACAAAGTATGCGTCGCTCCGGGCAGCCGGCGTTACCTGGAGTCGGCGGGCGGCGGCCGCCGGAGCTATTACTCACTGCGTGGCGCACCCCACCCGCGGGCCGCTGAACTGATTTTTCCGTGGGGAGGGGTGTCAGTGAGTCGGGGTGGGCCTCCTCACCACTCTCCTCGTGGGTACCCTTCCCGTCCCGCTTGCGGGACCGGGGCAAATCCCCGTCCCCGCTCCCACCAGGTCCCATTTCTCCCAGTCTGTCCGCGCCGGAGCTCCCTCCTAAGGCCCCCAGAGCCCCCTGAGGAACCTCAGCCCTGTCCTGCGTGAAGGGGACAGCTGAGCCAGGGCAGGGCCGGGGATTCCGTTGGCTTCCAGCTTTTTCTCAGTCTTCCCTCCAGCAAAGCCTGGGACCGAGGCTGCGCGCGGAGGACCGAGGAGAGGCGGGATGAAGTGGGAGGCGGGGGGCACTGGGCCGAGAGCGGTGGGATCCGCGCGCCCAGGGCGTGGGGCTGGGGGGTACGACTCTTGGGCCCCTGGGGAAGAAGGAGGGGTGGAAATGGGAGCAGGCGGGGCTCAGGGACCACTCAGTGGGGGGGCCGGCGGGGGTGGAAGGGGCTCTCAGGCTG
>NW_024412424.1:2730145-2748671 GCF_014898765.1 Herpailurus yagouaroundi | reverse complement strand
GAAAGGAGCTAGCTGAAGGGAGCCTGTGCAAAGGCCGAGTCTGGGGTAGGGGTGAGGCCAGCAGGGCTTCGTTTTAAGTGCACGGGAGGCATTGGAGCTTTCTGCTGGGGATACACTACCTTGTTTGAGCTTTGGGAAGCTTCTTTCTCCAGGGATAAGTAGATGTTGGTAGCCTAGCCTAGGAAGCAGGGGCCAGCAGTTAACAGGGTTGAAACCCATGAAACAAGAGACATTAGCCTTTAGCTGGTACTCAGATCTGAGTCACTGTCCAGGCCTGGGTTGTCACCTGACACAAAGCCCCAGTCATCTCAAGACAAATAAAAGCATGGCCATGCCGGGGCCAGTCCAGGGCACTCCGAAGCTCACCTGATTCTCAGGAGCATCAGCACAAGTTTTATAAACACCAAGGCCTGCCCCTCCAAGACTGAGGTTAGAGGGCTTAGGTGGGCCCAGGTGCTCCTCATATTTAGCCAACGAACATGTTTTACACTAGGTGCAGTTTTTGTCTACCCACCCACACCTGGACACCTCCAGGGCACAGGCATGAAGTCATCCGAGTGTCTGAGTAGGGCCCAGGCAGTGACATGGCTGACCTGCAGTCTGGCAAGAGCCTGGGCTTGGGGGGGTTGGGGGAGTCTTCATTAAGGATGACAAAATGCAGACAGGCAGGTTCATGAGGGTATGTGGCAGAGGGCCGAGACTGAAACCTGTGTGCACTGTGGCTGTGAAAAACCGTTAGATGTGAAGGGCAGGGACCACGGCACATTTTATAGCTGAGACAATCAAAACCCAAAGGACACGGGACTCTCGAGGGCTGTGCAGAATCAAGTGATGGGAGTCCCTCCGGGAGATGCCCACAGCTCAGCCAGCTCCTCCTTGGACACACCAGCCATGCAGACACCAGTTACTGCTCCAGTCAATGAAAGGGAAACTTTATTGAGGCCCCAGGGCCTTGGGGCTTGGGCAGGAGGCCATCCTGCAGGCAAAGAAGAGCCGGTGGGGGGGCCTTATTTGACCTTCTTCTTGGGGCGCAGGTTGTTGGTGTGGCCACACTTCTTCTTGCGGCAGTTGACTGCACGGGGGTGCAGGCGAGCATAACACCTGCAGAAAGAGGAGAGAGACTGGTGAGGACACACCCCAACCCAAGCCCTCCCCACCGGGGCTAGCCACCCCCTGCCACCATCTGAGAGTACTCACTTGCGGCAGATCATCTTGTCGCAGTTGTACTTCTGGGCCAGCTGGCGGAGGGAAGGCTCAATGATGCCACCCCGCAGGCGAAGCACCAAGTGCAGGGTGGACTCTAGGAGAGGAAGGTCAAAGAGAGACAGTGACCAAGCCTGGCCCCAGCACCTCAGGTGCAGGGTAGGGCCCTCCAGAACTTCCTCAAATGAGAATCCCTTGGGTACTCTATACGTAGATGGACATACTGGCCCAGACCACCCCACACAACCTCCATCTCACTTCCCACCAGCCCAGGCTTTGGGCAGGCTGAGACTAATATATGCTAACCATAACGTGCATTGGGTTTCTCAACAGACAAGGTAATTTCTGAGGGATGTAAAGATGATCTTTCGTTTTTCTGAGAAATTAAATCTGGTTGCTACAGAAAGTGACAAGGATCCCTTTACGATAGTGACAAAATTTCTCTTATCACATTTTTATACATATTTTTAAAGATTTTATTTTTTGGGGGGGGGGGCGCCTGGGTGGCTCAGTCGGTTAAGCGTCCAACTTTGGCCCAGGTCATGATCTCACAGTTCATGGGTTCAAGCCCCGCATTGGTCTCTGTGCTGACAGCTCGGAGCCTGAAGCCTGCTTCTGATTCTGTGTCTCCCTCTCTCTCTGCCCCTCCCCTGCTCACGCTCTGTCTCTCAAAAATAAAAAATAATAAAATAAAATAAAAGATTTTATTTTTGGGGTGCCTGGGTGGCTCAGTTAAGCAACCGACTTTGACTCAGGTCATGATCTCACAGTTCATGAGTTCAAACCCCATGTTGGGCTCTGTGTGGACAGCTCAGTGCCTGGAACCTGCTTCAGATTCTATGTCTCCCTCTCTGCCCTTTGCCTGCTCACACAGTCTCTCTCTCCAATATAAACGTTAAAAAAAAAAATGTTATCTTTAATCTCAACACCCAATGTGGGGTTTGAACTCACAACCCAAAGATCAAGAGTTGTGTGCTCTACTGACTGAGCCAGACTGGTGTCCCTCTTAACACATTTTTAAAGAAAACAGTCTTTTAAAGAAAAAAAGGTGAACAAGAACAAGAGAAACCACTGCCACACTTGGAAACATAAGTGGCGACCAGGAGATGCTTCCCCCAGTGAAAACATTATTTTATAAAAGACTCCTCGGGGCGCCTGGGTGGCGCAGTCGGTTAAGCGTCCGACTTCAACCAGGTCACGATCTCGCGGTCCGTGAGTTCGAACCCCGCGTCAGGCTCGGGGCCGATGGCTCAGAGTCTGGAGCCTGTTTCCGATTCTGTGTCTCCCTCTCTCTCTGCCCCTCCCCCATTCATGCTCTGTCTCTCTCTGTCCCAAAAATAAATAAATGTTGAGAAAATAAATAAATAAATAAATAAATATAAATAAATAAATAAGACTCCTCTAGCCCCATCTGATCACCTCCCCCACCCTCCCCAATGCTGCCAATGAGATCATCAAAGCCTCATCCTTGCAAAGCCTCTTCCTTGGCTCTAGGCCTCACGGGCCTCTGTCCAGCCACTCAACTCCCAGTACCTTTCTGGATATTGTAGTCTGACAGAGTGCGGCCGTCTTCCAGCTGTTTGCCCGCGAAAATCAGACGCTGCTGGTCAGGAGGGATGCCTGGGAAGAGGAAAGCTCAGACTAAGACTCTGGCAAGCACATTGCTGGCAGCTTCCCTTCTCCCCGCAGGGGTGTTCTGGCATAGCCTCCAACCTATCAAAGGGGAAACTGAGGTAGAGAGAACAAGCTGTCCTCTTAAGATCACACAAGGGAAGCACTGGCCAAGGCTGAGGTCTATACAAACCCAGCACCCATCCTGCACATGACAGTGTCTCCTCTGGGCTGAGAGGGATTGCTGCTGAACAGAACCTCTGGACTCCGCTCAACTCACCCTCCTTGTCTTGGATTTTGGCTTTGACATTCTCAATGGTGTCACTGGGCTCAACCTCGAGGGTGATGGTCTTGCCCGTTAGGGTCTTCACAAAGATCTGCATCTCTGCGACTGCTGGAGGGTGGGGAAGAGTAGGGTGAAGAGGTTAAGAACTGAAGGTCTGAGCAGCTTGAGCTCAGGGGCTGGCCAGCCCTGTGCCAGTATCAACCACAAGTACAGGCCCATCCCAGCGCCTGTTTCCTTCCACCTCTCTGAGGCTACAGCCCAAATACCCTATAATCAAGGATTGTGCTTTCCGCACCTTACCCCGGACCCCTGTGGCAAAGTGTGCTTCATGGGAGCAAAGATAGTGGTTATCCTCCTTGGGCCCAGCAAATGAAATTTTGGCAACTTTGAAGACGGAGTGAGAAGTACGTAGCCGGGGCACCATTTGGTCAGGCACATTTTCTTCGAGGGTGGCCGGGAGGTCCCATCCTCCCTCCCTTCCCTACCCCTCTGTAAGCCGCATTTGCTCCACAAGCAGCCCTTCCTGCAACCCGAATGGGAATCCCGTTTTGGCAGCCGCTCCTCCCACACATTTTCCTCGGTGGCAGTTCTCTCCAACTCCAAGCTCAGACATCCGACACCCTGGCTTCCCTCTAAGTTATACCCAAACTCGCCCACATTTCTTGCCTTTGCGCCAACCCATAAAGAGTGCCTGCCAAGCACGTGTCAGGTACTTGTTTACACATATTTCATCTCCCCCCCCCCGCAAAAAAAAAAACCTTATAAGGTGGATGCTACCACCCTCTCCTGAGAAGGCAAGTAGTGAATCACCCTGTGGGAGGGGAAAAGGACTTAATATTTTCAAAAGATTTGGCGCATTGTAGGACACCAAAAAAAAAAAAAAAAAAAAAAATGCGCTTAGTACCCCCTCCCCCTTGCCCAGAAAGTTCATCCGCGTCCCCAGGCCTCCTGGGATAGCTTGGGCCGGAGGGGCGCATAGGCTCCTCTCCCAAAGACCCGTTCGCCACCCGGGGCCCAGTCCCGGCTGGGAACCTCGGCTCCACGCGCCCAACTTAGCCGACCGGGCCGCCCTGCCGAACCTGGCCCGCGTGGACGGGTTCCGGGCTGTCCCTTCCGCCACCGGGACGCCCGCGGCCTCCCACAGCCTCCCGCCCGACCCCGGTCTGGAGCGAACCCGCAACGCCGCTGCCACCAAACCGCTCGGGAACCTCGTTGAAGAGAAAGAGGGCGACGGACCGGAAACCGCCGATTTGCCGCCGAGAGCGCCTGCGCACCGAGCACGCTGCGCACTTACGTCACAATCCGCGCCGCGCATCGTACCCCACCCCCGGCCCCGCCCCGCCGCCGTATTGGGTGCTGGCTAACGAAGCCGCAGCCCCCTTGGGCGAGTGTCACCAACCCGCTGCCGGGTGCATTCCCCTGTCCTCCAGGGCACGTGAGGGGACGGCCTCACCTTTCCAGGTTGTCTCTCAGTTGGCTAAAAACTGCACGTAACGGTCACTCGGGGAATGCTTGTTGACAAGAGTAGAGGAGACAATTTGTGCTAAAGCGAAGGAATTAAGCAGAGGGTCAACGGGTCCGGGACTCAGGGCTCAGGACGGGAAGGTGGTAGGCGGCACAGGGGTGGGACGTGCCGAAACCCTCGGGATCCACCTGTCACCAAGGAGTTAGATATTTGAAAACTTTCTAGCCGCTGTGCCTGGAGGCATTTCAAGGCGGCGCCTATCAGAGCCGTGAGGGAAGGTGAAGCTGATGCACTCACTCAAAATGGGGTGTGACCCAGGGTCAGTTTGGGGCCAAAGAGGACTTCTGTTAGGACCAAGGAGTCGTGGATGGCTAAACAGTGCCAGGAACGGGAAGGGTGAGGACTGAGAAGTTACGTGTAGGTTTGGCAGGGTTCCTCTTTATTTCCTTGAACACTTAACAGCGCCCCCTATTAACAGGCAAAAGCACACACTCTTGGATCTAGGAAGATGTCTTTAATAACGTAATTTTTAAGTGCTTAAAAGAACTCTACAGGGAACTCTACACAGTGTCTCATGGGGAAAGGGACCCGGCCTGCCTCCCTGAGGAGTCCATCCTGAGACCGATCTGGAGAAGTTACTCAGAGAAAAGGGAACCGGCACGTGAGTACATAGGTAGTGATAGGAACTTGGGTTATTACGGTTGCTACCACTGGAGACTGCCACCAAGAGCAGCCACGTCTCTACCTCAGTGGTGCCTGGCCGTCCACATACCCCTCCTGTCTCACGTCCTGCACTTATCCCCCTTATGGCATCCTGGGCCCAAGGATGGAAGGAAGCCACCGCTAAGTACACCCTTCCCTTTTTAGTAACAGAGTCTTTTTATTGATAACTTCCCAACAGCATCTGTAAACATCGGGTACAAAAATATTCCGTTTAACTCTGTTTTCCAAGGTGGCTCAGCTTGCTCCATGGAGGTCCTGGGAGAGGCCTGCTGGGCCCTGAGGGTTCGCACCTCTGGCCAGAGAAACACAGACCTCATCAGGCTTGCAGCTGAATGGCCCGCCTCCATCTTGAGCCTTCTACAACTGTCTCAGAAGCCTCCTTGACATACCAACTGGAGATAGCATTCAATACTTTTGTTGGAGGAAAGGGCAGGGAGACCAGAATTAGTAGGTACAGGGACGGGTTGGGGTGAACTGAGACATGACAGTGCTGATCCACTTTGAGGTGGTCTTGACCAGGGCATCGGGGCAGGGGCCTTCTGGCTCTGGTCTCTGGGAGCCTTTAAATGTTTAGAGCAGACCTCAAGCCTGGCTCTGGAAAAGCTCCCTTATGCCCAGCCCATAACTCCAGCTGAGCTGGTCATCCCCTGGCCTTGGCAGAGGGGTCTGCAGAAGACAGATGTTCTCAGTGAGGAGGAATTGGGAATGATAGACCCCCCCAGGAACTCCACACCCCTGGAGGGAGTCTTGTCCCCCAGGAGCCCTGGGTGACAAAACAGGGTGGCAAAGCTGTTGATCTCCAGGCAGGGTTACCTACTGCCACCTCAGACACCTGGGGAGAGCTGCCACTTCCCTGAGACCCCTCGGGGCGCCAGGGAGTAGGGTTACTCCCCCGCTGTCTCCTCATCGTCCGTCTGGCTGCGGCCATTGATGGCAGGAGAGCTGGACCGGACATGGGAAAGGTCCTCGAAGCCAGGACTGAGGGAGGGTGAGACAGTGTCAGGGCTGGTGTCACATGAGCCCGTGCTCTGTTCTGAGGTGGCAATGGTGGTCGTGGTGCTGGGTGGTATGGGATCTTCATCCTCGTCCTCCAGGAGGGATGCTTCTGGGATGTCTGGGGGAAGGAGGCCAGGAGTTGGCTTAGTCACCGTGGCGGGCACCGTGATGAGGGACTCACTGGGCCTATGACCCCTAACAGCTCCCCTGCCACCCCGTGGGGCCTAACTTGGCCCATTTTACAGAGGAGGAAACTGAGGCCCAGGCAGAGGAGAGGTTTCCCTTCAGGGTGTAAGGACCCAGGTTCTCAGGAGTCAGGCCAACACAGGCCTGAGCCTAGCTCTGCCCTCCTGTGTTGCCAGGGCCAAGCCTCTCACTACCCTTGCCTCAGCATTCTGCTCTATAAACAAAGCAGGCCTGATGATAGCATTGCCTTGTTTGGTTTTTGTTGTTTTTGAAGTAAGCACTACATTCAACAGGGGGCTTGAATTCAAACCCCAAGATCAAGAGCCGCATGCTCTACTGACTAAGGCAATCAGGTACCCTGACAGCACTGCCTTTGTGCCTATGGTTGTTAGCAGCCCTGAGGTAGGGAGATGTTGGCCCGTTTGGCAGAGGGGGTAAACTGAGAGTCAGCATAGGGGGTGCTGCACTTCCTTTGAGAAGTCACTGCTCCTTAGGGCTACAGTTTCCCCCTGTATGAAATGGGATACTCACAGCCCCCACTCTCATGGGTGGTTGCAGGTAAGAGCCTAGCTCATAGAGCTACACTACATCCACTTGGGCAAGGACTGTCATCGTTCTTATCCACATTCCCCTGTGTAACCTCCCCCAGGGAGGGGATCCTAGTCCCAGCACCTGCTCTACAGATTGCCAAGACCAGCCAAGCACCCATGCCCCTGCCCCCTGCTCCAAGTCTCTCTAGATCTACAGCCCACCAGGACCTGGGCTCAGTGTCGGCCCCTGAGGTGACCTTCCAGAAGCCAGACCTGGGGTGAGGGTGCTGGCATCCGTGGGTGCAGAGGCCAGACGTGGGGCACAGGAGCCCTGGGTGACACTTACGGCTGAAGGCCTCCGGGTGCTGCCTGGCCAGCTTCCCTTTCAGCGTCCTGCAGGGGAAGGGAAGGCATACAGGGCTGAACCTGCCAAGCAGACAGGCTGGGCCTGGTGCACGCCAGGAACCCTTGCTGCAGTTCCAGGTGGGTGGGGGATGGGAACTCCCCCCAACCCTTTACTGCTGGTCACTCTGCTCCTGGGCTGGAAGGAGGCCCATGTGCTCAGCCCTGCGGACCTCCCAGCCCTAGGATAGATGGCAGCTGCTCAGCTGTCAAGAGCTTGTGCGTGTCCTCCGTGCTGGGTCTGGCTAGGCCCTCTATCTGCAATGCCTTTCTTAGGTCTAATCCTTCCCTGCCCAGATAACCCTCCAGGAGGCTTCCTCACCCCTTCCTCAGCTGTCGCTCCTCTGGGTGACTTGTCCCATCCTGTCCCCCACCACTAGGATGACAGTGTCTGTGTGGGGGCCAGGAGTGATTATGCACACCCCAGACACTGAGTACTTGCATACATTGAACTGACGTTCACAGAGAAACGCCTCCTTCATTTTTAATCAGCTGTTTTTCCTTTCCTCCTAAAGTAATGAAGTCACCGGGGCGCCTGGGTGGCTCAGTCGGTTGAGAGCCCAGCTTCGGCTCAGGTCATGATCTCACGGTTCGTGGGTTCGAGCCCCGCATGGGGCTCTGTGCTGACAGCTCAGAGCCTGGAGCCTGCTTCGGATTCTGTGCCTCCCTCTCTCTCTCTGCCCCTCCCCCGCTCATGCTCTGTCTGTCAAAAATAAATAAGCATTAAAAAAAAAAAAAAAAGTAATGAAGTCACCTTTACAAAGAATAACAAAGGGGTCTTCGGGGGGTGGAGTCTCATCCTTGACTGTGGTGACCCAGTCCCCACCAGAAGCACCACCGTTGCTGGGTCCCCACCCACGAGGCAACTGGGCAGACACAACTATCCCCTTCCTGGTGATACAGATATGCACAAAAGATGCCAACGCTTGGGGTTCCTGCTCACCCCCAAAACCACGCCTGGGCAACCAGCCTGATGAGACACCTCAGAAAATATGTGTTTTTATACGGGATTTAATTGGCCTGTCTCATGATCTTCTGTTCCTGAGCCTGCCAGTGGGTGGGGCTGCCCCCAGGACAGAGTAAGTGGTGCTGTCAGCTGGAAATACAGCTGCAGCTCTGGCTAGTTCCAGGCCCAGGCATGTGGCCACAGTGATGCAGGCTCTGGGTGCTGCGCTGAGCATTCTACGTGCTTAGGGACCTGAACGTCATTCTTCTCTGTCCTCACAGAAAACAGCTCAGAGAAGACCCACCAAAACTGGCAATCTCAGATGCCTTTTGAGAGAAGACCTGGGCCGGGGGCTGGAGGACCAGAGACTTGCCTTTCACTGTCTGCACCTGCCTGCCTTTTGCATCCTGCATCTGGTACTACGTTGCAGTCATTGAAAGATAAATAAAATCTAAATCCAGAAACTTCAAGATTTTTTATCCCAAACTTCAGATCTTCTCAGACGCTAAGTGAGCGATGAAGCCTCAAAGAACAAATTAGCAGGATCTCTGTTTTGCAGACTGGATGATCCTCGTTGAAGAAGGGAGAAACCTGAGGGGGAGGCAGAAGCTGGAGAGGCTGGGGACCCACCTGATCCTGCGGAAGATGCTGTCCAGGTCCCGCTTCATCTCCACCAGGGTCCTTGTGTGGTGCAGGAAGCGCTCGCTCATTTGCTGCAGGCGGGCGCTTGACAGGTTGTTGAAATTCAACAGCATCTCATTGGTCTTCTCAAAGCGGTCCAGCCTGGCAGCAAAGAGAAGGCACCAGCCCTGCAAACCATGCCCTACAAACTGATCGTGCTAGGCCCTTTCCTGCTTCATGACCTTTGCATGTGTTGTTTCCTTGCCATGTAGAACTCTACCTGCTGTTTGAGCCATCTAGCGAACTCCTACTCAACCTTCAAAACCCTACCCAAGTACATCCTTCTCATGTATACACCCTCTCTCAAGCAGACTCTGACTCCCCTGAGTCCCTAGATCCAGGTTATTCCCCTGGCCCAGCCCTGACACCACGGGGCCATGGTGTGTGTCTGGTTTTGTCTCCCCTCATTCTGGGAGTTCACCAGGCCAGGCCTAAATCTGACCCAGACAAACCCAGTACCCCTGTCACAGGTGGAGAGAAATGGAAGGGTATCAGGTCGCTGCTGTGTCATAAATGGAAGGAAGAGCCTTTGGCTTAAATACACAAAAATAAAGCCACAGGAGGCTGTGCTTCCATCCCAAGATTGTGTAAGCCTCTCTTCCCCACAGAGCAGGCTGGAATCGGTCACAGTGGTCACAGTGCCAAGCCCTTAAGGAGGGCAAAGGTGTTGACAGCCCCTCCGAAAGACCACAGGTCCTCTGCAGAGACAGCCTGGGCTGTGAGAGACTAGATTCCCAACAGGAGATTAGCTCACTGGCTTCCTTAAATCCCCTCCCGCAGCCCCTTCCTATTCCCCCAACAGCCCACCCCGGGCCTTGGGATAGGAGCTGCTACAGCCCCTGCCAAGCCATCCACAGCTGCGAAACCATCCCAAAGCCCTGCTTCCTGTGCCAAGGCCTCGCCTCCAGGCCAGGAAGGAATTTACTTTGGAGCCAGCCGGCAGATTTGCTCATTTCCTTCATTTTATCACCAGTGTGGGCCCAGGGTAAGGGCAGACAGGGAAAGAATGCTGGCCAGCGAGTGGATTCCTTCCCACGCCTGGGGCCCACAGCCCTTGGCTACCACTCACATGTTCTTCTGAGCCAGGATGATAGCATTGACGTCGTCTGTATTCACCATGCTTAGGATGCGGCTGCAGAAGACCCTCGAGGCCGAGTCCGGAGGGTCCATCTCTTCCTCCTCCTCCGCTGCCTAAAACAGGCAAGGTGAAGGAGTCTTCAGTCTGCACTAGGCAGTGGGGTTGCTGGGACAGAAAGGAGGGGCTGGGAACGCGGGCCATGAGTTGGTCATGCCACCTGAGCCTCAGCTTTGTCATCCTGAGAATCCAGGGGTGTTGGGAGGACATATTTGTAAATTGCACCCAAGCACATCAGAATCCCATCACCCACCGACCTCTATGGCCCCCACTCTCCATGTGCCCAAGGCCACGGCCACCTTCCACCTGCATAGATTTGCCAGCCTCTTCCTACATCCCCCCAACTTTGCTCATCCCACCATAGGGCTTTTGCACCTGCCGTCCTCACATACACGACTGCCCCCTCAAATCATCACCACCTCCAGTATCTTTTCTCCTGTGATGACTGCCCCTCCTCTCGACTCTGATCACTTTTATAAGCACTTCGCCTTATTTTATTCATCGACTCATCTCTTCCTGAAATTATCTTAGTAATCATTTGACTTTTTTGTCCGTTGCTACCAAAGCAACGTCAGCTTCAAGAGAGCAAAGGCCTCCAGAGCCCAGCCCAGAAACCGGTTCACAGCAAGGGGTCACCAGAACTTAGCTTGGTGGAGGCAACCAGAGGCTTTCAAACTCCGCTCTGACTCTAGGGTTTTATTAGCAAATTAAAGCCAAGAATTTCAGCCAAGCTACGGGCCCCAGCAACCCAGATGGCTGTGTGGCTAGGTAGATGACCATCATGGCAGGTGGGGGGCCTCCTGGACCCTGCCAGGGCAGGAAGGGCCACAGGTTCAGCACTCACCCTCAGGGGCGGGGGTGTCAGGTAAAACCCAGAATCTTGACACAGCTTGGCTCTGGGGTCCACGTATTTAACTGCTGACAGAAAGGCCCATTTGCAATTGGTTGAGATTCACATGCAGAATCACAAAGGGCTTTCAGAGCCCTTAATCCACTCTCCTCTTTATTGAGCACTTACTGTATGCTAACCAATGCACTAACTTTATACACCGGGAACTGTTACCCTTACTTACATATTAGGAAAATGGAGACTCAGAAACTGAGAAACTGGACCATTGTCACATACTCAGTAAACCCGAGTCACAACTCAAATGCCCAGTCTGCAGGACCCACGAGCGTGAATCTGAACGGGTGTTCAGTATCCACCTCTGCCAGGACAGCGCCTTCTTACAGTAACTGACTACTACCAGACTTCTGAATTTTTCCAGGAAAAAAAAAAAAAAAAACACTCAGAAATGTGGACTTTCATGTGTGTGTAAAATCACCTCATTTACAAATGTTAACAGCTAATACTTTTCTTCCCTCAAACACCATGGAGGCCAAGACTTATCTATTTGCAGCCCCTACATGCCTTCTGGAAATAAGCTGCCACACCTGGTGAAATCCGCCCCCTCCCACACCAGATAATCACTAGGTTTATTGAATTCCTACTATGTGCCAGGTACCAACACCCACAGTATCCACTAACCACGTTTCCAAAGAAGCATAATCATGTATAATGAGGACACTTGGGCCCAAAGGGCAGAGTCGTGTGGCAGGAAGCCCACAGCTAGTGCTTGGCAGGGCACAAGATTTGGACCTGTGTAAAATGGTTCTGCTTCAAGGGGCTCTTTCCAGTCTCTGGCTCCCAGATGTGAGGGCTGATTCAAGGCACGCTCCCCTGCCTCAGGAAAACTTCCCTAACAGCTAGTCTGGCCCACAAACAGAGTAGAAATGACCTAGCACGGGCTCTGGTCTCTGCTCCAAATATTACTTATGAGGGAAATACGCAGAAAAGGAGGCTGTGTGACCTTGGGAGGGTCACCGCACCTCCCTGAGTTTTCTCATCCAGACAATGGGAGTAATAAAGAATCAGAATCTCACAGCGCTGTCTGTGATAGTGATAACGAGCTGGGTTCGGAGCAGGCTGCTTCTCCATGGGGAGTATGAAGTCCTAGGGCGGGGCCAGGGAATCAGCATTGTAGCCAGGGGCTCCCTGGTCCTTCCAAGAACAGGAGCCAACACTTGTACAGCACTTCATTTTATCCCCAGTCATCCCTATGAAGCAAACACTATCATCTCCAAGGGCAACTAAGGCTCACAGGGGTTGGCTCAGTTACCCAAGGTCACACGGCAAGGTGGAGGAGCCACGATTCCACCCAGTATTTAACAGAATTTAATTTGGCGGCCCAAGCTTAGCAAAACCCGCGAGAGAGGCGGGACTCGCCTATCCCCTCACGCCCCGCCCCTGCAAAGCGGGGAAACTGAGGCCCAAAGACTGCAACGCCCGGTTCCGGGTGACACTGCAGACTGAACACAAGCAGCCCCGGCTCCGGCGCCCTGGCTCCGGAATCGGCCCATGGCGCCGCCGGCTCACACATTGCGCGGACGGGGAAACTGAGGCCTGTAGGCAGGGGGAGTGCCCAGATGTGGCCAGCGGCGCGCCCCACCCCGCAACAGCCCGGGGGCCGCGCCCGACCCGGCCCGGCTCCCCAGCGGCCCCGGCATTCCCAGCCCCACCCCGAACTCGGCCCCGGCGTCGGTGGCAGCAGCACCTGCACATCTGGCGGCCTTGCTCGCGCTTCCGGGATGGCGCCCGTGCCGCCACGACGTCACCACGCAACACGCGTGCAACCGCGCGTATAGGCGACGTGCCCGGAGCCGATATGCGTGCTAGGAGTCGCGGCAGGAAGGGGTGGGGCTTAGGCGCTGCTACAGTTAGCAAGTGCGTCACAACGAATAGCCAATCAAGCCGTCCCTCTGACGCCTGCGTAGTTTCCAAGGCCCGAGATGCCCAGCAGCCGGAAGGGGTTGGGGGTGTCTAAAAGGCGTCCTACTTTGTAGGTGTTGAGATTGAAGTTGAGCGGCAGGGACTCCCTCAAAGTCATGCGATGCTCAGGTGGCCTGTAGTTGACCCAGACCCAGGAATCCTGCTTCCTAGGTGGGAAATCAGATTCATTCAGTTCAAAAATCCCTGCTCTGCTTTTGGTGACCTTTTTCTGGTCCAGGATCCCACATTATGTTTAAGTGTATCTCCTTAGTCTCCACTCTGGGACAGTTCCTCAGTCTTTCCTAATCATTTATGACCTTAGTATTTTTGAAGAGTGCTGATTTTCTAGACTACTCATCAATATGGGTTTGTCCAATATTTCCTCATAATTAGACTGAAGTTTCTCACTTTGGGCAGGATTCCCGCAGAAGCGATGTTATAGCCGTCTCGATGCGTCGTGTCTGGCGTCACAGGATATTGATGTGTCTCACTACTGGTGATGTTGACTTTGCTTACTTGCTTAAGCAATGTCTGTCAGTTTCTCAACTGTTAAGTTACCATTTTTCTTTTTGCAATAAGTATCTTACGGGGAGATACATAGCGCAAATACCCTAACGCTGTTTTTTTTTTTTTTTAATATACTTTCACCCACTAGTTTTTGCACCCATCCATGGCTCTTGCCAGCAACAATTACTATGGTTATTTTCTACTTACTAGTTTAATTATTATTTGGAATTCTATTGTAAACAAGAGCTGTCCATTCTTCACTAGTTATGCACTTATTCAAGTATTTATATATTTATTATTGGGGGGGGGGGCGGCGCCTGGGTGGCTCAGTTGGTTAGGCATCTGACTCTCGACTTCAGCTCGGGTCATGATCTTGCAGCTGGTGAGTTCAATCCCTGCATAGGGCTCTGCCTTGACAGTGCACAGCCTGCTTGGGATTCTCTCTCTCCTCTCTCTGCCTCTCTTTCTCTCTCAAGGTAAATAACTAAACTTTAAAAAAAAAAAAAAAAGATTTTAGGGGCGCCTGGGTTGCTCACTAGGTTGTGTCCGACTTCAGCTCAGGTTATGATCTCAGGGCTCATGAGTTCGAGCCTAGCATCAGGCTATGTGCTGACAGCTCAGAGCCTGGAGCCTGCTTCAAATTCTGTGTCTTCCTCTCTCTCTGCCCCTCCCCCTGCTCAGGCTCTCTCTAAAATGAATAAATGTTTAAAAAAATTTTTTTAAAGATTTTATTTTTAAGTAATCTCCACACCCAACACAGGGCTTGAACTTACAACCCCAAGCTCAAGAGTCACATGCTCCACCAACTGAGCCAACCAGGCACCCCCATTTATTCATGTATTTATATCACCATGAACTCATGACTATTTATTCTATTCTGTGGGTTACAATTAATTTCTTTTTTCTTTCTTTTTTTTTTAAGTAGGCACACACCCAATGTGGGACTTGAACTCATGACCCTGAAATCAAGAGTCACATGCTCCACTGACTGAGCCAGCCAGGTGCCCCTATAATTAATTTCTATTATTTACTTTGCTGCTGCTTTGTAACTTCTATGTTCTTTTAATGTCTCCCATCTTTCTCTGAGCACTTCCTTACTTTAGTACAAGATGTTCCATGCCATTTCTCTAGGGATCCTGTTTCCTTTTCTTGCAGAATGGTATTGAGAAACCAAGATCTGGGTGCTAGGTGTGTGCTCACTGCTATTGGAGTATCATTGCTCAAAGACCCCCTCAGCAATAAGAGTTAGGAGATATATATGCTAACCAATGCATTTACATTTATATTTCCTTCTATATCTGTCTCCTTTTTAATATACTGAAAACCATGAATTCACTCACACTGGTACAAAGATGCACTTTAAGTGAGATAATTCAAGTTAAATGCATGAACAAAACAGGGCAAATAGTACTGGCTCAATAAACGTTAGCAATTAATTATCGCTAATTACTGAAGTCTTATGTGTATTGTTACACATTATAGATCTAATTTTTCTAGGTCTCAGTTTGTTAACTGTGAGTGATCATAGCATCTGCCTCTTAAGGTTGTTGAAATCTTGGAAGATACATACATGCCTTTGGGTACATAAAAGACTCTTTCAGAGTCCTGAATTTGGACATATCTGAGTTCTAATTCCAGCTCTGTCACATCCTAGCTGAGTGGACTTGGGCAAATGGCTTAACCTTGTAAAATCATACAGATTACTTCCTTACAATAAGGCTGGGCCCACTGTAAGCCCTCAGTAAACTGACGGCAAACTTTTTACTCCCACATTCTGCTGCCTTCATTCCCTGAAAAGTTAATGAGGATCAGGATTCTTATATATTTAGTTCAGCAGTTTTAAAAATTGTTCAGTAAACCCTCTAGGCACTTCCTCTGGGTGTGGCCCATATTCTAGAGATCCAGAGAGTATTCAATCCCTGCCTAGCCCTGGAGGATGAAAGGAGACAGTATCTGACACAGACAATGCCAATACCAAGGAGAATAATGCAGGACTATAGAGAGGAGAGACTTAAACTTGGAGGAACCTGAGGAGTGCGGTATGAGGACTCATTCGGGGGCAAGGAAGCAGGTACATCTGGATGGGGTTTTGAGATAAGATTAGGAGTTTTCTAGGTGTTGACAATCGTTCAGGGCTGAGAGAATCACAGAGTGTAGATTTGATTTCTGTAAGAACTGTGGAGTTCTGTGAGCCAGGCAGCAACCAGTACTAAGAGAAGAGCCTGGGTTGGGGATGCTGAGAACCATGGCTCTGTCTGCAGGCTGCAGCAGAAAAGGCCCAGGCTGGAGAAACCAACCTTTTTAATGGGTGCCTTGGGCTCTGTTGGAAGCCAGGAAACCTTTATGAGGGTGCTGGCAGGGGTAGAAGCTACAAGTCAAGGCTAAAAGGGACTTGGTTGGCCCCAAATGTTCGGTGCACAGTGGATCAGAGACAAGAAAATATTTAACCCCTGTGTGTGTCCGAGGGAGAGGGTGAAAAGTGATGAGAACAGTCAGTCCAGTGATGGGGACATTGTTGAGGGGACGCCACAGTCTAGGGACTGGAAGCGTCTCTCTGCCACTTTTTTAGTTTTATTTCCTACTTCGTGCTTATCACAGCTGCAATTAGATACTTACTTGCATCATTGTGCAATATCCAGCTCCGGAGGTGGAATAGAAACTCAACAGGGGAAGAGACCTGGCCTATATTGTTTTTCATCCCTGTGACCTTGAACAAGGTAATTACTGTCTCTGTGCCTCAGTTTCCCCATCTGTAAGACGAAGATAGTCTTACCAAAAAAACATGCATCCAATCCTAAGAAAGGCCATAAAGCAAAGAGAAAAGGAGCACAGAGCAGGTGGGTCAGAGAGAAAACACACAGGAAGTCAAATTTAAGTCCAAAAAGGTCTATAATTACATTGAATGTAAATAGGCCAAATGCCCCAGTTAAAAGACAAAGACAGGCAGACTAGATCAAAAAGCAAAACCCAATTCTGTGCTGCTTATAAGAGACACATGTACAACATAAGGATACAGAAAGGTGAAAGGTAAAGGTTAGAAAAGGATGGAGCATTTAAAAACTGCGGGGCGCCTGGGTGGCGCAGTCGGTTGAGCGTCCGACTTCAGCCAGGTCACGATCTCGCGGTCCGTGAGTTCGAGCCCCGCGTCGGGCTCTGGGCTGATGGCTCAGAGCCTGGAGCCTGTTTCCCATTCTGTGTCTCCCTCTCTCTCTGCCCCTCCCCCGTTCATGCTCTGTCTCTCTCTGTCCCAAAAATAAATAAACGTTGAAAAAAAAAATTAAAAAAAAAAAAAAACTGAGCCAATGGATTGCCTGGGTGGCTCAGTTGGTTAAGTGTCTGACTTCAGGCTCAGGTCATGATCTCAGGGTTCGTGGGTTCGAGCCCTGCATTGGGCTCTGTGTCTCCCCCTCTCTCTCTGCCCCTCCCCTGCTTGTGCTCTGTCTCTCTCTCAAAAATAAATAAACATTTACAAAAATTTTAATGAGCCAATAAAAAAAAAAGAGGGGCTCTGGGTGGCTCAATCAGTTAAGCATCTGACTCTTGATCTCTGCTCAGGTCACAATCTCACAGTTCTTGAGATCAAGCCCTGCATCGGTCTCTGTGCTGACAGCATGGAGACTGTTTGGGTTCCTCTCTCTCTCTCTCTCTCTCTCTCTCTCTCTCTTCCTCTCTCTCTGTCCCTACCCTCCCACTTCTCTCTCTCTCTCAAAATAAATAAATAACCTTAAAAAAAAAAAAAAAGAGCTGGAGGCACCCAGGTGCCTTAGTCAGTTAAGAGTCTGACTACTGATGTCAGCTTAGGTCTTGATCTCAGGGTCATGAGTTCAAGCCTCGCATTGAGCTCCACGCTGGGTGTGAAGCCTACTTTAAACAAACAAACAAAAATTAAAAGTGAACCAAAAGAGAACAAGCGTGCCATCTTAATATCAGACAAAGCCCACTCTAAGGCAAGAAGCATTGAGATAAAGAGGGGCACATCATAACAATAAAAAGTCCAGTTCACCAGGAAACTGACATTGCAACATGATGCAGTACATGACACTGGCCTCCAAATATCAGGGTATGTATTTGTCTCATAAGGCTGATGTGAGGATTAAATACATGTAAAGTGTTTGCCTTCACCTGTGCTGTCAGCCATTATTATTGTTATTGTATCAGTCGCTGTTCTCAGTTTATATTTAACTTAGCTGTTTATTCATTAGTCTCATTGTGTGTTTTTTTTTTATAACGTTTATTTATTTTTGAGACAGGGAGAGACAGAGCATGAACGGGGGAGGGTCAGAGAGAGAGGGAGACACAGAATCCGAAACAGGCTCCAGGCTCTGAGCTGTCAGCACAGAGCCCGACGCGGGACTCGAACTCATGGACCGCGAGATCATGACCTGAGCCGAAGTCGGATGCCTAACTGACTGAGCCACCCAGGCGCCCCTGTGTTTTTTAAAATTTGAGACAGAGTGTGTGCTCACAGGAGAGGGGCAGAGAGAGAGAGAGGGAGAGAGAGAATCCCTAGCAGGCTCCACACTGTTAGCGCAGAGCCTGATGTGGGGCTCGATGTCATGAACCGTGAGATTATGACCTGAGTGGAAATCAAGAGTTGGTTGATTAACTCACTGAGCCACCCAGGCACCCCTCGTTGTTTATTTATTTATTAAAAAAAATTTTTTTTTAATGTTTATTTTTAAGAGAGAGGGGCGCCTGGGTGGCGCAGTCGGTTAAGCGTCCGACTTCAGCCAGGTCACAATCTCGCGGTCCGGGAGTTCGAGCCCCGCGTCAGGCTCTGGGCTGATGGCTCAGAGCCTGGAGCCTGTTTCTGATTCTGTGTCTCCCTCTCTCTCTGCCCCTCCCCCGTTCATGCTCTGTCTCTCTCTGTCCCAAAAATAAATAAACGTTGAAAAAAAAAATTAAAAAAAAAAAAAAGAGAGAAACAGAAACAGAGTGTGAGCGGGGGAGGGGCAGAGAGGGAGACACAGAATCCAAAGCAGGCTACAGGCTCTGAGCCGTCAACACAGAGCCGGAGGCAGGGCTGGAACTTGTGAACTTCAGAGA
>NW_024412424.1:2695119-2730045 GCF_014898765.1 Herpailurus yagouaroundi | reverse complement strand
GTCAACACAGAGCCGGAGGCAGGGCTGGAACTTGTGAACTTCAGAGATCATGACCTGAGCTAAAGTCAGACGCTCAACCGATTGAACCACCCAGGTGCCCCACCCCTCATTGTTTATTACAGTTCTTCCAGCCTTTATAACAGAGGTGAAGCTGGATGGGTAAGAGACTCCATTGGGCAGATGAAAACACTGAGGTTCAGAGATGGACAGGGAAAAGTCCAAGTCCCTCAAAACCACCACTGGCCCAGAGTTTATTTGATGTTCTTTCCCAGGAAATTTCTTACATATCCTCACTAGCCTAGCACCTCTGAGGCTGGCTAGCCTGCCTTCCTTCCAACCACAATGATTTTCCTGAATTCCCCTCACCCCCTCTCCTTTTGTGCCAGCCACTGTGTAGGCCCCAGCGCTAAAACAATGGCAAACAGTAGACAATTCCAAGGCTTTGAGAGTTTTCTAATATAGTGGGCAAGGCGGAGGTAAGTCAAATAATGGCACAGACATAAAATCAGTTAGGAAGCAGAGGTTCATTATGCTAAGAGGACAGCCAACCAGGCCTTGCCTTGGGGAGGTCAGGGAAAGCTTCCTGTAGGAGGTGACCTCGCAAGGAGCTACAATCTGACCTTAGTTACCTCCAAAAGCCAGTTACCTCCTCCAGTGTTAGCTACCTCCAATAGCCAGTGATTCATTCATTCATTCATTCAATTATTCATTCATCAATTGAACTCCCATAGGTGCTAGGTATTCATGGATGCGTTGGGGACAAAACAGGCAAAATTCTTTCCAGAATGGAGCAAAGCAGGATAAGAGGAGGGAAGCAAAAGATGTAAGATCGTTCTGTAAATGAGTAAACCCCGGGAATGAAATAAAATAGAGCGAAGGAAGAGTAAGCGCCCCCCCCCCCCAAAAAAAACAAGATCCATAAAAATCCATCTAATCGACACTGCCACCTTCTCCCAAAGCCATGGGTACCTTATCACCCTCTAGCAGAGGGTGCAGGGAGGAGAAACTCCTTCCAGCGGACCTGGTTGCTCAGTCGCTCACCTAGCCACTAATTGAATTCCTTCTGTATGCAAAAGGCAACCTTCAGGGGATTACACAGACCACGCGAGGGTGAGGCGGGGATTCGGTGTGCTCTTGGGTGATCGCTCCCCTTCAGGACCTTGGGACCACGTTCGTAACTAGGGCTACAGGGTGGGTTATCCAGCAGTCCCAGAGCTGCCCTGATGGTCAAGACTGAGCTTTTTAAGGCAATACCTTTTAAGGCTGTCCTCCCCAAATCCCCCAAGGTGAGAGCGCGCGGATGGGGGTGTTTATCCCCATTTTGCAGATGAGCAAGATGAAGCTCAGACGGGAGCAGATTCCCGCTAGGCAGCCCGGCGCGTAGTGGCGAACAGACTTGGGTCTGTAGACCCTCCGCCTGCTACCCCCGCCCCTGCCCCGGCCCTCTTCCCCGTCCTGGTTCTCGCCCCCGCCCCCGCCCCCGCCCCCGCCCCCGCCCCCGTCCGGGGTGGCGCGGCAGTCTCTGCCCCTTTAAGAACGCCCCGCGGAAACAAGCAGGAAGAGGGTGGTGCTTGCTCCCAAGACAGATGTGCGCTGGAGCCAATGGGTGCTGCAGTCGCAGCAGCGGCGACCAATGGGCGTGGTGGGGGCGGGGCCGGGCGCCCGAGCCTGGTTCCCGAGGCGCGGCAGCCGCGGCTGGGGGCGGGGAGGGGGGCGCAGGACCCCAGGCGGGGGTCCCGGAGCCGGAGGCACGTGTCCCGGGGCGCCGGCAGGGTTGCCCGGGCTGGGGGCGCTACCCAGGCCTGGGCTGGTCTGGGTGCTGGGGCGGCGGGGGCTGGGGCCGATGGGCGGGGCCAAAGGCCGCGGGGGGAGGCGAACCGGTTGCGGGGGGAGCGGAGGGTCGGAGTGCTAGAGGGGGCGCGGCCGAGCGGGGGCAACCGGGGGTGGGGACCGAATGGGGCTGAAGGGAGTGGGTGGGGGCGCTGCTGCCAGAGAAGTGCAGGGCCTGGGCCCCCGAGGGGTGCGAGGGGTCGGGGGCCCCAGACTGGTGGCGTCAAAGAGGCATGAAGCGTTGGGGCCCTGGGTGGGAGGTTGACGAAGAACCAGGCCTGGGCCGGGGGCGTCTAGAGGGCGTAGAGTGTTATGCGATCCGGAGAGGGGCGTCTGGGGACATCAGGGTGTTTACGGGTGGACTGAGTGGCTGTGGGGGTAGCTGGCCCGGGCTGGGGGCGGTGGTTGGGGGAGGGCGGAGGGCGAGTTATGCGGGCGCAGGGGATTGTGGGGGTAGGGGCTGGGAGGGTCTCAGAATATGGGGCCAAAGACCGGAAGGAGCAGGCAGGTGAGGTTTAGGGAGAGGATGCTGTGGGTTAGAATGATGGCTAGGCTCTACCAGCTCCGAGCTTGGGGCCTGGGGGAAGGGGACAGTTGATGGCCCAAGGAAGAGGCTGTAGAATGCCACCGGGGTCTTGATCACTCTTGTAAAGGAGGCTACTTTGAGAATGGTCTGGAGGCTTGAGAAGAGGAGAAAGGGCTCCCAGGGAAGAGTTTGGGCCAGGGTCTTTGGTGTTGGGGGAGTGGTATTAGGTTCAGGTTATGGAAAGAGAAGGCTTGGGATTTCTAGGTGGCTCCCCATAGGAGAAGGGGCAGCTGAAGGTAGGGAGCCCTGGTGAAGACTCAATTCCCTTTGGGCTCTAAAAATAGACTTCGTGAGACTTCAGTCGCCCTAAAAAAATCCCAGCACCCCCTTTGGGCATTTAATCAGATAAGCCCCAGGTTCAAATTCTGCCCCTGCAGTTGCCTTGCTCTGTGACCTTGGGTAAATGACTTTGCCCCTCTGGGCCTCAATTTCCTTTTCTGCAAAATATGGGGGAGGGGAATGTTTCCTACTTCTCTGGGTATTTATAAAGACTAAAAGATAATTAGCTGTAATAATAGCTAACATTGTTTGGGACTGATTGATGTCCAGGGCTTGGTGGTTCTTTCCCCACTAGTATAGATGAGGAAATTGAGGCCTGGAGCCCCTGAGTCACACAGCAAGTGTTTGGCAGCGTGGCGAATGGATGCAGAGGAGAATTTGAGGGGCTGGGTGGTGGGATTCTTACCCCATCCATTCCCCCCACCAGGGCCAATTCCCGTCCCCCCAGCAGCATGGCATCCTGTGCGGAGCCCTCTGCCGCGGGTCCTGAGCCCGCTGCCCCACCGCCTGCTGGGGTCCCACCACTTGAGGACTTCGAGGTGCTGGATGGGGTGGAAGACGCAGAGGGCGAGGAGGAGGAGGAGGAGGAGGAGGAGGAGGAAGATCTGAGTGAGCTGCCACCACTTGAAGACGTGGGGCAGCCTCCACTGGAGGAGGCTGAGCAGCCTGGGGCCCTTGCCCGAGAATTCCTGGCCGCCATGGAGCCTGAGCCCGAGCCCGCCCCAGCCCCTGATGAGTGGCTGGACATCCTGGGTAAGGAGCAGGGGTGGCTTGGGTTGACCCACAGGGCTTGGACAGCTCAGGTTCAGAAGTGACCTTGGCCTAGGCCCCCTTCTCCCCTGAGCCTCATTTTTCCTTCTCTGCTATGAAGTAGGTTTGAAATA
Organism: Herpailurus yagouaroundi; assembly: GCF_014898765.1. Lineage (NCBI taxonomy): Eukaryota > Metazoa > Chordata > Mammalia > Carnivora > Felidae > Herpailurus > Herpailurus yagouaroundi. The sequence continues at coordinate 2,726,466 of NW_024412424.1, read as the reverse complement.
AAACACGTAACCACGGTGATTGCCAGCCACAGGCAACTGGTTGAGATACTTCATGTTTAAGAATCCCTTTCGTTGTCACATGCACACACGCACATGCACCTGGTGTTATGTCCCTGTTTCCCAGAGCTGCTAACAGAGGCTCAGAGGGGCTGAGTCACCTGCCCGGAGCCACACAGCCAGCACACCAGGCGCTGGCAGCTCCCAACCCCCACTGCTTCTTTTTTTGGCATTTGTCTGGCAAGTGCCTGTCTCCTGAAAATGTGTCCATGGGTCAGATGGATCTGCGGAACATCCCATTTTGTTCATGCTTCTGTCTGGCTCATAGCATGCATTAGCATTGTAGCTGCTCAGAGAAGTCCTGCAAGAAAGAAACTAGGGGAGCCCACCCATATGCCCCACCTCATGATAACAACTCTGGAAACTAGAAAACCTTTTGCTAGTGGTACTGATATCTAGCATTATTCAATGATGTCGGTGTCCGCTAATAAATACATTAGTAAAACATCATTTTTACACTGTTGATACTAACGTTAAAATAAGAGTGTTAAATAACACTGATACCGATAATACAGAATTGTCACTGATATTATCTTTATTGCTGATAAAAACATTGTTACTTCTAAAAATAACACCAGGTAATATTTACTGAGCACTGGTTCTGTGCCAGGCCTGTCCATCGTATTTTATCCTCACGACAACCCTGTGATGTAATTCCTACCATATCCCCATTTTGCAAATGAGGAAACTGAGGCTCAGAGAAGTGGCGGTGCTTGCCCAAGGTCACACAGCCCCCTTGGCCATATTAGAATTTGGGAAGCTCTTTACTGATACTAAGAGCTGCCTTGTTGTCCTTCTGCACGCAAACCTGATTTTGTCCTTTTATATTTGAGCCAGCCACTTTCTGAGGTCAGTATTTGGGCTTCTATACAAGGAAACTGAGACCTTCAGAGGGTACTTGATTTCCCCAGAGTCTACCCCGATGAGAGGCAGTGCCTGGTTGTAACCCTTCCAGGACACCCACCATTAGTGCCCAGAAACTTCTAGACACAGGGATCCCTAGGGATCCCCTAGGTCATTGGTTCTGAGACTGGATGTAGGGTATGTACAAGTCAAGGAGCAGCACAGAAATTTGGAACATTCTAGAATATTGCAGAATATCAATCGATAACTTTCTTGTCCTTAACTTTTAGTCTAAGGTACATTTCGAGTTATGGTATATTCCAGACTGGTGGAATATTATGGAACGCAGATAAATGTCAGAATATGGGTGACTGTAGGGTAGTATCAGTATGACAAGGCCCCACAGGTGTAAGCCCTCGATTGCCTGTGGTTGTCTTGGGATGTCAGTGGGTGTCTTTATTGTGGTTTGTAAGGGTGCTCGGCCTCATGCCTGCTTAGTAGCTGTTGGCTGTGACCATTTGGCCATTCCTGTGATTGCTTGGGGCATGGAGAAAAACATGAGCTCTGGGGCCATCACAGGCACTTTTGTATATAGGCCCTCTGGCTCTGTTTAACTTTTAAATTTAGCGATGTGGCGCTTTGGTAGGAACACACGCCTGGTGTCACAGGCACTCTGCTAACCAAGCAAACTGCTCACTGGGTGTCTCCAGGGGTCCCCCTGACTACCTCATTTCATGGTGAGGTAAATTGAGGCCCAAATGTCAAGGGCTGGATTGGAACCAGGGGAGGAAGATGGGGGTGGCTCCAGAGTCTGGATATCCCTGCCAGCCTGACAATGCTGGGCAGGACAACTTTTCTCAGCCCTTTGCCCTGGACGAGTCTTAATTTTCTTAAGATGATGGTCAGACAGGCCATTATCATCACCCCTCAAGTTAATCCTTTAATGCCCAGTGTCCAGCCAGGGACAGTTCCAGAGGCATGGGATCACCTGCCCAGTAAGTGGCAGAGCAGCTGTTTGAGGCTCAGCTGAGTGCTGGGGGAGGGGTGCTCAGGGAGCAGGCACCCATCTAAGCCGCCTAGTGACAGGTTGTTTGTCCCTGGTCCCCGGCAGGCAATGGGCTGTTAAGGAAGAAGACGCTGGTCCCAGGCCCACCCGGCTCAAGTCGCCCAGCTAAAGGCCAGGTAGTCACTGTGCAGCTGCAGACTTCGCTGGAGAATGGCACTCGGGTGCAGGAAGAGCCAGAGCTGGTGTTCACACTGGGCGACTGCGATGTCATCCAGGTGGGAAGGGGCGAGGGGACTGGCAGCTGCCCTGGGGTTGAGCGGAGGAGGCAAGGCGGTATGGAGGGGAGGTGGTGGTGGCTGGCAGGGGCTGGGCTTGGGGGCCGGAAGATGGGGGGGCCAGAGCAAACATGGCATTGCTACTCTGCACCTGAGCCTGCCTGACCCCTTGCCCTTACACACCCAGGCCCTGGATCTCAGCGTTCCGCTCATGGATGTCGGGGAGACAGCTATGGTCACTGCTGATTCCAAGTACTGCTATGGCCCCCAGGGCAGGTGAGAACCTGTCACCAGCAGGGTCCCCATGGGGGACCCCTTTGCCTGCCAATTTTATGTAAAAGAAACAGACTTAGGGAAGGGAAGTTACTCTCCAAGTCAGGTAGCTCATGGGTGGTAAGTTACTTCCCTTTCGGTGTACTGAGGAGGGGGTGACAGTGGGGCCAGCTCCAAGACTTGAACCCTTTCCCCCCTGCTCCCTAGAGCTAAACCAGCATGTCTGAGGTTCATTCATAGTGGCCGCTGGGTCTGAGTGCTGCTCTTGCCCCATCCCCCAGCAGGAGCCCATACATCCCCCCCCACGCGGCCCTGTGCCTGGAAGTGACCCTGAAGACTGCCGTGGATGGACCCGACCTGGAAATGCTCACGGGGCAGGAGCGTGTGGCTCTGGCCAACCGGAAGCGGGAGTGTGGCAATGCCCACTACCAGCGGGCCGACTTCGTGTTGGCTGCCAATTCCTACGACCTCGCCATCAAGGCCATCACCTCTAGCGCCAAAGGTGACTGCCAGGTCAAATCTTGCCGTTCCCCTGCAGAGGCATCCACTAGTGTGCCAGAAACTTCCCTCTGCCACAACGGGCCTCAGACTCTGAATGTTCTAGAATATTCCAGAGCATGGATAGATGTTCAGCTATTCCTAATCTTTAGGTTAGGGTCCACTCCGGAGTTGCAGCGTATCCCTGATCAGTGGAATGTTACAGACGCAGGTGTATGTAGGAATGTGGGTGGCTGTACACCGTGTCAATCCATGTGCCCTGTGGTTAGGCCTTTGCGTTGCTTAGCCTCCATCTTACAGACTCCTTGATAGCGCCCTAAGGTTGGCGCTGGCCTTGGTGTATGTTAGAAATAGGGCAACTGAGACCAGAGGACTCATGGAACAGATGGCAGGGGCTGGGCTTGGGGGATCAGATGATGGAGGCCCCACCACTGGGAACTCAGAGCCCCCTTTCCCCGTCTCCTGTGACGGGGATACTCAGAGGCCCTCCCCACCCAGGCTCCTCTGCCATGAGGTACAGAAGGAGTGGGCCTTGGCCTGAGTCACACAGCACACGGGGCGCATTTCCCCGAAGTAGAAGGCGGCCGTCGCTCCGCAGATGGGCAGTGGTGGGGGCCTGGCAGTGTGGTAACCACTGCTGTGGTTGAGCACCATCCTCCCACAGTGGACATGACATTCGAGGAGGAGGAGCAGCTCCTGCAGCTGAAGGTGAAATGTCTGAACAACCTGGCAGCCTCCCAGCTGAAGCTGGACCACTATCGTGCAGCGCTGCGCTCCTGCAGCCTCGTGCTTGAGCACCAGCCCGACAACATCAAGGCGCTCTTCCGCAAGGGCAAGGTGAGCTGTGGGCTGCAGATGGATGGACCGCCAGCCACGGGCAGATGGGCATAGGCTGCAGGTGGGCAGGCTGGTTCCCCCGCCCAGAACAGTGGGGCTGGTTCCAGACTCTGGATTTGAGACGGGCATAAGCATCAACCAGCCAAGCTCTCTGGGGTACAAGTGGGGAACCTGAGTCCTAGACAGGTGCTTTGGTATGGCCTGAATCCCAGTAATTCATTGACCGAGGCCAGACTTGAATCCTAGGTCCTATTATCCCTGACACTGCGGGGTAGCCTATTGGTGACTGCTCCTTGCATGTAATCCTCCGTGGTTCCCATCTTTGTCGGAATAAAAGCCAAGTCCTCATTGCAGCCCTTGGGGCTCTGAGTCATCTGGTCCCCTGCCATCACCTTCTGCCTCTCCTCTTCATCCTGCTCAGCTTCCTCGCTGTTCCTGCCCAGGCCAGGTCTACTCCCACCCTAGTGACCTTGCACAGCCTATGCCCTCTGCCTGAGACATGCATACCCCAGATCCCCCCCTGCCCCCCCTTGGGCCCCTCTCTGATCCCTTCAGGTCTTTGCCTCTGATGTCATCTCCTCAGGAAGCTCTCCCGGCCACACACCCCTGCCCCCCTGCCCTGTCTTCATGTTTTCCATGTTGTCGTCAGCATTGACAGGTGTCATCATGGCTGTTACCTCCCTTACGAGAAGCTGGAGATTTTGTCTGGCTCACTTGGTGTGAGATCTCTAGCCCTGCAAACAGGGCCAGGTACACAGGGGGTACCCAGTAAGTGCTGTGGAATGTAGGGATGAATTTGGCCTGTGAAGATTTGACCGTAATTGCTTTCGCCCCCATTTTTGTTGATCCTTGCCCTTGTGTATGTGTGTGTGTGTGTGTGTGTGTGTGTGTGTGTGTCTGTGCGTATGTGTCTGTGCGTATGTGTGTGTTGACAGGGAGTTCAGCACCTTTTATCAGTGAATGGAGGAAATTGAGATACAAGCAAATGGTGGATCACCCAGCCTGTTTATGAGAGGCATGAACAGGGCCTTTCTCCACCCAGCATTTTTTTTTTTTTAATTTTTTTTTTTTCAACGTTTTATTTATTTTTGGGACAGAGAGAGACAGAGCATGAACGGGGGAGGGGCAGAGAGAGAGGGAGACACAGAATTGGAAACAGGCTCCAGGCTCTGAGCCATCAGCCCAGAGCCCGACGCGGGGCTCGAACTCACGGACCGCGAGATCGTGACCTGGCTGAAGTCGGACGCTTAACCGACTGCGCCACCCAGGCGCCCCTCCACCCAGCATTTTTAAAGCACTTGTGTGTAGAGTTTTGTGTAGAAACTTGGGAAGAAAATGCTGCCCCTATTTTCCAAAGGTTTATAATCCTCTTGGGGGCAGTGGGATTGTCTGCTGATGTGGTCTCATGCATGTTTGTATCTGCTGGTTGTAGTGACAGAAACGTTCTCAAACTGATGCAAGCAAGAGGAGGAATTAATAGCTTGTGGAACTGCCAGGGTGCTTGGCTTCAGGCATGGCTGGATCCAGGCATTAGCAATGTTGTGAGGATGCTGTGCCTGTCTGCTACGGGTTTTCCCTCTCAACGTGACCGAGATGCTGCTTCTTACCCCCTCAAAAGACCAAGGCTTCCATCCTCCCCACTTAGCATCTGGTCTCTGAGTGACACCAGCATTGTTCAGGCTGGATCTCATTGGCTGGCTCTGAATCATCCACTGTAGCCAAAGCTTTGGAAACATTCACCTGGCTTCTTGAACGAGCCAGGGTGGCGAGGGAGGAGGTGAGGCCACACCCAGGTCTCCTGCAGAGGCTGAGACTGACATGTAGGGGTGGGAGCAGATTGGGATGACACCGCCTAGTGGGGCACTCGTGTAGTCTGAGGGCTCGGGAGTGAAGGTGGCTGGAACCCTGGGGTAGTTGTTGGTGATAGATTTGGGACTAGTCAGGGTGGCCAGGAGCCTGGCAGGGCTGGGTCTTTTGAAGAAGACCACGGTCCGTTGTGGTTCTGGAGTGATGCCATCCATTTCCTCCCACAGGTGCTGGCCCAGCAAGGGGAGTACAGTGAGGCCATCCCCATTCTGAGGGCAGCCCTGAAGCTGGAACCTTCCAACAAGGTGAGCAGACAGGAGATGCCCTTGGGACTTGTTCTGCCAGCCTGTCTGGGAAGTCATCCTGGAGTCTTCTTGTTCTTGCTGTGGTTTTCCCTGTGGTGTTCCAGCCTGGGGAGTGACAGGGGATCGGTGGCTGAAGAGCCACAGCCAGCTGGCTGAGACCGTCACGACTCCTGCATAGGTGGTCTGGGCTCAGCCCTCCCCCATGGGGATCCCAGAGGCCAAGGGTGCCACTAACCGGGGCCGTGTCAGTGTCTTCAGCTTTTCTCCTGGAATCTTCCTCTCTCCTGGCCACCTTGTGCTCTGCCTCCTCCACTGGTTACCTAGGGGGATAGAGATGCCGGCCCCTACTTTGCTGAGGCCCAGAGAGGGGCAGGTGGAACTTCCATGTCCCAGTGGACCCAGTCCAAAGTGACCAGGGGCCACAGAAAGGCAGAGCATCAGAGATGATGGTCCAGTTAGATGGTCAGGTTGCATGTTCTTAGCCCAATTGACACCTGCCTCTTGCAGACGATCCACGCAGAGCTCTCGAAACTGGTGAAGAAGCACGCAGCCCAGCGGAGCACAGAGACCGCCCTGTACCGGAAAATGCTGGGCAACCCCAGCCGGCTGCCTGCCAAGTGTCCTGGCAAGGGTGCCTGGGTGAGCTGGGGCTGGCAGGCACAGGGATGCTCCCAGAGGAGGGGTAGGGGCTAAGGGTGGGGCACACCACGCAGAAGGAGTTTCTTCATTTTGCAAGCATTAATGTCCTTGTCAACCGGGCTGGACCATGCTGGAGACACAGAGAAGCCCCAGCCCTGTGTGGCCAGGGCTGGAGCAGGAGATGGAACACAATTTCGAGGGCTCAGGGCAGGGAATGATAGCTCTTCCAGAGGGGAAGGGGTAGTGTTCTAGGACAGGGGAGTTTCGATGCTTGAGTAGGAGTTTGCCAGAAGGCAGGAAAGGCATTGTCCAGCAATGGTTTGCTGGGAGGCCTCTTTCGGCCACGTTGGTAGGTGAAGACCAGGGTATCTGTCTTGACCACCCTCCGGCCTTCTCTTCCCTCCCCTTTATCCACAGTCCATCCCATGGAAGTGGCTGTTTGGGGCGACTGCTGTTGCCCTGGGGGGCGTGGCTCTCTCTGTGGTCATCGCTGCCAGGAACTGACCACCCAGGTGGCCACCACCCCTTCGCACACCGTGGACCCCACCCCGCGCTCCCTGACTTCCCCAGGCTCCCTGTCAACTGCCCTGTCTGATCTAGCCCCCTCCTCTGGGGCGGGAGCAGTGAGGTTTGGGGGCCACGTGGCCCTAGTGAGCCAGGAGGGACTATGGCCCTATAGGAGGAAATTGAGGCAGGGCCCGGGCTCCATATCCAGCCCGGGGGGAGGGGGCCCTCATTCCTCCAGACCCAATTTCCACTCCCACCCCCACCCCCTTGGGTTTGGTCTCAGCAGAGGCCGGCTTCAGTTTCTCCTTCCCAACAGGCCTGGGGGCAGCCCTTTCCTGACCCAGTCCCTCTCCAAGCACCACCACCCACCCACCCCGCCTGCTGCCCTCTGTCCAGGTTCTCCCTCCTACCCCTTCTGTGAAATAAAGCCTCCTACCCCGCACTCTGCTGGCTCCAGTACCTTCTTCCGCTGTCACTTGGGGCGGGGCCAGAGACAGCCTGTGTCACATCCAGGGTCATGCAGGACTAGAGCGGGGGGTGTCTCCTCTCAGACCGCAGCAGACCTGCTTTACACAGGGGGAAATGGAGGCCTGGAGAAGTGGGGCAATGTGTTCAGGGTACCCAGCTGGACTCCGCAGGAGTTCACACCCAGCTGTGCTGGTTACCCCACTGCTGTCCTCTCTGTTGCCCCATCTGAAGATGGGGATCCTGGCAGGATCTACCTGGGTGCTGGGCTGAGACTTCAGTGGCCACAGGGGTCTGGCTGTGCTGCACGCTGACAGCCCCGTGTCTGGGTAGCAGCGTGGCCAGTGCAGAGGCCCTGGAGCAGGGGTGAGCCTGATGTGTTCAAGGTTGAGCAGAGTGTGTGGTCAGCAGAACTGGACCCTGCAGGGCCTCAGGGACTATGGAGAGAGGTTGGGGTTGATTCCACGAGCTCCTCTTGGTTTTGTTTAGTTTTTCTCCCAATCTGAGGCTGTAGGATCATCTCCTTTAAATGCTGTGTGCCATCACAGCCAGAACAGGTAGAGTCAGTGTTCAGGCCTCTGTCAGTGCAGCACCTGAGACCCTTCTCAAGGCTTCATCCTGCCTCCAGGAAAGGAGATCTCTGGGAATAGATCACCGTTAAGGATCTGTCCTGCACCTGTCCCCTTGCAGCCCAGGAGGGAAAGCCATTGGCCACAGCCACTCAGCAGAAGGTAGCAATCAGGCCTTGAACTTGCCTGCACCAGGCCCTTGCTCTATAAGCCTGTGGCCACAGATCTGTGGACACCGATCTGTTGGTGGCTTGAACCCTCCTTTCCGCCATTCAGCCCCCTTAGGCTTCTACTTTGTACTCAGACAGGAGGGGGGCTCTGTGAGTGGTGCTGGGGTAAGGGCTGTGGGTTGGCCAGGCTCGGGGGACTGGAGTCCCAGGTAGGACACCCCCCCTTTCCTCAGACTTGCTGACCTCAGGCTGGGAAGCTGGCCTGAGGGGTGGCCAGTGGGATGGTGGGCTGGCTAGGGTGACTTCCTGGCCGAGGTTGTGAGAGTAACCACTGCCATCATTCCCAAGTGGCGATCATGTCTGTCATGGCACTCGTCCACCGGGTACCCACGGCGGCCTCATGCTGTGTCCATTTGTCGCACATTCTGGAGGCAAGTTCTTTGTCAGGTAGTATATTGTGAATATTTTCCCCATTCTGTGGCTCACTTTTCATTTTCTTAGAGCAGATATTTTTAATAAAGTCCAATTTATCAGCTTTTTCTACCTTTCTGTGTGCTTTTTGTCAATATTTGCTAAATCTAGTTTGTAGGGATTTTTTTAGGCTTTTTTTTTTTTTTTTTTCTGTTTAACGTCTATTTATTTATTTTGAGGGAGAGAGAATCCCAAGCAGGCTCTGTCCTGTCAGCACAGAGCCCAGCGTGGGGCTTGATCTCACGAACTGTGAGATCATGACCTAAGCTGAAATTAAGAGTCGGATGTTTAACTGACTGAGCTACTCAGGCGCTCCTAGGCTTTTAAATGGTTTATGGCTTCAACTTTTCTATGGAGACTACAATTCACTTTCAGTGAACATTTGTATATAGTGTAAGGTTGGAGTTAAGGTTCATTTTTTCCCCTATAGCTATCCAGTTGTTCCAGAAACATCTGTGGGGAAGACCTTCTCTTCCCTAGTGAGTTACTGCGGCAGCTTTGTAAAAAATCAGTTGACCACACACGCGAGTCTTCTGGCCCCTACTCCATGCTGAGGGTCTCTGTGTCCTCTTTGTGGGTCTCACACTGGGTCCCATGCTGTCTTGAAGACTAGTTTTTTAGTAACAGTGGAGTCCGGCTGAGTGTGTCTTCTCCCTTTGCTCCAAGGATGTTTTGGTTGTGCCCATTATTAGCTGAGCAGATTGAGGCTCAGAAAAGAGTCAGCTCCTGTCCAGGGTCCCATCACCCAAGAAACAATAGGCGGGATTAGGCCCAGGTCAGCCTGCCTCCAGAGCCCATGCTCTGACCCCCAGCCAATTCTACACCTCTCTGCAAGTTATGGCCAGAAATGAGAGAGGCTTTGAATGCCATCGCCAGAAGTGTGACGTTTAGAATATTCATTCCTTTGGTCATTTTAGCCTCAATTGTGTGAATGGGGTGGGCGGGGTAGGGTGTCCAGGACGAGGGGCATTGAAGTGTCCCTGAAGACGCAGGAGTCCTTTAGCAGGCATAAAGAGTGCTCCCAGGACTGGCATGGCATGTGCAAAGGTGTGCCGGCTAGGCAGTACATGATACATTCAGAGGATGGATATTCTTTCATATGAAAACAGGTATCAGTGCCTCCTGTGTACTTGGTCCTAGGCAATGACTCAGCCTTGCCTTGCCCTTGAAGGGTGCAGCTCACAGTGGGCTGTGAATTGGAAGTGAGCATGATAGAATGAGCTGTGTGTGTGTGTGTGTGTGTGTGTGTGTGTGTGTGTGTGTGTGTGTATGGGGGGCGGGGGGAGAGGGAGGCACTCACATCTCCTGAGCACTTTGAGGAAGCATCCTTTGCATGCCTCCACCTCATGTCGTCCTTAAAGGACGAGCTCCTGGGGCGTGGGTGAGGGCTGGCTGGAGTCACCCAGTGTGGTACCATTAGGTCCCTGAATGCCTGTCCTCTGTTTTTCCTCCTGGTGGAACCCACCTTCACTCCTTTCCATGCAGATAGGGCTGGTTCCCCACCAGCCTTCAGGGATGGATCTGCAACCCAGGCCTGACCAATCAGAGCGTTCTAGCACCCTGGCCACAGTGATTGGCTCCACACTGTGACCCACAATGAGCCAATCAAAGCCTTCCCTGAAACTTCTTGACCCAGAGGAAGTAGATACTCTTCTACTCTAGAGGATGCTGAGTTGGGGCTGATGGCCTGGTACTGCTGTGGTTATCTTTGTCTCTATGAAGAGGGTCCTGAGAGTGAAGGCCATCCAGAGAGCAGAGCTGAGAGAGAGAGAGACTGAGTCACGGTGATCCTATTCAGCTCCTGGAGCTAGCTGTGCCCCGCCCCAGGTCTATCATTTCTTCACTCTTTTGAGCCAATAATTGTTTTTGCCTGAGTCAGCCTGGATTTTCTGTTGCATGTGGGCATTTAGAGGAGGGAAGTCTGCTGGGTCGTATCAGTTTTGTTCTGTGGCCTGTTGTGTCCTCCTCAGGGAGCCTCCCTGACTGGGCAGAGGACAGAAAGGAGTAATCATAAATGCTTGTGGACAGATGGATGGGTTAAAGGAAGAAAATCACCATGGAGGGGATCGGCTGTGGCGCCGTCAGAGTCACCTAAGCATGACAGTGTTCTAACTGACTTTGAACATTTTCCGGAAGGTACAGCCAGCACGCAGGCCACCTTTGAGGAAGAGTCTGCATGGTCATCACTATAAACTCCGTCCAGGTAATGCTAGGCCGTACCTTCTTCATTGCTCACGGTGAGGATAATACAGCTGATCCATGAAGCAAAATGGTGGTTTGGGGACACTTGGAGCCCCACCTGATACAGATCAGTAAAGAAGTAACTCAGCAGACCTAGGCTGTCCAAGCCCTGCATGTTCCCAAGAAAGGACTGGCCCTCGGTCCGCTCCTGGCAGGTCACATCTACGTCTAAGTTCTTGGGATGTCCTGACCGATAAAAGTGTCTGTTTACCTAAGACCTTGGGCCACACCAGAGAGTCTATGCTAATAATATACTTTAGGGTGGGGCTTTTAACCAAATGGTATCAACTGGACCTCTGGAGGGGCTGGAGACTGAGGTCAAGCACATGGGTGGTCAGCCTTCCTCCCCAGTAGAAACTCTGGATAATGAGGCTCGGGTGAGCTTCCCTGGTTGGCAGTACTGTGTGTGTGTTGTCGCAAAGGTTGTGACAGGTCTGCACCTGGACGCTTGTGCCTGGTTTCTCCAGGGCTCTGCCTCACGCATTCTTCTCCTTGAGGACTTTAGACTGTCCTTTCACTGTGATCAACCATAGCCATGAACAGAACAGCTTTTCTGAGTTCTGTGGGTCCTTCTAGTCAATCATCAAACCTGAGCATAGTCTTGGGGATCCCCAACAACAGATGTCTTTACTCCCTGTCCCAAGAAGGACTGTTAGCCTCCCTGATGCACAGATGAGGCCTGAGGGCCTACAAGCTAGACTTGCTGGCTCTGAGATGCCCAGCTGAGGGGGCAGGGAAGCAGGCATTGGACCCTGAGGCTGCATGCTGGCTGCCCCACCACGTAGAGGGGCCCTCTCCAAAGTGAGTTCCCTAATGAGTCCGTGCATTATGTCTGCTGCAAAGTAGTATGTTTCAGAATCCCTGAGGCTCATTTGCTGACTGAACAACTGAGTTTGTAGGAGGCTGTGGGACAGGTGTGCAGAGATGTGGCTCCTAGGGCTATGGGCTGCAGAAATTTTAAGGTGTTCCCGAGATTTCTTATTCTATATCATCCCAGGACTAGAAGTGGGACAGATCTCATTCCTGTGATTATGTTATTGGGCCAACTGACTTTAAGACATGGGGATAATTTGAGTGGGCCTGACTCACTGGCTGCAGACGAGGAAATCAGAGGGATTTGAACCATGAGAGGGGTTCAGCATTCAACACTCAGAATTCTCCCTCTCAATAGAGGGAGGCTTTCTCTTACTGAGATGGAGGAGGCCATGTGGCTAGCACCTGAGATTGGCCCCCAGATGACAGAAAGGAAATGGAACTATAGTCCTACAACTACCAGGAAATGAGTTCTGCCAACAGGCTCAGGAAGCTTGGATATGGATCCTTCTCCAGTTGAGCCTCGGGATGAGGATGCAGTCTATTGCAGCTTCATGAGACCTTGAGCAGAGGACCAGTTAAAACATATCACTCCCAGGCACTGTGAGATAATTTCTGACTCCCAGGCACTGTGAGATAATAAATGTTTATTGTTTTAAGCCACTAAGTTTGAAGTATTTTGTTATATAGCAGTATATAACTAATACATATATTAGTAATAGCTATTAGCAATAGCTGACTAATAGTGGGTGTTCATCCCAGTGTGGTTTAAAAATTTTTTTTTAACATTTATTTTATTTTTGAGACAGAGAGAGACAGAGCATGAACGGGGGAGGGTCAGAGAGAGGGAGACACAGAATCTGAAACAGGCTCCAGGCTCTGAGTGGTCAGAACAGAGTCCGACGCGGGGCTTGAACTCACGGACCGCGAGATCGTGACCTGAGCCGAAGTCGGCTGCTTAACCGACTGAGCCACCCAGGCGCCCCCCAGTGTGGTTTAAAAACACATAAACTGCAAACAACCTAAAGATGTGACAGAAAGGGATTATATAGATAAACTGTTGTAAACTCATTAATAATGATTTCCAGGGGTGCCTGGGTGGCTCAGTCAGTTAAGCGTACGACTTTTGGCTCAGGTCTTAATCTCGCGGTTCGTGAGTTCAAGACCCTGCATTGGGCTCTGGGCTGACAGCTCAGAGCCTGGAGCCTGCTTCAGATTCTGTGTCTCCCTCTCTCTCTGCCCCTCCCTCCCTTTTTCTCTCTCAGAACTAAACATTAAAAAAAATAATAATAATTACTTCCATGATGATGCTATTTGCCATTGGCCCAGGGCCCGGCTTTTGTGTAAATGCCATTATTATCCCTGTTTTACGATGTGAGCACACTGAGAAGGGTAAGACCTGTCCAAAGCCATATAGGGGATGAGGAGCAGACTAGAGTCACTGTTCCCATCATAGAGCTAGACCTTCTGCAATGAGCTGGCCAGGTGGAGTGCACACCCAGGGGCCATCCCATTGGACCAACCAGCTTCAAATTCCTGGGGTAAAGTAGTTTTTGGTTTTTTGTTAATAAAAGATTTTTAATGTTTATTTTTGAAAGAGAAAGATCGAGTGTGAGTGGGGAAGGGGCAGAGGGAGAGGGAGACACGGAATCTGAAGCAGGCTCCAGGCTCTGAGCTGTCAGCACAGAGCCTGATGCTGGGCTCAAACTCGTGAACTGTGCAATCATGACCCGAGCCAAAGTCAGACGCTTAACCAACTGAGCCTCCCAGGCACCCCTGGGTGACGTAGTTCTTAGAGATTTTGGAGAGCATGCCAATGGCTGATGGTTCCTCCATTATTGTTCCTGGGGTTCCATTGGGAGCCACTGGAGCATTAAGGGTAAAGTGGAGAAATGCTTGGTGCTAAGCAGCACAGCCCATGGTTGCTGTGTTCTTAACTCTCTTGACTTCTCCAAATCTTGGTTTCCTCATCTGGCAGATGAGTCCAAACCACTGTATTCACTCCCAAAGGCAGTCGTGGATGCCAAGCACAGAACCTGGTGTATTTTAAGCACTCAATAGTCCTACTGTTGTCTATTTCTCAGATAAATCCACAGAGGCTCAGAAAGGGGTCCTGCCTTTCCCACTGTCACACAGGGAGCTGGTCAGCCTTCAAAGCTGGCTCCTCCTGCGTTCTCCATTCAGCAGTCCACCTGTCTCTATCCTCCCCATCCTCTACTCTGACTAACCACTCCTCACCTGCCTTATTCCTGCCCTTCCGTGATCCCTCTAGGCAGTGAGCCCTGCCTACTCCAATATTTACCTGGCCCAGCTCCTGGATAAACAGCTGGGCACAGACAGTGGGCAGAGGGGTCAGTGTGTGTGAGCAAGTGCTGGCATCTTCCCTGTAGGATGGACTGACCCCAGGTGAAGGGTAGAGGATTCCAGAGTTTTAACCCTTAAGCCTTAGGCAGGCTGCAGTTGGAATCTCTGTGGCAGCATGTGAAAACTTTCTGAGCCTTATTCTCATCTACAAAACTGGCTGGTAGTTGTGTTGTGAGAATTAAATGAGATCATTTATTCGTTCAACACTCATTTCCTGAGCAGCTACTCCATGCTAGGCCCTGGGCTGAGGGTGTTCAATGAAGAAATATAGAGAAAGGGACCCAGGTTTTAGAGGCAAGGTGAAGGGTAATCAGGAGGGCTCTGGGTCAGAAAGATCTTAAGTTCAAGTTCTAGCCAGCCCACTCATTGGCAGGGCCAATACCCTTGAGTGCTTGCCTCATGCCTCTGAGCCTTAGTTTCTCCATTTGTAAATGGAGATGTTAATGGCAGTTACGGGAAAAGGTTTCAAGGAGTCTAGCATGGCCTTGGGGTCTGCAGTTCATGATCAGATGATAGTGCCAACTTGGCAGCGGTGGGCAGATCTAAGGAGATCACCTGAGTAGAGATAGACAGAAGGCCCCTGAACTTCACCTTCCTCTCTCACCTTAAAATCTTCATCCTATGACTACTGTCTGTAATTAGATTGAAGGGAAAAAGAAAACAAATCAAGAACTTTCCATAGGTTAGGATACCCAGGAGCCCAGGAGAAGCTTGCCTGGACAAGCCAGACCTGGTCTCCAGCCTCAGTTTCCCCACCTGTAAAATGAGAGATTGATAAAATTGCAGTTCCTGTGAAAAAACAGTCTAGCAGGTCCTTGAAAGGTTAAACAATTACCATAGAACCTAATAATTTCACTCTTAGGTTTAGACCCAAGAGAGGGGGAAATATTTGTCCATACAAAAGCTTGTACATTGAGTGTTCACAGCAGCACTATTTATAATAGTCAAATGGTGGAAACAACCTAAATGTCCATCAGTGGATGAATGAGTAAACAAAATGTGGCCCATCCACACAATGGAATATTAGTCATAAAAGTGAATGAATTATTGATACATGCTACAACGGGACCAGCCTTGAATATATTAACCTTGAAAACGAAACAGCCAGTTATTTTACCAATGACATGGGTTTATTCAGGAATAGCAGAGGAATTGCAACTCAGGACATGCAAGCTAGGGTATTGGCAAAACCAAACAAAAGAGATGAAACATTACCTCCTAGAGAAAAGAGAGGAAGTTGGGAGGGGCTGCTTTGAAGGAAAGTCCATCGGAGGAAAGTCAAGGTAGTGAGTTTCTCATTGGGTGAGTTGTGGCAGTGTCTTATTGGCTGGGCTATTGCTGGGTGAGGAGAAAATCATCCTCTGTCCTGCTGGGGTATAGTAAAGTAGACGTCTTCCTGTTGGGGTCTGCAATTAACAATGAGTCAGTAGGGCACAGAGCTCCTTCTTCTGACCTCCTGACTCTATTTTAAATGAGGTTGCCTTCATTCACTTTCACAAAAACATCATGCTGAGTCTTTCACTGAGTGCCAGTCACAGAAGGTCACATATGGTATGATTCCATTGATATGAAATGTTCAGATTAGTAAAACCATAGACACAGAAAGTAGGTTACTGGTTGCAGGGGCTGGGAAGGGGGGATGGGGAGTGACTAGTGGGTAGGGGTTTTCTTTTATAAATATTTTAATTTGGGGGGCACCTGGGTGGCTCAGTTGGTTAAGCATCTGACTCAATTCTGGCTCAGGTCATGATCTCATGGTTCATGGGTTCCAGCCCTGTGTCCTGCTTCGCGCTGGATGTGGAACCTGCTTAGGATTCCCTCTCTCCCCCTCTTTCTGCTCCTCCTCCCCTCAAAAAATTATTTGAAATATTTTATTTATTTTTAAATGTTTTATTTTTATTTTTATTTTTGAGAGAGAGATCACGAGCGGGGAAGGTCCAGAGAGAGAGGGGAACAGAGGACCGGAAGCAGTTTCCGTGATGAACCGCACACTTCATGGGCTGAGCCAGCCAGGTGCCTGGTGTACGGGTTTTCTTTAGAGATGATGAAAATTTCCCCAGATGAGATCATTGTGGCTGCACAGCATTGTGAATGTATTAAACGCCACTGAATAGCACACTTTAAATGGGTTAATCTTATGATATATAAAATGTTTTTTTATGTTAACCTTTTTTAATGTTTATTTATTTTTTTTATTTTTTTTTTCAACGTTTATTTATTTTTGGGACAGAGAGAGACAGAGCATGAACGGGGGAGGGGTAGAGAGAGAGGGAGACACAGAATCGGAAACAGGCTCCAGGCTCTGAGCCATCAGCCCAGAGCCCGACGCGGGGCTCGAACTCCCGGACCGCGAGATCGTGACCTGGCTGAAGTCGGACGCTTAACCGACTGCGCCACCCGGACGCTTAACCGACTGTGCCACCCAGACGCCCCTTTAATGTTTATTTTTGAGAGAGAGAGAGAGAGAGAGAGAGACAGTGTGAGCAGGAGAGGGGCAGAGAGAGAAGCAGACTCCAGGCTCTGAGCTGTCAGCACAGAGACCGGTGCGGAGCTGGAACTTATGAACCTTGAGATCATGACGTGAGCCAAAGTCCAAGGCTTAACCTACTGAGCCATCCAGGTGCCCCATAAAGTGTTTTCTTAAAATGGGAAAGCTGCACAACCACCATATTTCAGGAACCTTGGGGATGTAGAATTTTATTCTAATAAAAGTCTACTTTTATCATGAGCAAAATTTCCTGCTTCCTCATCACCCCCAATTCCCTAACAGCCCGGGCCAGGGAATCCCATCTACTTACCTTAAGGGAAGCCCCACTAGCCCAACCCAGCGTCCAACGCGCGCTCGGTTTGCATAGTCACGCCCATTCACCGGGCCAATAGCCAGCCCCGCCCCCCACGTGTTTTGCACCGGCCCCGCCCCCTTCAGGCACAGGCCACCGCTCTCAACAGAAACCAAAGGCGGTAGGTTTGGTGCGACTTCATAAATAATGCATCACGTCAGCGGCCAGTGAGGCGTGGCTTCGGCCGGCCTGGCTGAGTCAGGGTCATGAATAATGTATATTGAGGCGGGGCCTGGAGGGGTGCGCGTGTCGGGGCGGAGTCCGGGCACGGAAGTGACCCTCTCCGGGGCCTTGAGAGGTGGGGCCATCCACACTTCATGAATATACAGCACCTGGGGCGGTGACTGTGAGCTTCGCCAGGCCCACAGGGGGCGCGACCAGCTGCGTTCATGAATAATGCAGCAGTCGGCCGGCCGTGCAGAGGCTACTGTGGGCCTCGCTAGATCCAGAGGGGGTGTGGCCAGCCGCGTCTCATGAATAATGCAGCGCGTCAGCGGGCGGCGGGGCGGGGCGTGGCCGGCGCTCCGGCGCTGGAACCGGGAAGGGGGGGCGGGGGAGCGATGGTCGCAAGATGGCGGCGCTGAAGGAGGATCGGAGCTACGGGCTGTCCTGCGGGCGGGTGAGCGACGGCAGCAAGGTGTCTGTGTTCCACGTGAAGCTTACCGACAGTGCCCTGAGGGCCTTCGAGAGCTACCGCTCCAGCCAGGTGAGCGGCGTGGAGCCCGGCGCGGCCGTCGGAGGAGTCGAAGCGCAGGCCGGCCTCACGCGCCCCTCGCGGAGGCGTCCTGGCCTGGGGGCGCGGGGTCCGGCGTCCCGGGTGCTGTTCTCGGGTCCCTGGGCCGACAGGTCGCGGGGTGGGCACCTGTCCAGCTTGGAGCGCGGGGAACTGCGTTCCTTTACGGCGCTGGGAGGTGACACTGGCGGGCGGCCCGAGGCGGCCGAGGGACCCGGAGCTCGCGCGTCTGGTCCGGGGGTGGGGGTGGGCGACTAAGTCGGCACCCGGAGGCTCCAGAGCCTTTCCCGGCTCACCCAGCACCTGGGCAGGAACTGAGCTGTTCACCTGGCCGGAGGACAGGGTGGAGGGGAAGCTTGGGGCTTCTCCGTCTGGGTGCCAGGCAGGGTGGATCAGTGGGGCACCGCTGTCGGGGCACCTGTGGAGATCCTGTTCCGTTTCTGTGGGGAAGCTGTGTTTTCATTGGGAGGGCCGGCTTTGACACCAATGGAGCCCTTGGAATTGGGCTCACTGTTGGTTCTTGGGAAGGGGCGTTTGGGCAGAAACTGACAGCTTGTTTCCAACTCCCCTACTCCTCGCAGGGGACCCTGCCTTACTGGACATTTTTAGAGAGTGGGAATGTTTTGGGGGGAAGAAGGTGTGTATGTGGGGGGTCGCTGGCATGGTGCCTTTCCCAGGCTGGGAGCCCTTTGTGGGCACCTAGCTGCTGACTCTCAAACTTCTCAGGGGCTGATTTGGGCCCATCTGGGGAAGTTAGAGGCGTTTCACTTCTGCCACCTGGCTCAGTGTGCGTGGGTTGGGGGGAGGCTGCAGTGCACCTTCTTTCAGGCCCGATTTGGGGACACATCTGGGACCCTGATCAGAAACTTGCTTCTTCCCGTTTCTGTTTGCGTCATGGCGCCCTCCGTCTGTGTTGGGACAGAAGTTGCAGGTGCCCGGAGTGGTCAGGACCTGAGGAGAAGAAGTGGCTTGGGAGCCCTTTTCCTTGTTGCCTGGAAAGTGGGGACTTTGCAGTCATAAAGTGGCTGGGGAGGGGTCTGGTGTCCGGCTCGTGGAGGCCCTGCTCCATGTGTGCATGTGTGTGTGTGTGTGTGTGTGTGTGTGTGTTTGTGTATACTGGGAATGGGGGGGCCGAGGGCGGGTGAGGAGAGAGACTAAGAGAGACTAACTAGGAAGGAATGTGGCTTTCTTCCTGCCCCAGACTTGTTCAGCACCATTAGCTAAGCCGGGAATTTCTTCCCCTGTTAACGTTCCCACCACTTTCCTGGTGCCCACCCTTCCCGTGCTTCTTCCCACTTTTTTTTTTTTTTTTTTTTTTTTTGGGCAGTTTCCTTCCTGTCCTGGTGTCACAGTTTCCCATTCACAGAAGAGGTCTCTTTTTTTTAGAAGAGCGAGTTCTCCCCTTGTCAAAAGGATTCCTCAAGATGAGGCTAAGGTGCCCTTGCAGGTGAGGAGGAGGAGGTGGTGGGGACACTGTGTCCAGCTTAAGTCTCCTTTCCTTGTGGCATTCCAGTCTGGAGTCTTTTTCCCTAGGCCGTTCTGACTTGTCCTGCAGGAAGGCGGGCTTTCCTCGAAACAGCTGGGGGAGAGCTCATGAGTCATGTAAATAAGGTGAACTTGGTACCTGGTCACTTAAGAGCCCCGCCTTCCCTGCCATGCTACCCTTGCTTGATCTAGTTGTCCGGAAGGTCTGCCTATGTGTCCACCTCATGCTGTCATACTGCTATTTTTAATTTAGGGTGTTGGTTACATCCCCTAACTAAGCTGGATCTTCCTCATGTGAGGGTGAAGGTAACTACAGACTCCAGCTCATCCCCCTCGAAGCACAGCTTCGAAGCACACTGTGTATGACAGTGTTGATCAGCCAGGAGGGGCTCCCTCAAAGAGCTTCTCCAAGCCAGTTGGGGCATCTAGGCCAGCTGGACTAAACTTTGAGGGTGACCCAAATTTGAGTTTTTCTCGGAAGCTGACTGATAATTTAAGTTACTTGGCAATTTCATATTTAATATTACTTGTTGGGCATTGTAGAGGATTGAGCTAAAATCAGGGTGGCTTGGGTGCTTTTGGGTGGTGGGCATGGGGACGGTGACTTGAAGAACTGGTCTGTGCGACCGGAGAAGTGTAGGGGTTACTAACAAAACCTCTTATGTGCAGTTGTCAATAGTGTCTGGAGTTTTCTATTCTGTAGCGCTGTGGTTATTATATGGTTTGTCAATAGCAACTTGTGGAGAGGGTTTTTATTTTTACTTTTAATTGCAAAGAGACTTTCACAGACTCAGATGTGGCAGGGGACTGGAGAGGAAGTTACTGCGAAATTTTCTCTGTGGCCGAAGAGAGCCTGTAATCCTAGCTGTTGGAGGAGCCTGAGTATAGAAGTCCCCCATGGTTTCTCTCTCCAGAGGGGTGTGGAGTGTGAGCTGCCTTTGTGTAGACCTAGTGGCCAGTCTGGAATGTAGCAGAAGGTAATATACACAGCTGCCACCGTCTAGACTTAGGCTTCGTGAAGCTTCTTCTTGAATATAAAAACTCGAGTGAGTCCCGAGGCAGCTATGCCTGTAGATCTCCCATTTCACTGTGGGCTACTTCTGGGAGAGAAGAGGGCGGAGGTATAGATCCATCCTTCCAAGATAGCAACATGCACCTGCTTAGAGAAGTGTTCCCTGGCCACTCTGAGGAAGTGACCCTCCTTGGGGCACCTGCCTCAACCACCTGGGTATTTCTGTTGCTGGGTGACCTTCTCTCCTGGTTTATAAGCTCCTCGGTGGAGAGGAGCATATTATCGTTAAGGAAAAATTGAGGACCCAGGGAGGGGCTCAAGATGCCTGAAGATTGTAGTCTATCTGAGTTTGAATCTTTGTTCTACCCGCTTGAGGCCTTGGGCTAGTGAGTGACCCCTCCCAGTCAAGATTCCTCCCCTTTGGGGCTATGAGGATTCCGGTGCCTGATCCTCTCCCAGCTCTGGATCCTTCTTGTCCTCAGGACTGTGCATATTCCCGTATCTGACCCTTCCCAGCTCTGACTCTTTCTTCTTGCAGCGTTGCAAGGTCCTACTGCCCGACCCTTTTTTGAGCTCTGGATTCTTCTTCTCTTAGCTGGGAGGTTCCTAGTGTCTGGCCATGTCTGAGCTCTAGATCTTTCTCCTCAAGACTGTGAGGGTTCCAGTACCCAACCCCTCCCAGTTCCAGATCCTTCTGTCAGGGCTGTGAGGGTCCCAGTGCCCTGCCCTCTCTCAGCTCTGGCTCCTTCTTCTCTTAAGGCTGTGAGGATTCTGTTGACATGTGTGTGGCCGTCAGTGCAGCCCTAACACCCCCAACCTCCCTCCTCCCTGTTCTCAGCACTTGGTACTTGTACCCAGAGCTGGTTCCCACCTGGAGGTTTGAATAGACTTTGTGGGAGGCAGGGAGCCTGGGTTCCTGCATCCACCCGAATCTGATCGAGCAGCTGGTTTGCACAGGGCTACTGCTCAGGTGCTGTATGTTCAGAAGTGACCGAGATGGGCCTCTAGTGTTATGAGCTGACATTCTGGAGGCAGGAGGCATATAATAATGAACAAGACAGCACAGAAATGGGCACAAAGAACTTGACAGCCGCCAGCAGCAGGAAGGAAATAAAATGGGATGATGTGATGCTGTGGGGTGGTGTAAAAGGGTGCTGATTGAGAGAGGTGCTTCGAGGTGATGCCAGGGCTGAGGTCTCTGGGTGAGGGATCCTGTGTAGGGAGGGCTGGGGGTTCCAGGCATGTTGCCTTCAAGCCTTGAGACACAAGAGACTGGGGAGGGTGTTGGGGCATGGAGGACAGCTGCCAGGGCTCTGTCCTGGGGAAGGGTGTGTGGGGGGAGGACATGCAGGAGGCCTGCCGCAAATACTCCATGACTGTTCTAGAGCTGTGCTGGGGGCTGCTCGCCTGCTGCTAAGGGGGCGGCTGTGTGGATGTCAGCTCGGGCACTGGTGGCAGGAGGAGCCTTAATTTAGCCTCTGTTCCCCTCCCACAGCGAGGCCCCGGGAAGTAAGCTTGTCTCCCCTTTCTGGGGGTGCCCACCTAGCCCTAAGCAGGACAGCTTCTTGCCAGCTCTGTCTGCTTTTCACACCAGCCGTCTTCAGAAATAGCTGGTGCTGCCCCTCTTGGCTATGGGCCAGGCCCCTCTAAGTCCTTTGTCCAGGCTCCTGTCATCTTCTTGACAACCTTGGTTGGAAGGCTAGCTGATTGTTCCCACTATGGCTTTGAGGGCCGTTGGCACCCAGAGGGTCATCGGCCACCTGCCCAAGATCACTTGGATTGTCCTCTGGCCCAGGCTGCCTCTTGAGTTGGGAGGGAGTTTGAGCCACTGGGATGCAACTATGAAAGGGGATCCCACCACGTCTCCAGTTCTAGTTAAATGCCAGCGCTCTAGACTCCAAGCACGGGTGACATGAATGGCCATGCAAATTCCTGAGGTTGTCACTGTGACTGTACTGTGCCCCCTGCCCTGAGAAAGCCTAAAGATGGTGAC
This sequence comes from Herpailurus yagouaroundi, assembly GCF_014898765.1. Classification (NCBI taxonomy): domain Eukaryota; kingdom Metazoa; phylum Chordata; class Mammalia; order Carnivora; family Felidae; genus Herpailurus; species Herpailurus yagouaroundi. The sequence goes on along the minus strand of NW_024412424.1, from coordinate 2,704,264 downwards.
AACCAACACCTGTGGCTCACCGGCCACATGCCAGCCCTGGCCCGAGCTGCACACGTTACTTTATCTCACCCCCATCTGTCAGGCCTGTGGCGGGGAGTGGTTCCCACTTGTCAGGTGAGGAAATGGGAAGAGACTCTGGGAGGTCAAGTCACGGGAAGGAATTTCCCAACTGGGATGGGGCTGAGAACCAGCTTGGGATGGCTCCAAGCTCTGCCCCCTCTGAAGGGAGGTGGCCTGGCAGGCCGGGCCAGGTGGATCAGGCCGGCCTGTTGGTGTCCAGAGCACCGCTTCCTGTCTCCTGCCCTCTGGCTGTAGGGGTTCAGTTTACTTGTGTATTTCAAAGTACGCTCTTGATAGTTGTGGGTGGGATGAATCCTTCCTAGAAGGCTCTTGTCTCATAGGTGCTGTGACAGGATGTGTGAATGACCCAGGGTGTGGGGGCAAGGGATAGAAGTTTCTGCGGGCGGCCAGTGAGATTGTGGGGAGGGGCCAGGCCCCGCCTCGGCCACTGTGACCCTTGACTAGGCTTCTGGCTTGCGCTGTTCCTGCCACCACCACCACGGTGACTGTGGTGATTGTGTGTAAACAGCAGGCTGCTTGGCAGAAACCCACCCTCTGTTGACTCATCGCAAGGCCAGAGTTCATCACCCTTGAAGTAGTTTTGACATCATAGCCAGATTGTGACATCTCTGGAGTGTCTTTGACAATAACACTGCTTCCCCTGTTCCGAGTAACTGGTTCTGGAGCAGACACTGGTTTCAGGAAGTCTCCTTCTCATGTGGCAGCAGCCCTGCCTGATGCAGCCTGGCCAGGCCCAGGCTGCCAATCCATGCCTGTGGGGTTTGGCCTCCTTTGAGTCCTTCATTTTTAGTGCCTTGCTCCCCTGCCCCTGTCTTTATGAGTCTCTCTTGGGTCTGTGACGAGCACAACCAGGAGTTGTCTGAGATCTTACCTCCGGTGATATGTGGCTGCTCCACAGTCAACCAAGTGCCCAAAGGGATGCTTTTGAGAACAGTCCCCCCAAGTGACCTCTGACCTGTAGGTGCAGTGAGTGACCGACAACTATAGTATGTAGTTGTTTTGTCACTTTACTTTTTAACAAAAAAGCTGGTGTCCAAATTATCCATCCAGCGAGAGACCTCCTGTCCCCACACCAAGTGGCTGCATTGGAGTCTGATGCTAATTATATTCTCTGGTCTAGGTCCCTCCCTGGCCGTTGTGATGCAGCTCTTTCTTGGCTGAGTCACCAGGTCAGGGCATGTTGGTGACTCCCTGCAGTCTTTCTGGAGGGGAGGGGGCCTCTCATGTTTGTCAAGTTCATGGGGTCATGGATGTAACACGTGTTGAGGGACACCTGGATGGCTCAGTTGGTTGAGCGGCCGACTTCGACGCAGGTCATGATCTCGAGGTTTGTGAGTTCAAGCCCCATACTGAGCTCGCTGCTGTCAGTGCAGAGCCCTCTTTGGATCCTCTGACCCCTTCTCTCTCTCGGCCCCCCTTTCTCCCCTGCTCACACGTGTGCCCTCTCATTGTCTCTCTTTCAAAAATAAATACAACATAAAAAAAAAAAAAGTAACACAAGTTGAAAAGTTCACTATAAAAGGAGTACAGCTCAGCATAGAAAACTTGCAAAATATCTGAACGGAGCGACTTCCTGTTCCCATGGGCCAGGGCCATCTCTGTTGTTGACACCTTGGTGCCTTCCTCTGTCTTGCGTCTGGGCACCTCATCATCATAGTGATGTCCTCTTAAGATACTAGATCTTGTTTCTTCCCGACACTATATTAGCTGTGTTATTCAACGTGGCTCTAGGCTTTACTTTGTAGTGACTGCATCTCCCTTGCTGCGTGCACCCTAACGGATCAGTATTCCTCGGGTACCGTGTTTGGGGCACCACACCGATCCTGGGGATTCCTGTGTGCTGGGAGCCCTGTCTGCTGTCCCCTGCTGAGGGCTGTGCAGAAGCGCTGAAGTGCAGTGAGGGGCACCCCGGGTGCGCCTGCACAGCAGAGTGGAGCCTGAGGCTGCGTGTGGCTGAGTGGTAACAACTTTTGCATGTTGAAATCGAGGCTTGGGAGAGATGTGGTCTGGGCTGTGGGAGTGGATGGTCAGGGACGGCAGGGCTAGAGGCGAGAGGCCGGGGATGGAATGGAGGTTCTAAGGGCCTGAGCCGGGGTGGCACAGGGGAATGGGCAACAGGACAGATGTGGGAAGTATTTGGGCAGCCAGCCGTGGCTAGCTGGGGAGGTGGACGTTTCTAACGGTTCCCGATTTCTGCCGCGTGGCAGAAACATCGTCATGCACTCAGCTTTATTGTCTTGCCTGTGCTGGGTTTGTGAGAGTCAGGTTATGTGTGGCTTGAAAAGATGTTGCCGGTCGCCTCTGGAGTGATTCTGGGCCGGAGGAAGGATAAGGGTGGCTGATCCGAGGGCTGCTGCAGGTCTGTGGTGGGTGCATATCATTGTCATTAACGTCGAGGGCTAAGGTGGCAGATGCATATCCGCTGCCCTGTTGGTGTTGGCTGCAGAGCCTACATCTTTCTGGGTTGCTTTTAAAGAGAGAACGAGGAGCTATTGTGCTTTGTTTGTTTTTTTAATGTTTATTTATTAGAGAGAGAGAGAATGAGCAGGGGAGGGTCAGAGAGAGAGGGAGACAGAGGATTCAAAGTGGAGTCTGCACTGACAGCAGAGAGCCCAATGCAGGGCTTGAACTCACCAACTGTGAGATGGTGACCTGAGCTGAAGTTGGATGCTTAACCGATTGAGCCACGCAGGTGCCCCTGGGTTGCCGCTTTTGTACCCAGATGTGGATGTCACGTGATTTTTTTAAAAATGTCCCGAGTGTGATTGGAAGGTGTGGAAGGTGTTTTGAACTGATGTGGCAGCTCTGGAAGCCAGCAGCCTTTTTTTTTGGTCCCAGTTCTTGGATTATGTTCTTTGCTCAGGGGTAGCTGCATGCCAGGTTTCCCTTATTGTGCTGGTGTTGACCAGTTTCTGGAGAGTGGGTGCTCTGGATACTGGGGAAGCCAAGGCTGGATGGAGGACAGGTGATGCTGTCTAAAGCATAGAGAAAGTTGGCTCAAGGGCCTTGTGCCCACTTATCACTTCCCAGCATTCTCAAATGTGCTGTGGAACTGGTAGCCTTGGATTACCCCGTCTTTGAGGAGTTAATGAACTGCCCTGACTGGGGGCTGTGGTTAATCCACTGCACCTTTGGGTTGTTTCGAGTGTTCTCACTGTTCCTCAGACGGGGAAAATGAGGCTCAACTCGGGGACACCTTCCTTGAATGTGTGCCCTTCCAGCTAACTCTGCTCCTACCTTGGGCTGTCAGTGGGTGTCAGCGCCTCACTGTTTGCCTTGCTGTCCCCGTGTCCATCTTAGACATGTAGGGAAGGTGTCTTAATAAGAAGGGGCCTCCCTCCAAGGATGCTGAGGAGCAGGAGTTGGGGTCAGGTGGACTGGCTCTAGCCAGCTCCTGTTAACAGCCTGGGAATCCAGGCTTCCTCTTGAGCCTCAGTTTCCCTGGGTTGAAGCGTCACCTGAGATAGTAGTGAGCAGCTGGGTCAGATGGTCCTGTCATTCCATTGTGTCCAGTCCATTCCGCCCCCCTGTGTATATGCATGTGTCAGTGTACCACAAATGACCTGAGAATGTGAGGCCTTTAAGAATTTAAAATATCCACTCGTTTGTCTCTATCGTTAAGGGTTTCTTTTTTAAATAAGGAAATGACTTTCCCCAGATTTTTTATCAGTTTTCCTGCCACGGAGCCGACCCCACTGTGTTGAGGGAGCTGGGCCCCTCTGCGTGTCCCTCTTCTCCATCCCGCCTTGGGCAGCCTCAGCAGGTGGTGATGGTGGAGCGGGCAGTGGGCAGGGGCCGCACAGCAGAGGAGAGGCATGAGGTGCTGGCTGAGCTTCCGGAGAGACTTCCGACCAGGCCCAAGGGTGCCTGCTGAGCCCACCAGGCTGGCGGCTTCTGCCAACAGAGTATGAGGAGTCGGGCCCAGAGCCCTGGGTGCGGGGGTCCCATCTTTGCCTTCAGGTTGCATGCCGGCTCATGGCTGTTGGGGAGTGACATGAGGGCAGTCTCAAGGGGCCAAGCCCCCTCTCCCCAGGAGAATGCTGTTCCCCAGGGATGGGAGGTGCGAGCCCTGTTTCCTCCATCATCCAGTCTGGGCAAGTGGAGCCCCAGTGTGTAAAGGCCGAATAACAAGGGGCTTCCCCTTACTTTTCCCTGTGCCCCTAGACCTCTTTCTGGTGGGGGGACCGGCCCATCACAACCCTCACTTGGACAGGTGCATGTGGCTTTGATGTTCTTTTTATCAGACTGACTTGGGATCTGCTGGTGGGCTGAGGCAGGTCAGGTGCCATTCTGGGCTCGGGGGCTTCGTGGTGGGCAGGCTAGCCAGGCATGCCCCGAGGCCCTCACATCTCTATGGGGGAGGCCCACTGAGAGCATGGTAGTGGTGCCCATGGGCGATGACTACTGGGAGGGAGAAACACAGCGGGCTGTGGGCAGGAGGTGCCGTGGGAAGCGGAGCAGTTGGAACCATACGGGAAGAGGCTGAGATTGCTGAAGTCTGCGTGAGATCTAAGAGGTTGGCCACAGGAGGGAGGCTGGGGTGATGGGGCAGCCGGAGGGTGTGGGGGTAAGGGATGCCCCGGCAGGAAGTTGGGGTTAATTTCATCATCTAGCCGACTAAGCAGTTGTGACTACAGTGGCCTGTGTGGGTGTAGACGAACTCCAGCCCCTGTCTAGGGTCAGTGTGGGGGGGCTGACTCCACGCTGATTTCACTCCACTCTGTGGACAAGCGTTTTCTCTGGGGGATTCCATCCTGTGACAGCCCATGGTCAAGGGAGGCCTTGGGAGTGCTCCAACCAATCAGCGAGAGTCTTTATCTGGGACTTCTTGGAGCCTTTTAAAAAGAAATTGTGGTGAGGGGTACCTGGGTGGTTCAGTCAGTTGAGCATCTGATCTTGGCTCAGGTCATCATCTCGTGATTCGTGAGTTCAAGCCCCACATCGGGCTCACTGCTGTCAGTGCGGAGCCAGCTTGGGATCTTCTGTCCCTTTCTCTCTGCCCCTCCCCTGCTTGTGCTCTCTCAAAAATAAGTAAATGTTTTTTAAGAGTTGTGGTGAGATGCACATAACATAAAATTACCATCTTAACCATTTTTTTCCCTTTTTAACCATTTTTGAGTGTACAGATTAGTGATATCAAGTGTGTGTGCAGCCATCATCACCATCCAGCTCCAGAACTTCCCCATCTTCCCAAATTGAAACTCTGTCCCCATTAAAAACTAATTCCCCTCCCCTAGCCCCTGGCACCCACCATTCTAGTTTCTGTCTCTATGAATTTGATAACTTTTGTGATCTCATGTAAGTGAGATCATACGGCATTTGTCCTTTTAGATTTTTTTTAAAGTTTGTTTGTTTATGTAAGTAAGTAATCCTAGCACCCAACATGGGGCTTGAACTCATGACCCCAAGATCAAGAGTTGCATGCTCTTGCAACTGAGCCAGCTGGACGCCCTGGTATTTGTCCTTTTATGACTCATTTCTTTCATGGTGTTCAAGGTTCATTCATGTTGTAGCCTGTGCCAGTTTCCTTCCCTTTTAAGGCTGAATAATATTCCATCGTATGGATATACCACATTGTGTTTATCCAGTTGTCTGTTGATGGATACTGGGTTGTTTATACCTCTTGGCTGCTGTAAATAGTGCTGCTGTGAACATTGGTGTACAAACATCTGTTTGAGACTCTGCTTCCCCCCCCCTTTTTCCTCCCAGTTTTATTGAGATATAATTGACATCTGGCGCTGTATACGATTAAGGTGTACAGAATAGTAACATGACTGACCCATATCGTGAGATGATGACCACAGCAAGTTGAGTTCACATTTCTCATCTCATATGGATACAAAAAAAAAAAAAAAAAAAGAGTTGTTTCTTATGATAAGAAATCTTAAGATCTACTCTCCTAGCAACTTCTCTGTATATCATAACAGCACTGTTAGCTGTAGTCCCCATGTCATAGATTACATCTCTAGTGCTCATTTATTTTATAACTGGAAATTTGCACCTTTTGACCCCCCCCTTCCTCCAGTTTTTCTCCCCCCACTCCCTGCCTCTGGTGACCACAAGTCTGATCTCTTTTTGTGGGTTTGTCTTTTTTCTTTTCTTTTTTAGGATCCCACATATAAATGAGATCTTACAGTATTTGTCTTTCTCTGATTTATTTCACTTGAGTTCCTGTTTTTAGTTCTTTTGAGTATATATCCAGAAGTTGAGTTGCTGGATCATATGGTAATTCTATGTTTAACTTTTTGAAAAACTGCCAAGCTGTTTTCCACAGCGACTGCACTATTTCACATTCCCACCAGCAGTGTATAAGAGTTCCAATTTCTTCAGCCAACCATCCTCACCAACACTTGGTATTTTCTGGATTGTGTGTGTGTGTGTGTGTGTGTGTGTGTGTTTGTTTTGATAGTAGCTATACTGATGGGTCTCCAACGAGAGTTTGGGTCTATGGGGCTTCTGACGCCTGCTGGACCACTGATGGGCTCAGGAGTCCCCTGATCGCAGGTGACAGAGAACCTGACCCCAGGGAACTGGGTCATGTTGGCTCTCACACTTGAGGTGGGCTTGGGCTAGCTTCGGGTCCTGCCTGAGGATCTTGATCAGGGTCACCTGGGTGTAGATGGCAGCGAGGCCAAGGAAACTGTCACCACCTCCCAGCCCTCCCAGTGGCACGACTTCTGTGTTCCGGTCCCCAAACCAAACAGAGGCCCTGAGGGACATTGGCAAGGTTGGGCTCCACCCTGTGGCACCTGAGGCTGCCGGGCCCTTCCCTGGCCGTGAGCTCAGATGGGGCAGAATCTCTCCTTTGGTGAATTTAGTTCTTTCAGTTCCACATTGAATCAAAAAGTGACTTGTGGAAAATGGGCTTTCTTCCAGGTAGGAAATGGCCTGGAGGCCCCTCGGGTTGGGTGTTCCCTGGCCTCTGGGGGGTGGTGGACAGGTAGGGGACTATGCTCCTGCCTTTGGCTTGGCCTCAGGGCTGGGGCCTGTGCCGGTAGTGCTTAAGGAGGAGCGGTGTTTTCTCTGACCCTGTGGGCAGATGCAGTCCACTTGCCTCAGGGCTTCCAACTGTGGAGGCGGGACTCCCTGCCCCTGTCCTGCTGGCGCCTCCCCTTCTGCTTACGGGATGTGCACACATGGGCCTAGGGCCCCACACTTGCTTTCAGGCCCTACAGTTAAGCATAGGCTGATCAGAGCGGGGGCGAGGGGCCGGGCTGAGACAGCCACCCTTCATGCTGCTCTTCCTTGTGGGGAGTGGTACCGCTGGGACCCAGAGAGCTTAGACTAGCCTCGCCTCCTGCCATTGGCCTGAGGATAAGTGAGTTGGAAGGTTCCTCCCCCCCCCCCCCACCTTTTTTCCTGGACAGTGACTTTTTGGAGGAAAATCAGCTTCCTGATATGGACCTTGTGGTTCTCCCCGCATCTGGAGGGGATGATTTAAGGGACCTAGAGCAACACTTACAGCAAGGAGAATGCCCACTGAATGAAGTCAGGACAGCTCAGTGTGCAGTAGCTGGGGGTGGGGCATTAGCTTAGCATGGCCTTCCCCTTGACAGTGGGCACCTCCTGCCTATAACCTCCCCGCTACCTTGTTCTCCAGGTCCTGACAGGGATCCCATGCCTTGTCCCCACCCTGGCTGCTCTGTTTTCTGTACCATTAGTGGTAGAGCTTTCTCTCTACCCTTAGTGATAGTGGGCCTCTTGTCCTCAAGGAAGCTGAGGTCTGCTGTGCCCAGTGTTGCTGTTGTAGCTGCTAGCTTCCAAAACCAAGGCCTCTGGCATATTTGCTGCCATATGAGGTGAACAGAATTGGATAAGGATGCCAACGAAGTAGACTGTTACGGCATTTTTTTTAAAGTTTATTTGAGAGAGAAAAAGAGAGAGGGCACATGTGCGCAAGTGGGGAGGGGCAAAGAGAGAGGGACAGAGGGAGAATTCCAAGCAGGCGCCACGCTGTCAGCACAGAGCCCGACACAGGGCTCGCTCTCACGAACTGTGAGATCATGACTTGAGCCGCAATCAAGAGTTGGACGCTTAACCAACTGAGCCTCCTAGGGGCCCCTGTGGCATGTTCTTCTTTCAGTGCTATCCTTAGAGTCTGAAAGAAGTTAGTAAGCCATGACCCAAGGGGCAAATGCAACCTGCCAGCTGTGTTTCTAAAGTTTTTTTGGAACAGAGCATCATTTAAGGCTGCTTTTGCCGTATGATAGCAGTTGAGTCTTTGTGATGGAGATTGTCTAGTTCTCAAAACCTAAGAGATTGATTCTCTGGCCCTTTACAGACAAAACTTGAGAGCTGCTGGTCTGAAGTGTTGGCACGGGCGTGTGACATGAGGACTACGTGTGCTAGTAGAATGTGCTGACCGGGCTCACACCTTGGACCCCTGTGCTGTGGCATGCCGCCCCTGTGGGCTGTGGCTTCCTGTCACGTCTCAGGGCTGGACTGAGATCTTGGAGTGTCCTTTTGGTCTGGCCCCTTCATTTCACTGAAGGGACACCTGGACGATGGTGACTGACCTGAGGATACACGGTCAGCATAGATTAAATTGAACCTCAAACCTGAGGGTGTCTGCCCTAGGACCGTCTGCACCCACCCCAGTTTCATGCAGACTTGGAATGCTTCCCATTCCACGTGCAAATCCCTGGGTTGCCCAGGAGCTTTTCTCGGGCACAGCTCCAGACTGGCACAGCCTCTGGTGGGCCTGCCCTTTTTACTTGTGACCTGCTGGTGAACTCTGGAAACACAATTCATGCGCAGCCTGGGCAGGAAGGGCCAAGCACGGGTGTTCCTGGCAGAGGTGGGAGGGCGGGCATCTGCCTGCCGTTGGAGTCCGGCTGTGGCTGCAGCATCCCTCTCCCCTCCCGCTGTCTCCTCAGCCTTAGGTCCCTGGGGATACAGTGGGACTAGTGTCATCTTCCAGGGGAGGATTGTACTCAGGGGTTGGTTGTTCATTGGGGTGTCTTTCGAACGTGTGCTTCGTGGCATGAGGAGCAACTAGGTGACAGGAGACAGTGAGCAGCAGGCATCTCCTGTCCTCTAGGAGTGAGCTTTCCACAGGCGGCGG
>NW_024412424.1:2648959-2695019 GCF_014898765.1 Herpailurus yagouaroundi | reverse complement strand
ACTCCGGCTCAGGTCAGGATCTCATGGTTTGTAAGTTCGAGCCCCATGCCAGGCTCTGTGCTGACAGCTCGGAGTCTGGAGCCTGCTTCGGATTCTGTGTCTCCCTCTCTCTCTGCCCCTCCCCCACTCATGCTCTGTCTCTCTCCCTCTCTCTCTCAAAAATAAACATTAAAAAAAAAAAAACGACTTGGAGAAGGGCAGTCAGGCCTCTCTGCCAAGGGCCTGCGGTATCTGGGTTCTTGGCTTCTATCAGTAGAAATGGCATGATCTTGCTCTTATCTTTCAGTGTCGTCTCTCCTTTTTCAGAGTCGGTGGCACTGTTGAACTGCTGCAGGGCTGGGCAGAGGTGCTGTGCGGTGGGGAGACCCGAGGGCAGGATCGTGTGGGGAACATCCCAGTGTGGAGAGACTGCGGGGAGATATGTGAGGCAGAGGCAGGTCACAGCTAGAAGAGTGTGTTCCTTCCTCCCCTGGTCACACTATTTTTGGTGTTGGACGCTCACAGATGTCTGCTTGCTCCAGCGAGATGTGCTCAGCTCTCAGTGCATCTGGCAAGTGGGATGAGGACAGCCAGCACTGGTCGCCTGTGTTCAGCGTGTCTCCAGCTTGCTCTGGTGTCGGGACGAGGCCTGGCTGGCTCCCTTACCTGTGCACAGGGTCCTGCTGGTGGGGAGCCTTGTGCACAGAGCCACATGACCCAGTGATCTGTGCCAGTTCCTCCTGACAGGAAGTGGAGCTGTGTTAAAGATTCTTAGACGGGTTTTGGCTTAGAGTGTAGGATTGATGCTATGTGGCCCCCGGTCCTTCCGGCCTTTGGCTCTGCTGGCTAGTATCTCTGTGGGGAAGGTCCTGTCTCTGAGCAGATGAGGTTAATACCCTCCCCTTTCCCCCACGGCCCCCGCTCCCCCACCACCATGAACCTGGGCTGTGAGAATGTGGCCAGTGAATGGGTTTCACTGGTGCCCAAGTATGCAGGGCAAGGCTCCCAGGCTGTCAGCAGAAGTTGGGCTGATGCTGGACCGCTTTCTCCTCAGGGATGGAGGGCAACTCACCAGGGTCTGTGCCCCACCCAGAACAGTGGCTCTAATCGCGCTTTGTTCTGGGATCTTCACGTGGCTCCTGTGACCTGCCTCTCCTCTTTCTTGTCTTGGTCTCTTGTGTAAATTCATTGAGTCCAGATGCTTTCGGGTGACAGGAATTGATTGCCAAGTGTGGGATCTGCTAGGCACAGCTCAGCTTCGGTGAGTGGCCGGTCTGAATAGATGTGGTACCACCTCTGTGTTCTCTTCTTGGGGCTCTTGGTGCTATTCCTGGGGCTCAGCTATTTAAGAGCAAGCACACCACGTGTTGCAGGTGTGGGCGTCCCTCTGCTGTTGTGAAGCTCAGGGCGGACGAGCTTGGGGGTGTTGCAGGGAGGTCACTGGAGGATGCGGGATGCAAGGCCCAGGCCTGGGGTGGTGGAACAGGATACCTCATATTGGCCGAATCGGGGCTGAATCAGGCTGCAGACCCAGGATGTTGCCCCTGCCTGGCGTTCATGTGTGTGCCCCGTGGGCCTGGATACAGGTTCTGGCTATCTGAGCTGCTGTCCCTTGAACAGCCGATGGCCAGGGTGGGGGACAGCTTGTATTGCTTCCAAACCTTCACTGATATTGATATGGTTGGGTGGCTGCCAAGTTCAGAGCAGGACACGGGGCTGGGAGGAGCAGGGGAGAAGGGGCTGGCTGTCCATGCCATAGCCCCAGTCGTCCAGGAGAATAATTAAGGCCTGAGGTGTCTTGGAAAGTCAGGAGTTTGCCACTCCATTGGAACTCTGGGTGGAGGGTCTCCTGGGTTACAGGCATCATAGACTCCTGGCCAACCGACTCCTTGGCTGCTCAAGGCTACAGGGCCTGTGTGAGTCCCCAGGACCTATTGACAAGTTGGTGGCAGGACTCAGTGGTGACTGTGGAAGGCTTCCCACAGTGGATGGTTTCTGGAGTCAGTAGCATTTCTCAGAAGAACCCCGCAGGGTGTGTTAAGAGAGGAGAGTGGGGACACAGCTCACACGCACTCAAGGCTGGGCCTTAGCCAGGATGCAGCCTGGAAAGCTTTGTTTGTTTAAAGTTGGGGCTAGTGTTTCTCGTTACTTTTTAACCTATCGATTCACCCTGTGGGTGGTGCTGAGCTCACCTTAAGCTTGACAGGTGGCGTCAGGGGGCCCAGAATCCGAGCTCTGCAAGTTGGCCAGTTCTGGAGAGATGAGCATTGCTGTTCTGAAAGCCAGGTTCCAGGCTTGAGGGTTCTGGAGCCTCTAGCTGCTTCCCCTTTCCCTGCCCCAGCCACAGATGAGCACAGCAGAAATCAGATGTGCATAGCAGTTTTACATCGGAGTCCAGGAGGAATCCTGAAGTCTATGGAAAATTTAGGGGAAATTTAGAAAAGTGAGCCTCATGTCATCATTTCCACTCAGGATGTGTGCGGAGATTTTGGTAACCTGAAGAGTCAGAAGATTGTGTTTAAAAAAACAGAACAGGAGTGGCAGCAGTCAGCCCATACAGGCAGGTTGTTTAACAGAGCAGCCAGCCTCCTGTCCTGTGCCCACTTATGGGGCCAGCCTTCCTCAGCCCCTGTGCCAGCCTGCCCTGTCTGCACAGCGGATGAGCACCCATCGTGCAGGGCCTGAAATAAAGCAGTCTGTGCATACCTTCCACGAGCTGTGGCCACCTGGCAAGTCCTCCCCAGACTCTGCAGGCCAGGTGAAGCCTGGGCAGTGGGGAGTGAGTGAGTGGGATGTCTACATGTGGGGTCCCAGTCAGACCTAGGCATCTGATGGCCCAGAGTGTGTGTCCTTAACTTTGGCCAGACTCCAGCTAGGTCCCAGGTATAACAGCAAGGTAAGCAAATAGTCCTCCAGTGCTTGACCCTGTGCTGGGCATTGATGGTTCCAAGTGAAGAGGGATAGTCCCATGGGCTTTAATCCTACCTACCAGCCAGGAGAGGTCCCTGGAGAAGGGATATTTGGCAGGACCTGAAGGAAAAGTGGCATTCCTGGGCCCCAGGCAGGTGGTGGGGAAGAGCCTGTACCCTGGGGAGTCATGGGGGGATGTGCTGAGGGAGCGGCCTGGACCTCTTCCTTGAGCACCACACGCTTCTGGGCTTCAGGACACAGTGCCCTGTGCCCACACCTGGAATGCTTTACCTCCATGTCTTCCTGACCCTACACCCTGCCCCTTCCTTTGTCATCTCGGGTCAGAGGGTCCCCGCTCCGTGTGTCCTCCAGCACTCAGCATGTCCCTAGAGGTCTGCCTGCTTCTGTCCCAGCCGTAGCTGGGCTGCTGTAGCACACAGGAGCATAGTGAACCATTATCAGATGAACGTGTGGTGGGACCATGTCAAGAGGGACGCAGGTCCTGTGCGGTCTCCTGGTCTAACTCTAGCCTTGTGCAGTCTGCTCTGTTGCTCCAAGGGCGGGTGTCTTGCACCGGGTCTGGATACTGGCAGCTCGGCTCCCGTGGTAGCTCCCTAGCCTGGTGGCTGTAACTCCTTGGGGGGTGGGGGGGACTCTCCATGCTTCTATATCTGATTTACTCGCTGTTCTCTGACTCTGCCAGACTCCTTTTCCATAAAGAAAGCCCTTCCGTGTCCTTCTCACTTGCGTTGCCCCGGATCTTAGCCCAGGATGGTGGTGTTCCCTCACAGAGCGCACCATAAAGGCACCTCTGAAGCTGCCTGGAGCATCAGCGTGGGCCCACAGGTGGACAGTCTGGTTGGACCCAGTCTGGAATGGCTGGCTCATAGCACCTTCCCTGTGGTAGGCCTAGGCCTGTCGTGCTACCTTTTCCCTTTTTTATCAAATAAAACCAGGTATAAAGTGGCACTTTATTAAGTAGGTGATAGGAGTAGGGGCCAGGGAGTCCTACAGTGTGGCCTGACTCTGCCCAGGAGCTGGTGCCCAGTGGCAAGTTCTTGGCCTCGTGTGGTCATGGGGCAGTGCCTTCCCCTGCAGGGTGCTCCCCGCCCCTGCAGCCTGCTTGTGATGGGGGTGCCGTGGACAGCAGCATCAGGGCCATTTGCTTGGGGCCCTGGCCTATCTGTTACCAGTGACAGGGCTCGTGCCTGGGCATTGGCAAACCTTGCCAGGCTGCCGAGTGCTTTCCCCAGGCAGGGGCTTTGGATTCTGCATTTGTGGGCCTAAAACTTCTTCCCTAAGTTGGTTCAGAAGCAGAAAGATGAAGGTCATCCGTTTTCCTCACAGAACACTGACCGTGCTGCATGCCCCATGTCCTGGCACTCTGATTTAACAAGTGGCAAATGTCATCACTAAGGTTTGTCTTCCTTCAAAGATGGGGTTTTTGGGAGCTCCTATGTTTAGGGTACCGGAAGGTCCTCGGTGGGGACATTTAACCTTTCAGCTCTAAACATTTGCTCCTAATTTGGCTGGTCACAGATTTTCTGTGGTGGCGGGGGAGGTGGTCCTTGCTTGCAGGACTGACTAAAGCCAGCTCAGTCTGGCTTCTGGCTGCCCTGTCTATGGCACTGTCATTGCAGCACACGTCGAGGTGGGTGCCTGCTGCTTGCTGGTCATTCTGCCTGGGTCAAAGGCTGTAGTCAGAGCACCTCTCCCCCCTCAGGGGCCCGTGCCCCTCGCCCCACTCACCTGCGATCCCTCCATCTCCTCCTGGCTCACTCCTGTCATGCCTGTGGCCCATATAGAAAGCGCTCTGTCAGCATAGATAGCTCTGTGGTCATGGCTCCCTGAAGCCTCTCTCTACCCACAGCCATGGGGCCTGTGCTCTGTTCTTGTGGCCCGTCACCCCAGGGTGGCTGTGCCTGTTCCCAGGGTCCCCTGCTGTCCCAGAGCCCTCATTCAGCTCCGGCTGGACTGAGAGTGTGTGCTCTTAATGGAGAATATTGAGCCACAGTGATAGGGGCCACTCCTGGGGCCTTCTTATCCCACAGAGCTCTGGGACATTTGGTGACCTAACACAGGGCTCCTTCTGCCGGTTATGAACCCCTTGTCTTGGCCAGCTGGGCAGCAGTGCGACTCGGTGCCACTGGGGGATGCTTACAGTGGCGGTGAGTGATTGCGATCATGTGTCTCCCATGCCCAAACCACCCACACAGGGCACCTGGAACTCTGTTGTCCAGACCCCGGTGTGCTCTCCTCCTTGACTGCCGAGGGCCTTTCTTTGGAAGTCTTCTCTCCAGTGTCAGGGCCCTCACTGCCTCGCCACTCTCTTACCCATCGAGAGGTACATTCCCAGAGCCCAGGACTCTCCCCGGGACGGAGTGTGTGTGGGAAGGCCGCACGCACCAGGCCTTTGCTGTGAGCCCTTGGATTCGATTGGACCTTCCTTTTCTGGATCAGTGGCTTCCGACTTTATTTTGCTTTTACATGCTGTGACCGCTCTTGGGCACCAGCCAGACCTGCAGGATTGTGCTCGTCATGCACATCCTGTTGAGGCTCGTGGGTCCCACCCCGTGACTCCTGTCCATCCTCGTCTGAACAAGTGGCCCCTGGCATGAGCCACTAGCCCAGCCTGACCATACAAACCCAGGGGAGGGCCCAGCTCTGAGCTGCTGCCCCGCGGGTTGTGCTTATTCCACCCCCCACCCCCAGCCCCACCATGCCTTTCCCACTTCCTCTTACACACCAGATTATCTGATTCTTCCTAATTTTGTGGTGGTGCTGGGCAAAAAATGATTATCTCACTCTTATTTTTGTCTTCCTGATGGTGTCTCGTGTTTTAGCTACTTGCAACTATCTTTTCGGTCTATGCTGTGTTCATTGCCGTTTCCCATTGGCTGGTCTTTTAACTGGGATTTCTCCAGTGTGGCTTGATCCTGGTTTTTCTCTCTGGGTGCCCGCTGAGTGCTGTCTGCCAGTCCAGAGGGTGAGGATGGCATCGTCACATGTTTGTTCCTTCTCCCAGGTGGGACCCACCGTGCTCCTCGTGGAGCAAGATCACCTCTCCTGCTGTGACTTTTGGCCTCCGTTGGCGGCTGGAAGTTGTCCTGGCGGGTCCCCATAAGTGATGCTTACTCCAAGGTTCTGCTCTGGTGAATTAAATGTGTGAAGTTGGCACCCAGCCAGCCATTTGTCATTTTCTTGAGCATGACCATGGACCCAGCTGGCTGGTGACTTTGAAGCACTCAGACTGTGTTCTCAGGCTATCTTCCAGGGTCTTGTGTTTACTTCAGCTTGTCTCAGTGACACATTAGTGAAAAAGCTAAAGCAACATTTGTGAATTGGAAAATACTAACAGATTCTGGATGGCCCCGATGATTCCCAAAGTCCGTTCATACACATGTCACATTCAGACTCACAGCTGGTGACTCTTGGAAGCAGGGATAGCCAGTGAGGGCCACTGTGTGCAGGGCCACATGAAGTGCTTCCTGTCCCTGGGGCAGAGCAAAGGGCTCGTCAAGAGGTAAGGGCACCTGTGCCATGCTGACCTCTGCAGGGACAAGGGTACACTGTCAGCACTGACACACAACTGTTTCCGTGAAGGAAGCCCATGGTTCCTCCTCTGTCCCTCTGTCCCTTCCTCCTGCAAGGACACTTCCCATTTCTGCCTTTGTCAGGGGAGGCAGTTAAAGGAGGAAGGTACCAACAGGTCCTGCTTGGAGAAAACCAGATTCGGTGTGCAGGATTTCAAAGTCATGACTGGAGGGTTGGTGGGGCAGCTGTCAAAGTAATACACGTCAGACATCCACACGGTGAGTTCTCAGCATCATCTCAGGGGTTCACTCAAATGTTTAACATGCACCAGAGTCATTGTGGTATACCTACCACATACATGACAGATGTGGGAACGTGAGCATGGCCAGTAGTCCTGTTTTACTTAAATGACCACTTATTAATTGCTTGTTATTAGTTTGGTGAATATTGTTTGAAGTTGTCGATGCAGTTTTGGGAAAGGTTTTGTGTTTTTTTAAATTTGTTTTTATTTATTTAAAAAAATTGTAATGTTTATTTTTGAGAGACAGGGGCAGAGCACGAGGTGGGGGACAGAGAGAGAGGGAGACACAGAATCTAAAGCAGGCTCCAGGCTCTGAGTTGTTAGTACAGAGCCCGACGCGGAGCTAGAACCCATGAATCGCGAGATCATGACCTGAGCCGAAGTTGGATGCTTAACCAACCGAGCCACCCAGGCGCCCCATGGTTGGTTGGTTTGTTTGTTTATATTATTTATTTATATTATTTTATTTATTTATTTATTTATTTATTTATTTATTTATTTAAAAGAAGGAGTGGGTTTTTTTTTAATTTTTTAAATTTATTTTTTTAATGTTTATTTATTTTTGAGACAGAGAGAGACAGAGCATGAATGGGGGAGGGGCAGAGAGAGGGAGACACAGAATCTGAAACAGGCTCCAGGCTCTGAGCTGTCAGCACAGAGCCCGACGCGGGGCTCGAACCCACAAGCAGTGAGATCGTGACCTGAGCCAAAGTCAGACACTTAACCCACTGAGCCCCCAGGTGCCACTGTTTTTGTTTGTTTTTGTTTTTGTTTTCTTATTTTTGAGAGAGAGAGAGAGACAGACAGAGCATGAGTGGAAGAGGAGCAGAGAGAGAGGAGACACAGAATCTGCAGCAGGCTCCAAGCTGTCAGCGTAGAGCCTGATGGTGGGACTTGAACCCACGAGGCACGAGATCATGACTGGAGCTGCAGTCAGGTGCTCAACTGACTGAGCCACCCAGACGCCCCAGGTTCTGTGGTTCTGATGGCTCTCTTTGTTTGGGGGGAAGGGGCCCTCCCTCTGTCAGGGTCGGTCCCATTGGCCGTCCGTGGTAGCGCCTCCTGGTGCACCCGGAGCATCTGGGTGTCCTTTTGCTCAGCCCTTGTCCCCTTTGACCTGGCAGGAGAACCGATGCAGTGAGATCACATGGCCCTTGTTGTGTCTGCATTGCCTCTCAAGGTTGAGGGCGTAAACTTGCCAGGTTCCGACTGCAGCCCATGAAAGTCAAGAATGGGGTCATTCTCATTTCACAGATGAGAAAACTGATTAGCGCAGGCATGATGTCCATCACCACCTGAGGTTACATGGCCAGTGAAGGGTGGTCTCCCTGACCCTAGTGGCCTTGCCCCCTTACTTTTGTCAGGGTGGTTTTTTGTTTCTTGGCCTTTTTTTTTTTTTTTTTCCCTTACCCAAAGAATGTTGCAATGCTTTATTTTATAGCATTCAGAAACTTGGAAGTGGGAGCTGGAGGCCATGTGTGTGGCAGAGCTGGTTTGTGCCGTTTGATACCTTGTCTCAGCAGCCTCGTGAGTCAGATCACCAGCCCTGTGAGACCAAGCCAGAGAGGTTAAGTACCTTACTCAGGTCACACAGCTTTTAAATGGCAGATCCTGAAGCAGAAGTGAATCTTCTGATCTCAGCTTCTGGGCACTGAGACAGTTTCGCTTTCAATTCCCAGTAGCTGCCGGTGGCCTAGTGATCATTCCTGTTCATGAGCCCTTGGTTCCCTGTCCCTGCTAGGACTGGTTGATTGATGTGGACGCTGGGCAGGTGCGCTGCTCAGATCTAGATCTCCTGTAAGGAAAGGATATGACGCCTTGAGGCACTGCCTCCGCTTTCAAGGGAGGTCAGGCCCTCTCCCTCCAGCCCTGGGTTGGGTTTGAGCGGCCAGGGGTGGTGTGGAAGAGGGAGCTCAGGACCCAGTGCGGGGGGCGGGGGGGGGGGGGGCTGGGGAGTGCTTTTTACTTTGTCAGTTCCTGCCTCATCCGTGAGTTCCATCTTGAGTTCTTTGTCACCCAGACCCCTGGCTGTGTGACATTTGCTCACCAGTACGCTGGGCAGCATGGTGCTGGTGTGAAGCCAGACCAGCCTCAGGCCCTGAGGGGGCTGTTAAAGGGCCTCCGGAGTTAACCAGACCTCTTGTCCGGGTCAGTTGCGGGTCCCTAGCCTAGAAGTCCGGAAAGGGTTTGGGCCGCGCAGTCTCACCGCTGATACACGCGACTGTCCAGGGCCAGCAAGACGGTTCCGTTTTCCTTTCCTCAGTAGACCTGGCCCTTCTCCAGTGGAGGCGGTGGCTCTGGAGTCCTGCCAGGTTCTGCTTTCGTGATGGCGCACATCGTGAGCTGCTCCCAAAATTTAATTTCAGGCCTGAAATGAAACGATTACAATGACCTTATTTTGACGAGTAGGAAGGCTTGATCTTTCCTTCTAGCTGTTTCTTGTCACGGATGTGATGTTTGCTCCCTCGGAACACTTGACATTACACCGCAGTGAGAGGCCACTCTGCTCCTCCAGCCACTGGGGCTCGCCTTGCTGTTCCTCCTACCCAAGCTACCTTTCTAGTAAGTTGTTTCTTGCGTCTGACTTGCTCTTGTTTCTTTTTGAGTCCAGGAAATGCTCTGGCGTGGCTTGTAGCCAGGTCTGGGCTGGCCTGACCCTGTGAGCAACTGAGTGGTCACAGTGGCACTTTCCTGGGGCACCCCTTGGGGTGTGTGCTGCTGGTTCCTGAGCTTGGTGGTTGCTCTACCTCCGTTGTGCACGGAGATCGCAAAATGCTCTGGGAGGCTCCCGCCTCATTCGCATTTTGGCCAGCATCGTCTCGGGGTCCACGCGTGAGCCCCTCCTGCAGGCTGAGAAGGTTTCTGGATAAGGCAGGGACCCACTTTGCCCCCAGGGGCTTACACGTAGCTCCCCTTGCCTCAGACACGCCACATGTCACACGCTTACGACGATGAGCTGTCTTGGCTCGTTGATGTCACACGTTTGGCTTGGGAGGTACCTGTAAGTGTCTGCGTGGGAACCCAGTGGGTCTGAGTTGAGTCCCTCTTCCCTTGTTCTGGGGCACCTCTGTGGCTGTCCTGCCTGCCCTCCCCATCGGGTCACCCAGGCAGGTTAGAGATGGAAAAATAGAGTAGCCACGTTGATGTCATTCTATCCTCCTGAGTGGGGCATCTTGCTCCCATTTAATGATCTGTTTTCCACCCAAGATGAAGGCCCCATGCTGTGTGTTTGGGGGTGCCCAGCCCTCTCTGGCCAGCAGTCTCTGTCTTGGGAGGGACAAAGTGTCATTATGCTGCCTGGAGCCCAGGACAGGCTCTGTGGAGCCGTGGTACAGAGAGGGTCTTCTCTGGAAGGTGCATGGCAGAGCTTCCCAGCACGACCTGGTAGGCAGCTCTGGTGACAGTGGCCCCTTCTTGTCATTCCGGTCTCTCAGCCACCTCTCCCTGTCTCCTGCCTTTTCCCTTTTTAATTTCTCAGAGAAATCCCTGGGCTTGTAGAAATGCTTTGCCTTGATTGGTGTAAGCCCTCACTTTCCTTCTCGGTTATCCTAGTGGTCTGGTCTTGATGCAGTATGTGAAGGCAGCCGTGCTTGCCTCTGCTTGTCCCTGTTGGTGTTAGAAACCACACTGGATCAGGGGCAGCAGCATGGTGAGGTCACCGCATGGCCCGGCCTGCTCTGGGAGGTGCTCAGAGCCACACTTTTCATTTTGGGGGCCAGAAGGGGGTCTTAGCAAGAGGAATCATGAGGTTGGGGGTGGGGCACATACTTGTCCCAGCCTTTCCTGGGGTCCTCTCAGCCTAGCCAGTTGGTCTTCAAGGTCCTGTTTTCCAGAAGAGGAAACCAAGGCTCAAGGAAGCTTGCTCATTTGTCCAAGGCCACGAGGATAGGAGAGCAGGGGACTAGGTGTGTGGCCTGACCGCTCCACTCAGAGCCCTGCTCTCTGCTGCAAGCTGCCTTCCCCAGCTTCGGCTTCTGCCTGTTGTCACCTCCCTCCTTTGGTCATTGAAGGGTCTGGGGACACCTTGGGCAGAGAGGGCACGGAGGCCCAAATGGCCATGCAAAGTAGCACCTCATTTGGTCAAAATGCTCGGGGTTGGCAATCAGAAGCTGTCATTCAGCTTGTTGCTGAATGATTGCTGAGCTTATAAGTAGGTCACTGAGTTTACAAGATACCTGGGCTCCCTCTGGTCAGGACTTGGTGGGACCCAGGGGTGAAGAGAATGATGTGCTTTCACACTGCAGAGTACCTGAGTTTGGGCAGGGCCTCTCACGGCCTGGTGTGCTAATGGAGGTTGAGCTGAGGGCAGTGCATAGGTGCTCCCTGCCAGGGGCTGCAGGCAGGACAGGAGGGACAGCCACTCCAGGGAGCAGAGTTTGTGCCAACCTAGAAACCTGTGGGAGGTGGCCACATGCTGGGGAAAGGTGCCAGGAGTAAGAAGGGGAGGTTCAAGAAAGGCCAGGTAGGGGGTAGGCAGGGGCTCCCAACAGGGCCTGGGGTTGGGGGGGCATTCACGTCTAGGTGTCCTCTCACTCATGTGACGTCTTGTGCCCAGGTGCACCTGTGTTCATGATATAATTAATGGCATTTTTAGCAACTTGAACCAAATGCTCTTGAACTTGTCCATGTGTTCCCTGCTGCATGGAGCCCCCCAGCCCCCAGCCCTGTGGCACCAGGAAACACTGGGGGTGTCATTCCCCCATTAGCACTGGTGTAGAGGTTGGGGCACTGATGTTCCTTGCCTGAGCTGACACTTTACATGGCTTATCTGGTGAGTGTTCACTGACTTTCTGTGGTGAGGAGTATGGTTTAGAAACAGCAGATTAGTGAAGCTGATTTTTTGTGTGTATATATATATATTTTTTTTCTAAACTCCAGTTGACTTCATAAGTACCTTCCCAGTGAAGCCATCCATGGCTGAACCTCAGTTGGGGCAGGTCCTGTTAAGTCAGCGAATCACGGACAGGGGCCTTAGTCTTTTCTGAACATGTATCCCTTTCAGACAACCAAAATACGTAGAATTATCAAGGCAGCGTTCTACATGGAGAGTGAGTAAAGCGTTCAAAAGAAATGTGTGACCTAGTAACAAAGTTATTGTTAACGTGTTAATGATGAGATACAGCAGATTCAGTTGCTATTACGCATCTTGAATTTAGAAATCAGAGTTGATACTGTGCGTGTTGCTGCACAGTTGACCCTTGACCAATGTGGGGGTTGGGGCGCTGACACGGTTGAAAACCCGTGTATAACTTTTGACTCCCCCAAAACTTAAATAATGCTTTACCGATAACATAGTCAATTAACATATAGCTTGTATGCTGTACATATTATGGACTGTATTCTCACAATAAAGCAAGCTAGAGAGCTAGAGAAAAAAGTATTAGGAAGAAAATCATGAGGAGAAAATATATTTAAAGTACTGTATCAAAAAAAACCTGTGTATAAGCGGACTCCTATAGTTTAAGTCAGTGTTGTTCAAGATCAGCTGCATAGTTTGGTGCTTGTGTTTGTAACTGAAAGAAATGCCAAGGTCCAGTTGGTGGAAATAGATGTGTTTTTGTCTTCCCACTCAAATTCAAGAACACCCGTGTCCTGTCGACTTCCTCTGTTGCAGTGCTCTCTCTTACGATCTATCCCGGTGGGGGCCTCTGTATGAGGAAGCTTCCAGGTCTCAGTCTTGGAACCAGGGCTCCTCACAGAGATAGGTGATGCCTCTGCTGTGCCCGGAGCAAGCCAAGTGGAGCCCAGAGCTTCTCGCGGTGCCAGGACTTTAGAGAGGACTCCGAGGAGGGCAGAGATGGGTCAGGAGCCACCACCAAGGGCTCCAGGGCCAGCCTGGGACAATCTGAGCATCAAGATGATTAATGACTGCGATGCGTTTGAGACCACTGCAAATGGCACTCCGTGAATCTGTATTAGGGTTCTCCAGAGAAACAGAATCACTAGAGAGTGAGATGGACAGAGACTTTTTTTTTTTTTTAAACACTTATTTATTTTTCAGAGACAGAGACAGAGTGCGAGTGGGAAGGGGCAGAGAGAGATTGAGACACAAAATCTGAAGCAGGTTCCAGGCTCTGAGCTGTCAGCACAGAGCCCGATGTGGGGCTCAAACTCATGGACCGCGAGATCATGACTTGAGCTGAAGTTGGATGCTTAACCGACTGAGCCACCCAGATGCCCCAAGAGAGACTTATTTTTAAGGAACCAGCTCATGAGATCATGGGGCCTGGTAGGTCTAAAATTTGCAGGGCAGACCTGGGAGGCTGGAGACCCAGGGAAGCTAATGATGTATCTTGAGTCCCAAGGCAGAATTCCTTCTTTCTCCGAGGGGCCTCGGTTTTTTGGGCTCTTAAGGCCTTCAACTGATTAGACGAGGCCCACCCACACCATAGAGGGTAATTTATTCAAAGTCTACTGATTTAAATGTTTTTCTCATCTAAAAAAAGCCTTTGCTGCAATATCTAGACTGATATTTGACCAAACAACTGGCCTTGTCAAGTTGACACATAAATTTAACCATTACACTGCTGATGGTAAGCATGTAAATAAATGAATAAGGAGAAGAGGGGGCTCCTGCTTACCATAGGCTGCTGAGGCCAGTGAGACAGGAACTTGGTTTTGTGGCCACAACTGTGAAGCTGTATGTGGCAGGGTTGGACCTGGACTGTTTGTGGGGAGAAGGTAGACTGAGCAGGGCTGCCCTGCCTGGGTGATCAGTGTTCACAGCCGTGAGGGCAGACGGACTTCATATGCTGAAGGTGGGGTGCCTTGGAGGGCCACTGTCACCTCGAGGCCTGGGGATGGCGCACACAATGAGTTTTATTCTGGGTTGCATCAGGCCGACTTGAAGTGTGGCACACTCTAGTAAGGAAAAGGGGTTGTGTCCTGTATTACCCCAAAATGCCAGTGCCTAAACGCCAAAGAACTGCTGAGAAACTTCCAGATTAAAGCTGGCTTTCGAGGGGCGCCTGGGTGGCTCAGTCGGTTAAGCGTCTGACTCTTGGTTTTGGCTCAGGTCATGGTCTCACAGTTCGTGGGTGTGAGCCCCCCCTCGGGCCCTGTGCTGGCAGTGCACAGCCTGCTTGGGATGCTCTCTCTCTCCCTCTCTCTCTGCCCCTCCCCCACTTGGACGGTCTCTGTCGCTCTCAAAATAAATAAATAAACTTAAAAAAAAAAAAAAGCTGACTTTCGAGATGGGGTGGCTCAGCACGGTATGCCAGTCTCCTTGCCAGAGGGAGAGTAAGTGAGGGCACCACTGAGCCAGGTGGCAACGCGGAAGGTGGACCGTGGTGGGAGATGTCCTGTTAATAACGAGCATGACGAGGCTGGCAGCTGCCATGTGGTTATGGGAGAGAATACCTCTACTTTTAAGAAGCGTGCCAAGTGTTTAGCGGTGAAACGTGGTGATGTGTGAAGCTTGCTCTCAGGTGATTCAAGAAAGCCAGTGCGTGTACCTAAATTGGTATGTGACGGTGTGCCGGGCGGGGTGGGCAGGGAGAAAACCCACGTACTTGTGTGGGCAGGTTGGGAAGCAACAGCAGGTCAGTGCGGGGTTTACATGTACTTGGGTGTTCTTTGCACTGTTGCAGCTTTTCTGTGAGTTTGGGATTACTTCCAGATCGTGTCTAGGAGAGAGAGCTGAGCGGTGGCGCTTATTCCCTGCTTTTGGAAGCGGCGTGTCTCTCCTGCCCCGCAGCCTAGCTGGGGCTGCCCCGAGCCTCTGTCAGCCAGGTGCCAGGCTGTTGGCCCTGGAGATCAGCCATGATGGGACGTACTCTCCTCCTAGGACTCACCTTCTGGCCGGGAGAGACCACTCTAGCACGTTGGTCAGAGAGGTGCCCTCAGCTGGTGGCAGGGGTCAGAGTGAGTGTGCCTGGCGGGAAGTCCGAGGAGCTCTCCATTGAGAGGTCAGTGGGGTGGATCCCAGGAGCAATGCCCTAGACAGTGGCATGGAGTTCGCATCATCATAAGTGCTGGGTTTGAGAACCATAAAGGGGGCAGTGTGGTCCTTTGGGGCTGCAGGGCAAGAATCGATGGATGCTTGTGTAAGATCAGAGGCCCCCTCCCGAGCTGGAGGAGCTGGCTGGGAAGGGGCACAAGGCCTGGGTGTCAGCAGGTGAGAAGGTCTACTTAGGAGGGAGCATGGCAGGGGTGAGCGTTCATCGATGCAGCAGGGAGGTGGCCAGCCTGGAGTCCACCCGGGCTTGCCCTGCTCTCCCCAGACCTCGCCATGGCAGTGAGATTGTCTGATTTTACATACTTTAAGAAATACTCTTGGGGCATCTAAGTGGCTCAGTCGGTTAAGTGTCTGACTTCACCTCAGGTCATGATTTCATGGTTCATGGGTTTGAGCCCCGCATCGGGCTCTATGCTGATAGCTCAGAGCCTGGAGCCTGCTTCAGATTCTGTGTCTCCCTCTTTCTCTCTGTCCCTCCCCCGCTCATGCTCTGTTTCTCTCTGTCTCTCAAAAATGAATAAACGTTAAAAAAATTTTTTTAAAATACTTTTGGGGTGCTTGGGGTGGCTCAAGTCGGTTAAGCGTCCGACTTCGGCTTGGGTCATGATCTCACGGTCCGTGGGTTCGAGCCCCACATTGGGCTCTGTGCTGACAGCTCAGAGCCTGGAGCCTGCTTTGGATTCTGTGTCTCCCTCTCTTTCTGCACCCCCCCCCAAAAAAAATAAATAAACATTTAAAATTTTTTTAAAAATGAGAGAGAACCAAGAAAGGTTCTTGTGAGTTTAAAAAAAATAAAAAAGGAGAGAAAGAAAGAAAGAAAGAAAGAAGAAACAGAAAAGAAAGAAAAGCAAAACAAGCTTCAGCTTCTTCTAAACTCCTAGGATTGTGCTGCAGCTCCTGGAAGGGACTCCTCGCGCACACCTACACTGCTCTTACCTGGGTCTGCAGTTCACTCAGCAGAACTTGAGCTGCCTCCTGGTTTCTGGGACGCATCAGCTCTTGGCAAATGCATGATGCTCATCTTGTCACTTTGAGCTGAGATCAGTCGCTTTTGTTTTTAGGCAGGTGACAAAACGTTCTGTAAAAAGGCCTATGACAGTTTCAGACTTTTGGCTGAACACGAATGTGTTTTCAGAGCAAGACTCTTCCCCAGCAGGCGGGTTAAGGAAAGCAGACCTGCAGAAATGGGGAGCACTCCGCATAGCTCCAGCTGAGGATGCTGGTCAGCCGGTTTGGGAGGGAAGCAGGCACGTCCAGAGTAGCATGACCCTGCTGATGTGGAAGAAAGGCGACCAGGAGAAAAGACACATCCCACATAGTAGAGGGCCTGCTCCCTCCTTATTTGAGGGAGTCCTGGGCTCGAGTGCTGCGTGCTTTGCTGCTTACTGAGCAGGTGACCTCGAGCAAGTTGGTTGGCTTCCCTGAGCCTCAGTTTCCTCATCTGCCTGAAGTTGGCCCCGGAAAGGCGTGACCGTGTACACAGGGGGTCCCCGCGGTCAGGCTTCGGAGGGTAGGTGGGCACTGGACACCTGGCAGAGCACATGCTGCCCTCTGCCTTCACCACACGAGAGATGGACGGGCACCGCTGCCCCGTCTGCTTTGCAGGATGAGCCCGGTTTGGCACCATTTTTCATGGGCAGTGTGCTCTAAGGGATGGTCATCTCTCTAGGGAGTACTCAGTTGGTGGATCTCGGGGGATGCTTATGCATGACTTAACCCAGCAACGGGGCTGATCCTTTTGTGTCATGGGAGCCAGGTGGCAGCTGACGTGCAGAGAGAAGCAGGGTGGGACAGACTTCACTCACTGCTCATCTGCCAGGTGCCCTCAGATGGAGGGTAGCTGAGGATGCCTGCTCCTTCAGCCAGACTGTCAGTGCTTAGAGAGGGCCATACTTAGCATCAGGTGGGAGTAGCAGGCAGAGGGCCTTTCTTGCAATAGGTCTGAAGCCAGTGGCTGAGAGTATAGCCGGAGGGGTGGATGGGCTCTGTCCCCCTGGGCTCCACAGCCCCTGGGCATCCAGAGTCTGAAAGTCCAGATTATTCCAGGAAGGTCCATTCTGTTTATCTAGGTGATAGAGGATCTTGTTGTCCCAAAGACTAACAATTGGGCCCGTTGGAAGCTAAGCCAGGATCTGAAGGGACTGATCTGTTCTTGGCTCTAATAGTGATGAAACCTGAGTGCCTGGCAACCACAGGGGACCTCATTGAGGAGACTTGGTGACGCTCTGTGGGTGCAGGACACAGGGTGTCGTTTGGTCCTGGAGCCTCCCTGCGGGACCTAGCCTGGCACGACCTTGGCCAGGTCAGATTCTGCTTCTCCAAAGTTAGAAATACATGGATTTCATGCAGCATGCCTTGCGTCAGACCTAGTGAGGGTGAGAGCTTTCCTGAGATGTGCAGCTAGTAACTAAGGGCCTATATCTGAGCTAGTTGGCTGCTGTGAGCCTGACTCCGGAACCCCAAGCCTGGTTCCCTGCATGGTGCCTGCACACTCCTCCAGAAGAAGGAAGACATGGGCTCAAGGCAGCCGGGTCGGCCTTCTGCAGCTTCACTGCCCAGTGTAACCACCTCACACGCGTTGATCACATCCACTCTGCTCTCCTCCTGTCTGCACATTAGAGAGTAGCCCTGGCCGAGCCCTGGGCCCGGTGCCCTCCCTCTGATGTCAGCAAGAGCGTGTTGCCAGTGACTGAGGGACTCAGAACTGCTGTGTGGGTGGGCCCTGAGCCCCAGACAATTTTGACACCTCTTTGAGATGTTGGAATGTTCTGGCTCAAAATATTAGAGCTTCTAGAATGAGAGAGGGTGACTGAGCTCTCTGGAGAGGTTGGCTTGTCCACACGTTTCCCCTAAAGCCTTCAGGCCGTCTCTTGAGCTCTTGGAAGGGGTTTCCCAGGTGAACTTCTCCCTGTGGTCCCAGGTCAAGTGTCTGAACCAGCCTTATGGCAGAGGCAGCCTCCTTGGCCCAGTTGCATACAGGCTGGCTCTGCTCAGAGGCAGCCCCTGTTCCCAGCGCCCCAGGTGGCAGATGGCAGGGTTGGCCTTCTCTGTGTTCCTGAGCAGTTAGGATTTACTCTGGTATCCTGATAAAGGGGGCAGAGGGTGCTGAGCACGGCCTGGAGCTGATACTCAGGCTGGTTGGAGGCTGGCGTCACCCAGAGGCTTACTGGGGATGGAGGGGGTGGAGGGGCTGTGGATTCAGAACGCGTGTCCAGGTGACGAGGCTGGATCCACACTGAGCGCTGAGGCTGGGTAAGGTCCCTGACCTGGTAGCTCCCAGCTGCAGGTCATGTGTGTGTGACAGGGATGTAGGAGGGTGATGTTTCAGTGGACACTGGCCAGAGGCTGTGGGGTACCATTGCACCCCAAAGGGAAGAAAGGTCTGAGTTTGCAGCCAGGGCTTTAATCTGTCTGTGATTTGGGCCTGCGTCTCCAGAGGCAAGTTGGTGGCACTTCGCAGGGGGCAGTGATGAGATGGGAGACAAGCAAGCCGAGCCCACCGTGAGATGTGGAGCATTGGGCAGCCCGAATCCCAAATGTGCCCCAGAGGACCCCGTGACCCAGGTCAGGCCCTCAGCTTCCTCCACTGTCACTTGATCCTCTCTCAGCTGTGTGGGGAGTGGAGCTGTCATGCTCCCCACTCCTGCCCACCGGCTCTGGGCGGAGTGAAGTTCAACACGGGGAGTTCAGTGCCTGGTATGATGAGTGTTAGTCGAGTTAGAAAAACAGAAGAAGCCCACTCGGCACTCAGGCTCCTCATGAGGCTGTGGCAGAAGAGCCTTGGTGCAAAGTGCTCTGTGTGCTTTCTTGCTCGTTTATCTGCATTTCCTGTGTTCCTGGACTGAGGCGAGAAAGAGAGAGAGAGAGAGAGAGAGAGAAGAGGCCAAGGACGTACCTCCCCGAGGTTGGCTCGTGCCCAGACAGAGGAGTCTCAGGTCCCAGGAGCGATGAGATTGGAGGTTCGGCCCTTGGCCACCGTGGGGACAGAGGGGTCGGGTCCGGTGTGTGGGCCTGGCCCCTGCACAGGCTGTGCTCAGCACTGTGGGCTGTGTGTCCTGGGGGCGTGCAGCAAGGATCGAGGCAGGGCGGCTTCTTACTTTTTCTCGTTGAGGAAAGGCAGATGGGAAAGATGAAATAATGAGACAGAGGTGTTGAAAAGAGGGCCAGGCCCAGGCCCAGGTGCGGGTTGCACAGCTCAGAGAACCCCAGCCCCACCTGTGACCTCCAGCAGCCATGTCTTCTCTCTCTGCCTCATTTTCCTCAGTTGTAACAGCGGGAACCTTGATGTCTGGGTAGTTGAAGAAGGGGCTTCATGATGGCTGCCAGCCGAGATACCACAAGTTGTTGTGTTCGATTTGGCTGCAGTTTCTGTGCAGAGCCTGTGCCCAGCGAGCCCATGCAGTACCCGCTCTGGTCAGGGTTCAGATGCTGCCCACCCTCATCTGAGCGGAGCATGCGCCCAACCATGCCCCATGGGTCCTTCTGCACTTCCTGTGTCCTGATGTACCCTATGTGCTGATTCACTCAGTGTCCCGTCTGTAGGGCCACCGCTTTGGGCACCTAAGGGTGGTTGTGTTGGCCGATACACGAGGGGACACAGGGAACCCCGCGGGGGAATGATCTTGGCCCCGTGTGGCCCAGGCCCAACTTGGCTGTACCAGTATGGAGGCCTTGAAGTATTGAGAGCTGTACTTCAGGGCAAAGGGCGGGTGTGGTGGGAGGACGGTACCTGGCCCAACCCGCCAGGGTCATAAGGCCGAAACCAGACGGTGTCCCAAGTGGTCAGCATCCAGGGAGCATCCAGGGTCGTGATCCAGGGAGTGTGCAGACACGAGCATCTGAGAGAAACACTTCAGCGGGGACTGGGCCGAGGGGGCTGGACCTGGCAGTTCCCTAGAGCTTCTTTTTTGGGAAAGGAAGGGAACGTTGGTAAGAATGGCGATTTAGATTTTCATAAAACAGGACTATTTCAGAAAAGCCAAGGGGTAGCTATAACCCCAAAGAACAAGTCCCATAAAAGAAAAAATTGGTAAGTGCCCCTTCATCAGAATTAAGAACTTCTCTTTGAAGGACACTGGGAAGAGAATAAAAAGACCATGGACTGGGAGAGATTTTGCAAAACTCGCGTGATAAAACTCTTGTATCCAGACATATAAAGAGCTCTCAAAATGCAATACTAAGAAAACGACCCAGTTTTTAAAAATGCATTGCAGCTTTGTACCGCTTCACCACGAAGATGAAAGAATGGCAAATTAGTCCATGAAACATGCTCCCCGTCATTAGTCAATAAGGAAATGCAAACGGAAACCACGATGAGCTGCCACTTCCTACCTAGGAGAGTGGCTAAAGTAGAACAGCTGATGCCAAATGCTGGTGTGGATAGGGAGCCCCTGGACTCACCTCATTGCTGGTGGGAATGTGGCCACTCTGGGAGACAATTCGGCCATTTCTCATAAGGTTAAACAGACACTTGCCATAGGGCCCCCAGTTGTGCTCCTGGGTGAAACAAAAACTCATGTCCGTACAAAATCCCATATGTGAATGTTTGTAGCAGCTTTATGCATTAGTCCTTCAGATAGGAGATGAACCTTGTGTCCTTTGGTCAGCAAACGGATGAACACACTGGCATAATACAGTAGGTTAACAACGGTAAAAAGGAATGGACTTTGGAGACAGCAGCATGGGTGAATCTCAGAGGCATTCTGCGAAGTGTGTGCGGTCAGCTGGATAGGGGTCTGACCAGTGTCCAAGACTCAACCCCTAGAGCTTGTGAATGTGATTTTAGATGGAAAAAAGGATTTTGCAGATGGGATTAAGGTAGGGATTTTTAGGTGGGGAGATCATCCTGAATTATCTGGGTGGGCTCTAAACGTAATCACGAGTAACCCTGTAAGAAAGAGGCAGAAAGAGATTTGACACAGAGGAAAAGGCCGTGTGACCACAGAGGCAGAGATTGGGGTGATGTGGCCACAAGCTGAGGAATGCCTAGAGACCCAAGAAGCTGGAAGAAGCAAGAAAGGCTCACTGCCTAGAGCCTCTGGACAGAGTGTGGCCCTGCACACCCCTGGATTTCAGCCTGTGGAATACTGATTTCAGACTTCTGGGCTCCAGGACACAGAGGGAATACATTTTTCTTGTTTTCAGCCGCCAAGTTTGTGGTGATTTGTTATAGTGGTCACAGGAAACTCATACAGCATGATTCCATACACATAACCTGGAAAAGGAGAAAACAGATTGGTGATCACCAGGGACCGGGCGTGGTGGGGAGTTGGAGTATGGATGGGCACATGGGAATCTCCTCAGAAAGAAGGTGGTCCTTCTGGTCTGCCTTTATTTGCTGACCCAAGAAGATCAAGCAAAACACACGGGGGTGGGGGGGTGGGGGGGTGGGGGGGGGTGTCCAGGTCACAGTTTCAGGTGATTTGCATCTTTTTTTCTAATCCTCGAACTTTCTGTGCACGTCCATGAATTTAGGTAGAAATATTTGCTGTGCTGGCTACTGTGTGGGTCCTGATTTACACCTGGCTCTTGGCTGCTTGGAATCTCTTCTTGCTTTTACGTGTCCCTCCACGCAGTGATGAATGTGCCGCCATTCTCCCTGTTTGTACTTCATGGAAATGGCCCCTCACGGCCACAGACACTGTCTAAACTTTCCACAGCCTCGGCATCCTGCTCAGAATCTGCCGGGAAGTTGCAGGGAGGATTCCTTGAAAAGAGTTTCCCAACTGTTTGTGCTTTACTGGAAAGAGGCGGCGGGGCAGGTGGGAACGGTTGCCAGGAGGTCTGCAGCCAGGCCTTTTCTCAGGACTTAACTGCCCCCTTTCTTGGCCACATACTGCTCAGGAGAGGATTGATTGATCACAGCCCCAAAGAAATGCTGGTACACTTCACTTGTGTTTGCAGAGTCCTACAGACAGAGGCTTTAGGGAAGAACAGATGCCTTCTTTTTGGCCATTTTCCACAAGTGGCTCTGCGTCACGAGGGTCAGGCCATGTAGATTACAGGGACCGTGTTTCCCCAGGAAGAGTTGGCACTCCGGAACTGGGAGGGGCGGCGTTGGGTGCTGCTGCTTATGCAAGGCCAGTGGCAGACGTCCTGGGGCTGTGTCCAGGTCAGACCAGTCCTCACTTGTCTTGCCTCTGCTGGCCCTGCCCCTCTTCCCCAGATGACGTGCAGACTCGGTGCTTGTCCGTTTTGCTGGCCTTGCCCCGTGTCCATTCTGTGTGGTGTGGGAGGGCTTGTACGTGTGCACTTTTTGTTTTAAATCTTTCACATGGGGGTGCCGGGTGGCTCAGTCAGATACGCGTCCAACTCTTGATTTCAGTTCGGGTCATGATCTCACAGTTCGCGGTATCGAGACCCGCGTGGGGCTCTGCGCTGACAGCGTGGAGCCTGCTTGGGATTCTCCCCCTCCCCTCCGCCCCTCTCCCACTTGCACTCCCTCTCTCTCTCGAAATAAATAAACTTAAAATTAAAAATAATAGACCTTTCACATGGGAATGTTAACGTGAAGAAATGACAGAGATGAGAACGATTGGCCTCATGCCATCTCCCAACCTTGCCCTCTATGAGTGCCTGACCCTTCTCGTTTCAACTCTTCCCCAAGACACCCCTCCCCGACTTTGTTTAGTTTTGCTGGAGTTTTTGTAAAATAATCCCGGTCATATTTTCATCACACCCTTGGCTTTTTCAGTGACTGAGTTGAATGTTTACAGAAAGGAACTGGTTTTTTCAGACAGTCTTTATGCAGCTCAGTGAGAGCACCTGAGGCGCAGCCCTAGGCTCCCTTGCAGGCTGCCTTCACGTGGCTGGGTCCACGCAGACCCACACGTGATGGGTGTGTCAAGTCTGGTAGTTTATAGCACTCCATCCTTCTTCCTTTTGTGCCATCCATCTGTTGAAGAAACCAGGTCATTTGTCCCGTGGAATAGCCCACGTCATGGCCCACGTTCTGCTCTGACAATTGCTTTCCCCTTTGCTTTCCTCACGACAGCAGTTAGCTCAGGGCTTCTCTGCCTCGGCACCGCTGACGTCTGGGGCCAGATCACTCTGGAGTTAGCCTGTTGTGGGCCTTGTGGGGTGTTGAACAGCATCCCTGGCCTCCATGCTCCAGAGACCAGGAGGGCCCTCCTCCCCAGCCAAGTAGGTCTCTGGACATTGCCCATGTCCCCCGGGGCAGAATCACTTGGTTAAGAACCCTGAATGTAACTCAGTGCCCACCTAGTGTGCTTCCTGGACCTGGAGGTGGATTTCGTAAACACTTTCTGTTGCTTTACCCAAGAAGTGCTCTTCTCCGTGGGGAGAAAAAGGGGGATTCTGGCCATGGTGAAGTTCTGACTCTCCCTGTCCCGGTCCTGGCGTGAAGGGGCCTGCCGTGGGCAGCATCCATGCCTCCTCCTGTGGGGCTGCCTGTTGCCCTGCCCTGCATGCTGCCTGTTTCTTCCTACCTGCATCACCATCTTTATCACACCTGCAGGAGCTGCCTGGGGCCAGAAGACTGCAGCGTGCTCTGTAGCGAGGCCTCCTCGCTGCCCACCCCTGCCAGGCCTCCTGATTCACCCTGGGCTCTTGGCCGAAGCACAGCGACACTTGTCCCAACGAACTCCTGGTTTCAAACCCCGCACATGCCTAATAGGAGATGGTGTTCTGCTACGCTCGGTCCTGATAGGGCCACAGCTGGGGTGGGGCTCTCAAGGGCCCAGACCCCCCTCCATGCCTGCTGCAGTCACTGGGCTGCTCAGCCTTGGGGAAGGGTATGACCTCTGAGCCTGTGGTGGGAATGACGTGACCCCTCAGAGGGTCTGCAGAGACTGGAGGTGTTGTGTGTAGCATTGCTGGCCTGAAGTGCAGCCCATACGCTTACTGAGCGCGATGCATGCAGACAGGTGTTTCCTAGAGACTGTCATAGGAAGTCGTGCTACCTGATAACTTGCTAATCACAGTCTGAGGAATGACCCAAAAGCTGCCAAGGCAACAGGGAAATGGGCAGTACCCGGGCTAGTCTGTTGGACCTTCCCCGGCATGTCCGCCTTCTGTCCTGCTGAGTAGGCGAGGTAATAGGGTGACAGGGCTCCCCTCACAAATGGTGTGTCCCTGGCCCCATGTTGTCCCCTGCAGGGAGCAGCCAGCCAGAAGGCAGTGACGGGCCATGGTAGCATGGTGAGCCCATGCACTGCCAGGGTGTTCCAGCTGCTGGCGGCCGGGCCAGGTGGGTCCAGAGGGTGACCGCTGGTCCTGCTGTGAAGGCATCTCTGACGGGGCTCTGGCCGCTTGCTCCGCACTGTCGGTGCCACACCTTGTCGGGGGTCCACAAGCCCAGGGGGAAGCCCTGTGCCCATCACACCACCGCGGACTTCCATTTGCGCCACGTCTTCTTACCCAGGGCCGCTCTTGTGCTGCTCAGCATCTCCGCGCCAGCCTCTGCCACCCTGGTTCAGGTCTGCCCTCTTGCCGTGTGCACTGGTTCCCTCACTGGATCCTTCTGTGTGTAATCGTGGCCCCATGGTGGGTGGCCTGTGTCCAGTTGTCCTGCCCTGCATGCCATGCTCTGTGAGGCATGGCCTGGGACTCGAGGGACTCGGGAAATGCCCCTTGAGTGCATAGAGGTGTAAGTGGTCAGCCGGACTGGAGGTGCACGGCCAGCGTGTCCAGCAGGCAAAGGTGCAGAGTCTGGCTACTCCATTCCCCCAAGGCCTGGGCTCAAAGGAGGTCAGGGTTAGCTTGGCACTGAGAGCGCGGCCCTCCAGTTAACCTTGTGCCTCAGGTTTGCTTCCATCTTCCCCACCCCAGTCCTTGTGCCTCATGGCCACCTTTTTTTTTTCTTTTTTTTTTTTTAATTTTTTAATGTTTATTTAGTTGAGAGAGAGAGAGAGAGAGAGAGAGAGCGGGAGAGCGCACGCACAATCAGGAGAAGGGCAGAGAGGGGGGCACAGAATCCAAAGCAGGCTCCAGGCTCTGAGCTGTCAGCACAGAGCCCAATGTGGGGCTCGAACTCACAGACGACGAGATCATGACCTGAGCTGAAGTCAGAAGCTTAACCGACTGAGCCATCCAGGTGCCCCTCATTGCCACCCTTTTAAGGCTACACTTCCAAATTCTGTGCATTATCATTATTTGTGCCTTGAGCCGTCAATTGTCTTCTTTTTTTTTTTTTTTTGTTTAAGCCAGTTTTTAAAAAATGCTTATTTTGAGAGAGAGAGAGAGTGCATGTGCGCACACATGCTCTCTCGCATGGGGAGATGGTCAGAGAGAGAGAGAGAGAGAGAGAGAGAATCCCAAGGAGGCTCTGCACTGAGAGTGCACGGCTCCATCTCACGAACCATGAGATCATGACCTGAGCTGAAACCAAGAGTCTGATGCTCAACTGACTGAGCCAGCCAGGTGCCCCCCCCCCCGCTCCCCCCACCCAGTTGTCTTCTCTGGAAATATCACAATGAGAACAAGTCTTTCATGTTCATACACACATTCCCTGTAACCCAGTGCTTTTTATCCTCTGTGCAGAGCCACGGGCCCATCTGGTGTCATTCTCCTGCCTCCTGAAGGACTTTCAGAATCTTCCTTGCAGTACAGATCTACTGCAACGATTCTCTCAGCCTTTGTCTGCACAAGTTTTCGTTGGATAACTTTTCACTGGATAAGGAATTCTGGGTTGGCATTATTCTTCCTCAGTATTTTACAGATGTCCTTCCCCGGTCTCCAGGCTTGTTTTTTTTTTTTTTTTTTTTTTTTTTGATACTGGGCCTTGTGAGTCTTATTTTTGCTTCTTGGTTCATAGCATGTCAGTCAGCAGTCATGCTCATTTGCTTATGGAATGCTGTGACATGGTTCTTTGTTTTCCGTCTGGAGCTTCTTGGATCTATTGAATTATTGTGCTCCTCACATCTGGGCCATTATTTCTTCAGATACCATGCTCTTGGGATACCAGTTATGCATATGTTGGAACTCTTGGTACCATTGTCCCGAAGTTCACCAAGGCTGTATTCACTTTTCCATAGACTTTTTTTCCTGTGTGTGAGATTCATTTTGGATAGTGTTTGTTAGTTTGTCATCAGGTTCATAACTTTTTTCTTCCACATTGCCTAATAGTAATCCTTCCTAGTGAGTTTTTCTTTCCAGATATTGCATTTCTGAGCCCTAGAAGTTCCGTGTGGCTCTCTTCTTATGCCTCATATTTCTCTTCTCACCAGTTCAAGTTTCTTTTAAGTCCTTAAACATTTTTTTAATTAAAAAAATGTTTTTAATGCTTATTCATTTTTGAGAGACAGAGCGTGAGTGGTGGAGGGGCAGAGAGAGAGAGGGAGACACGAAATAATGAAGCAGGCTCTAGTCTCTGAGCTGTCAGCACAGAGCCCCATGCAGGGCTCAAACCCACAAACTGTGAGATCACGGCCTGAGCCGAAGTCAGACGCTCAACCAACTGGGCCACCCAGGAACCCCAGCCCTTGAACACTTATAATATATAATGGTTGCTCTAAAGTAAAGCCTTTATCAGTTCCATCGTCTCTGGCCTTTCTGGGTCTGTTCCCATTGGCTGCATTTTCTCCTGTGTTAGGGGGTCACATTCTCCTATAGCCTCAACATGTCTGGAGGCTTTGGTTTTGGATACTGAGTGTTGTGAATTCCATGGGGTTGTGTGCTAGGTTTCGTTGTCTCTCTTGAAGCGTGTTGGTTCTGCTGTGGCGTCTGACAGGCACTTTGGTTAGTGGTGGATCAGCTGATCCCACGGAAGCTTGTTTCTGAGATTTTTTTAGTAAGGGGAATTGAGAGAAGAGGATTGATTAGTTGAGCTCCACTGCCTAGCGGGGTGCAGCGAGGACTCCCCTGGATTGGCCACATGTGGCATGTCCCAGGCCACATCCTGGGGGCCCTGCCTTGGGAAGTGCCCCTGAGCCTTTGTGGGCAGCAGCTCAGGGCCCTCTGCAGGCTCCAGGAGAATCCTTCCGCGCTGCCCCCTCCTCCATGGGCCTCTGTCTACACATCCAGCCCCTTCAGCCTCTCCCGCCTGTGATCTGGAAAGTTTCTTGAGGCAGTGAGCTGGACAGTCAGAGACTCCCTTAGCTGTTTCCCTTCTCTTGCACATCTCTGGCTAGTGCTGCCCGTGCCCCTATCCGAAAATTGTTGTTGGATGTTTTTTGTCCACCACCCTTGTTGTTGCCAGTAGGTGGCATGTCCGGACCCAGATAGTCTATCTGCCTCTTATGGAAGTGTCTGCTTGTGAAGGGCCGAGAGGGTTTGATGAGATTGCCGTCTGTTCATTTGCCCTTCTGTTCATCCAGCAAATGTTCCCTGGACTCGGGTGGCCCACCGTGGCCTCCCAAAGAGGAAAGGCCAACCTCCTGTCAGTGGAGTGGAGGGCATGAATCACTGGCCTGAACCCCAGAATCCCTAGACAGAAGACCAGAGGTGACTGCAGCGGACCTGGCTGGGTCCTTTCGTGGTCAGCCTGCGTGCCCCTAAAGGGCTCGGAAAAAAGGAGATTGCAGCTGTGTATCACCCACCGCGGAGAACGTGGGCCTTAGTGGTGGCAGACAGAGTTGAATCCTGCCCTTGTGGGTGTGGGCAAGTCATTTGACCCTCCCTGTGACTTGAGGTTTGTCGTGGAGTTTAGTGATGACAAGCCCAAAGTGCAGCTAGCTCTCTGCCTGTGACCTGTAGGACATGTTTTGGTGTGCGTGTGCCCTCGTCCCCTGCTGCTCCACCTCCGGATGGCACTGAGTTCTGTGCCTTCACCAGCCATGGAGGCTGCTAAGTGAGGGGAAGTGCAGGCATGCTGTTCTCAGGTGTTGGATCTTCGGCTTTGGGTGTGTGTTGTTGCCTGTAGGAATTTGGAAGTTGCTAGCCTAGGGCCTTGAGGCTGCCCGGCCCGTGTTTCCCTGGGAGCCCTTGGGAACAGCCAGCTTCAGACCTGCAGGCCTTTCTGTTGCGCGCGGCATGCGGCACTGCTGGTGCAAACACAGCTGTGGCTGCTTCTGCTACCGCTGGCCGTTGGCCACCCACGGGGGTCAGGCGCAGCAGGCCTTTGCTGGGTCTTGTGTCCCCAGTGTACCCAGCAGACACCCAGTGACCTCCAAGTGGGGGTCCACGTTGGTGTCTGCTGCAGCTTGCTGGTTGGAGTGGGAAGAAGCCCAGATGGTTGCACCTCTTTGTTAGACGGCAGAGGGAGGAAGCTGGGGCGATGCCCCGCATGCTGAAAGCCACTTCTGTCAATGTGACTTGACCCAGTGGTTGGGGTTTCCACAGGGGTGCACAGCACTTGGGGTTCCCCTCAGCCTACCTGCCCCACCCTGAACCTGACTCAGAGGGAGGGTTCAGAACTGCTGAATGATGCAGCCAGCTTCATTCTAGTAGGTTCTTGGAGGTGACAGGCTAGATGTGCTTTGAGTCATTCAAATTAAGTGTATTTGCTTTACAGTAAGTAGTTGAGAACTTCCTTTTAGAAGAATAAAACCCATACTTTGATCTAAAAACAGATTTCCATTGCAAGTATCACCCCCCCCTCCCCGGGCAAAATAACGTGTGCCAAAGGCCACACTCGTGTGTGGAGACACACACGAGGTTTCAGTACAGTTTAGAACCCTTTACCAAATTCCGTAAAATTAAAACCTTCTTGCAACAATTTTCCTTTGGTTGTGCTTCATTAAAATGTTGCTGGGTCTCTGAGCTGGGAGTTTGTGGCAGGTGGGATGGTCACATGCCAGTATAGAGGACACTGCAAAACCGAATTCCTGCAGCCCGTGGAGAGGTGGCCCGGCTGGCACCTAGGTTTCTTCCTGGAAATCTTAAGGCGGAGGGGTGGGGTGCACAGTGGCCAGCAGGTGCCCCGTGTGGAAAGTCTGCACAAAAGGTCAAGGTAGGAACACCTGGGTGGCTCAGTCGGTTAAATGTCCAACTCTTGATTTCAGCTCCGGTCATGATCTCATGGTTCATGAGATCGAGCCCCCCCCCCCCCCCCCACGTCAGACTCTGCGCTGACAGCGTGGACCCTGCTTGGGATTCTCTCTTTCCCTTTCTCTGTCCCTCCCCTGCATGCATGCGGGCTCTCTCCCCCTCTCAAAATAAATAAAAAACAAAAACAAAACCAAAAACAGTCAAGGTGGTTTGCCCTGGGGTGGAGGAGCTGATGGGTAAGAGCCGTAGTGGCTCAGGGAGCCTTATTAACCCAGATTACCAAGGGTGGGCCCTACCAGGCCCTAAGCGTGGCTGTGGCTGTGACTGGCTGTCCAGTGTTGGATGACGTGGCCTGAGTGCCGTTAGAATACACTTTGTCATCTAGTGAATGTGAGGGCACTGAGGTGCTGCTTCTCCCTTTGTTCTAATGTCTTACCAGGTGGGGCCCCTTTCCCCTGCCTGCACGGGGCGGGCGGAACTCTGATGGGTCTTGTCCTGGAGCCTCTTTTTGTTAGTGGCTCTAGACAGGGCCTGTGGGGAGTCACCCAAGTGTGTATGCGGTAGCGTGAGTGCATTGCTCTGCTATTGACAAGAAGGGTCTGGTGCTCCTGCTGGAGGGAGGAGACACCATGAGAGCCCGTATAGCCAGGAGTCTGGTTCTGTGGTGACAGCCTTGTCGCATGGGGGCATGCACTTGGCATTGTCAAGAAAGCCTGGGTTTTTAGGCCTCTCTGCCAGCGTCTCCAATGGGTGAAGCCACTGCCCTTGGGAAATGAGCGACTGCAAGAAAGGAGTCTTCCGGATAACTTGCTTGACGTAACCAAGCCGGTTAAATGTTTCACTAAATGGCCCACGGGGAGCATGTGGTCCAGGGGGAGGGTGGCCCACCACACCAGCTGGCGTGGGTGCTGGTTGTCAGCCAGGAACTTCTGGGGCCGCCCTGATGGAATTCTTTCCAGGGAGGTGCACTCTTTCTAGTTCCTCCCCACTGTTACTCTATATCCAGACTCCTAGCATCACCGTTGTCATGTCCCCTGTCCCCCAAGCCCCTGGAGGACACAGACCTTGCCCTGTGTTGATAAAGACACACACGGTACCAGAGTTTGTCCCTGGCTGACTCCTGTGGGGGGGTCTGGACTAACAGACCGGGGGGTGCACCGCGGCATCCCACACCTCTGCTCTGGGCTTTGCATCTGCTGTTCCCTCTGCCAGGAACAGCCTGCTTTCCTGTCTTTGATGACCCGGTGATGGTGGTAGAGAGCTCTGTAGGACTGCTCGGTCTTAACATCGCCTTTGCTGTGCTGCTCTTGTGTTTTCTGCCGTTTACTCCCATCTCCTTTATATCACTCCTGCACTGCAAACGATTACCAGACCAGAGTATCTCCCCTGGGTGTTCAGGAATCTTCTGTGTTCGGGCGATGTTGCTCAAAGCCCAGGAGTCTTCAGAGAGAGACCCTCCGTGAGCCTGAGGACAGGTCACAGCTATCATGGAGGTGTGTCGACAGCACACAGAACGTACCCGTTTTAGGTGTGGAGTCCGTGAGAGTGACTACACCACCTGAGAAGTTGCCTCCGACATCTGCAGCCACTGCCGCTCCCGCCCCTAGCCCAGGCACTCACTGATCGACTTTCTGTCTCTTTAGTTTTGCCTTTTCTGGAGATTTATATGAGCAGATTCATACCTGCAGGATGTCACATGTTGAGGTACTCTCACTTAGCCAGTGGCTTTGGGGTTTGTCCATGTTGTGTCCATCGGGAATTTGTCCACCAGTTGATGGATGTTTGGATCGTTGCTACCTTTTGGATATTAAGAGTAATTCTGTGCACATTTATAGATAAGATTTTGTGTAGATCTATGTTTTCATTTCTCTTGGGTCTGTGCCTTGGAGTGGAAATTCGGGGTCATGTGGTAACTGTGTTTAACCTTTTGAGAAACTACCAGACTGTTTTCCACAGTGGCTGTGCTTTGTATGCTCCCACCGGCAAGAGATGAATGTCTGGGGTATCATCCTTTTTGTTTTAGCCATTCTGATAGGTGCACGGTATCTCCCTACAAAGCCTGCGCCTCACTGATGAGTCTTAGCTTCTCACATGCTCATTGGCCGCCTGCAGGCTTTCTTTTTGGTCTCTTTCTTTAACTCAATTCCAAGCAAAGGCTGCTTAAGTGTCGTGTCTTCAAGAGCCCAGCCAGGCCGGGGACCCCACAGGGGCTGTGTTTCTCATTCTCTGAACGTCAGCCCAGGCAGGGGTCAGGTTGTGGTTTGTAGGATGGGGCAGCTGGTCCTGAGCCTGCTTTGGGGGAAGCCTGGCTCCTTTCTCCAAAGCACAGTGGGCCTTGTGCCTGCAGGGGCTAGTTTCTAGTCCTGGAGCAGAACAAGGGGCTGGTGGACGTCCCATATCTGATGGCCTGGCAGTGAGAGGTGATGTGCTTTGGAAGTATAGGGTAGCTTCTAGGGTGTCCGATCCCATGGAGGTAAGTGCTGGTGCTCGGTGTGATCTCTCAGGACGTTTGGAAATTCTGCTGCACCACACTCAGTGACAAATTGCTCCCGATGACAGAATCCTTGAGATTTTTGGGTAAAGAAGGGGCTCCTGCTAAACAAAAAGGGCAGGGGTACATGCGTGGCTTGCGTGGTCCATGCTGGCTGAGCCATGTCTGCGACACAACCGCAGCCTTCACCCCAGCGGCTAATGGGTCCATGGGCACCGAGAGGCCAGCATGCCCGTTGGTTGTTTTTTTTTTTTTTCTTTTTAATTTTGTGTTATTAGTGGGGTTTTTTAAATGTTTATTTTTTGAGAGTGAGAGAGAAAGAGAGCGAGGGAGAGCGTAGACGGGGAGAAGTAAAGAGAGAAGGGGAGAATCCCAAGCAGGCTCCATGCTGTCAGTCCAGAGCCCAGTGTGGAGCTCAGTCTCAGGAACCATGATCATGACCTTGAGCCAAAATCAAGATTTGGACGCTTAACCTACTGAGCCACGTAGGTGCCCCATTGGCTGGTTCTTTCCACAAATCTGGAGAGCTCCTTCACCCCAGGGCCTGCGGTGGCCTGACATGCTGGATGGGGAGCAGACAGGTAGCCACTCCAGACCCCTGGTGTCTGGGAGTGTGGGGGCCAGGTGGGAGGGCCTCGCCTCACTGCAGGTGGGGCTCGACTGGAGGTGGGAGAGCCCAGACCCTGCCTGCCGTCTGAAGAAGGCTGGGGAGGACCGTGGGCACAGAGGCCAGGTGGGTTTGGGGGCTGAGGGAGAGGGTTGTGGTGACAAACTAGGACCACGCGGTGGGGCGGTATCTGCTGTGCAGAAGGTGGGTGCTTGGGGCCCAAGATGGGTGAGAAAGAGAGGTGCGACCCTCCATCTGGACCCGTGTTCTTTCTGAAATTCTGACAGAAGGCTGATCTCTGAATAGCTGAAGCTTCAAGTATTTTGAGTTTTTAAGTATATTTTTTCTTGTGACATTTGGAAATTCCGCCGTCCCAAGCTCGGTGACAAATTGCTCTGAAGCTGTGACGTGGGAACTGAGCAGGCATTGGGCCCTGTCTTGGCAGGGTGTTTGGTGGTGGGGGGGGTGGGGGGTGGGGGGCGAGGGCATCACCTCATCAGCCTGCCTTCTGGGCAGTGGTGCTTGTCCATGGTGGTTCCCTTCTGAGAGGGTGTCTCCGGGGCAGGACAGCCTGGGCTGACGTTGGTTTGGGGAGGACAGTGAGGGACTGCCCACTGCCTGTGTCTCCACTCTTACTTCTTATATACCTGGCCCCCACAGCATCTGAGAACTCCTGCCGATCCTTTAAAATTCTGTTTCAGTGACCTTTCCTGGCATTTTCAGCGTGTGTGTGTTTTGTCTTGCCTCTCCTGAAAGCCCTGTCCTTACACTACTCTTTCCACAACTGGGAAGTAAATCCCTGGATTTACAGATATCTTAATGACACTTTCCTGTTTTTCTTTTTTGCAGGATTCTGTTTCACTGAGACCGTCAATCCGATTTCAGGGAAGTCAAGGGGTGAGTCTTTTTTGTCTTAATCGTATTTGGAATTGTGACCAGTGTGCTGTCTTGCCTGTCATGGCTTGCTGGGCACAGAGGCAGGCTGGGGGCAGCATTTTGGCCCCATCCGGCTCTGTGTCAGGCCAGGGCCTGTGCCAAGCTGAGGCCTGCCAGGTTGGTCCCACAGCCAGGGCCACACCAAGATGCTGTCTGGGGCGAATGCAGCTTCTCTGTCCAGTGGCCCCTCAGAGTCTCCCCTTCTTTCCTATAGCCAATGACTCCTGGGCCCCCTGTACTGATCTGATCTCTGTGCTGATTCAAAACAGAGGTGTCCTAGGGGCGCCTGGGTGGCTCAGTCGGTTGGGCGTCCGACTTCAGCTCAGGTCACGATCTCACGGTTTGTGAGTTCAAGCCCCACGTCGGGCTCTTGTGCTGACACCTTGGAGCCTGGAGCCTGCTTCGGATTCTGTCTCTCATTCTCTCTCTGCCCCTCCCCCACTCGTGCTCTGTCTCTCAAAAATAAATAAATGTAAAAAAATTTAAAAACAAAAACCAAAAAACCTGAGGTGTCCCAGAGGCCAAGTGGGACTGGAGCTGTAGCCTCCCTGGAAGCTGGTCTCTGTTGTTGGACCTGGGACCGTGGGTGTCTGATTTTGGTACTGGGCTGCTGGCCCAGGGGGTAGGTATAGAAACTCAGCACTCCCGGGGCGCCTGGGTGGCGCAGTCGGTTAAGCGTCCGTCTTCAGCCAGGTCACGATCTCGCGGTCCGTGAGTTCGAGCCCCGCGTCAGGCTCTGGGCTGATGGCTCAGAGCCTGGAGCCTGTTTCCGATTCTGTGTCTCCCTCTCTCTCTGCTCCTCCCCCGTTCATGCTCTGTCTCTCTCTGTCCCAAAAATAAATAAACGTTGAAAAAAAAAAAGAAAAAAAAAAAAAACTCAGCACTCCCATTTTTTGTGAAATGTGTTTATTTCATTCTAAATGACCACCTTACAGAAAAAAATTGGAGAATAAAAGAAAGGATTAGTTGTCCACAATCCTTGCCTCCCAAGGCTTAAGACTTACCCCTGCCCCCTCCCCTGCCCCCCCACAAATCCCTCACCCACCAAACATACCTTGATACACTGGTTTTTCTTGTGGTCTTTATTGCAAGTCTGTCTGTCTGTCTGTCTGTCTGTCTCTCTCTTTTTCTCTTTTTAATCTGAAGGGTTGCCACAAGTGTCTAAATCAGTTAGTTTCCACCTGACAGCTGACCGGCTGCCTCCTTAAGAAGATCTGCGCACCTGCCAGGGTGCTCCAGAGAGACAGAGCCTCTAGAACATCCACGTGTCTGTGTGTACAGATACAAAGATACAAGGAGATGTATTGCAAGGCATTGGCTCACATAGTTGTGGGGCTGGTGAGGCTGAAAGTCATCCATGGGGAAGGCAGGAATGGGCACTGTGGTCCATAGGCGACCTTCTTTCTCCTCAGGGAAACCTCAGTTTCCTTAAGGCCTTCAGCCGTTTGGGTGAGGCCCACTCAGACCATTGAGGGTCACTTTCTTAAAGTCAGCTGGTTGTGGATGCCACCACATCTACAGAATACCCCCATCCAGATTAGCATTCATGATGTCCTCGGGGGCTGTGGCCTGGCCAGGTGCACACGTGAACTGAACTGAACTGACATTATTGCGAAGACCAGTTAAAGTCAGCAAGACCTCTTGAAAGGCCCCAGACTCCTCGCTCCCCCAGTTCTTCCTCTGGAACTTCTGCATCTCTCTTTGGTCCCATCAGTCTTGTGGCAGCCTTCCCTTTATTGTCCCTGGGACATTTCCCCAGGGGCAGAGGTCAGTGTTGGGGGGCAGGGCTCCCTCGGCTTGCTGCCAGACCAGCCCCATGGTGCCCTCTGGTGGCCAGTAGTCATGCTGTACCCTCTGTAGTCGGGAAGATGAGGAAGCAGATGCATGGAAAGGGCCACTAAAAGCCATGGCTTATCCTGTGAGCAGCATTTTCTGGTCAGCAGGACACCACACGGCCGCTCACGGAAGCACCATGAGGTTCTCCTGGGCCATGCTTTGTGTCACCCAAATTTCTGTGCAAAGCCTGAGAACCACATCCATTCGAGTCAGGGGTCCTGCCACCTTAGAGTCAGAATCATGCTTTGCCCACTTTCCTTCCTTCTGGATTTTCTCATGTGTAACAGAGTTTCTAGAAGCTTCTGAGGATACAGAGGCCCTGTGCCGCAGCTTTGGGCAAGTCAGGCCACAGTTCTCCACTCTTCCCTTTGTGAGCCTGGGGAGGGCTGTGCCAGGTAGAGAGGAGGGGTGCTTGCTGTGAAGGGTCAGGCACTAGGTCTACCCTCCGTGTCTGGACGTCATCCTTCTCTTCCTGGGCAGTGATGGGATGCATCCCCTACTCCCTGCCAGGTGTGAGGGGCCTGGCCTGGTGCTGGACACACAGCAGACGCTTTCCTGGCCAGGCCGCATCTACATAGTCACCATGCTGCCAGAGGAGGCAGGGTGCCTGGGCTCTCCCCTCCCACCTCTCCTGGTCGCTGAGCTGCTTGTGTATAGCTGAGGGTGGGGATGGGGCCAGTGAGGTAGGCTGGGTAGAGAGAGGAACGGGAGGCCAGAGGGGTGGGGCTGGGCAGGCCCATTCAGTGTTCGTGGTCCATGGGCTGAGTCCACGTTCCAGGCTCTGCATAGCGTGACAAGGACCGTCTTTTCCAGAGGCCCATGAAGCTGACAGACTGAAGGTCTGTAGGCTCTTGGCTCAGGGGCCTTTGCCAGTTCTTTTCACTGTCCCTCAGCCTCCTTGCCCAGGTGATGGGCTCTCTGCCTTGGGGGTTGTGTGTGGGGGGGGTAATAAGGACTTAAGAAAACCAGTGTCCTTGTAGCCCACAGCAAGCTCACTCAGCCCCTAGTTCATGTCCCCCTTGGTGTGCACAGCCAGCATAGGACCTCAGTGTTGAGCGCTGCCTGGGGGCGAGGTGGTGGGAG
This sequence comes from Herpailurus yagouaroundi, assembly GCF_014898765.1. Taxonomy (NCBI): domain Eukaryota; kingdom Metazoa; phylum Chordata; class Mammalia; order Carnivora; family Felidae; genus Herpailurus; species Herpailurus yagouaroundi. Next base: position 2,659,498 of record NW_024412424.1, on the reverse strand, counting down.
TCCGATCTGGCCTGGTCGCCTCCCTGCCTATGCTTGTAAGCACCATGAGAGCCAGGCCTGCCCGAGGAGGTTGTGGTGTGTGGCCGGGCCCTGGCGTTGGCTAGTTCCTTAGGGTGACTAATGGCATTTGCCAGGTCTCTCACTTGTAGCGTGTTGGCCTCTAGGGTGTCATGCGCCAGAGCAAAGTGTTCATCTCTGTTTCATTGCCACGTACATGTTTGTGTTTGCATTCCCTGCCCTCTCCCAGACACTGAGCTGGCTGACCTGGGCCCCTCTGCTGTCTGGGGCTCACTTTTTTTTTTTTTCTTTTAAGTTTATTTTATTTATTTTGAGGGAGAGAGAGAGAATCCCAAGCAGGCTCCGCCAGCACAGAGCCCGATGTAGGGCTTGAACTCACAAACTGTGAGATCATGACCTGAGCCAAAATCAGGAGTCGGACGCTTAACTGACTTAGCCACCCAGGTGCCCCTGGGGTTCACTTCTGAGTTGTGAACGTCTGACAGCTGGTGAAAAGTCAGCCTCCAGAGGGGAAAAGAAACCTCCACCTGGCCAGCCCCACCCCAAAACTCTTCAGTTGACGAAAAAAGAGAAGTAGGGGTGGTATCCAGGGCAGTTTAGCGTTGCGGCATTTGCCTGAGCTGCAGTTTCTAGAATGAAGTTTGGCAGGGCTGGTCGAAAGCCTTTGACCAATTTCTGTCTGTGTGTCCAGGAGCCAACTCTGAAGGAGCAGTCCGGGATGTGCACATGATTGAGGCACGAGGGTGCTTGTTGCCGTGTTGTCACAGGGACAATTTGAAAACAGTCTAAAAAATTTCTAAAATGGGGTGTTGCAGAGTCGGGAACCATCTGTGTGCCAAGGTTGAGCAGAGGGCAGGGGCGTGCACTCGCTCTTCTGAGCATCCTCGGTGAGTGAGGGCATGAGAGCGGGTCTTGGAATGCAGGGAGGTGCTTAGAATGCACCCTGGTGTTGGGGTTGAGGGAGTGCCCCTGGGCCGAAGTGGCTGCTTTGCTCTTGGAAGTCAAGTTCAGCTGGACAACCGTGGTTCTCTTTACCCAGAACATGTTTTATTCTGAGGCTTCTTTAGGAAGCGAAAATAACTAAGAAGGCAAGTGTTGCCTGAAACCTCCTCTGGCCAGAGAGAACCTGGTCAGTTGGAGTTCGGGTTCCTGTGCGTACCTGTTTGTCTTGTTCTTACCGGAACGGAATATCGAGCCCTTCCCCTGCCAGTTTTTGCCACCAGGACTTGATGTGCCTTTTCACAGCTGCCACCTGCACCTGCAGATCTTGGGGGGGGGGGCGGGGGGGGGGGGCGGCAGGTCCCACTTAGCATGGATTTCAAAAGGAGGAGGAGGTGAGGGGCACCTGAGTGGCTCAGTCAGTTAAGTGTCCGACTCTTGATTTCAGGTCAGGTCATGATCTCGCCGTTCGTGAGATTGAGCCCTGCCTCGGGGTCCACACTGACGGTGCAGAGCCTGCTTGGGATTCTCTCCCTCTCTCTCTCCCCCTCCCCTGGTTACATGTGCACATTCTCAATCTCTCTCTCTCTCTCTCAAAATAAATAAATAAAAAGGAGGAGGTGAAAGGGCTCTGGCAGGGACCTGTGCCCCTCACAGGTCTCAGAGGCACTCAGGGCCGCCCAGGAAGGACAAGCCTGTTTGCTGCTCTGGGTCTGTGTACACAGACACTCGATTAGGTTTAAAGTGACTCCCCCTGCCCCCGTAACCTGGAGTCAGGGCTGACCTTAGAGGCACCCAGACCTGCATGCCCAGGCCAGCTGAGGGCCACATGGTGGCCCCTGTGAGGCAGCCGAGACTCGGTCCAGGAGGCACATGCTGCAGCTGAGCAGGGCTGACTGTCGGGCCACATCCTGGTACATGTGCCAAGCTCTTCGCTGGCACAGAGAAAGCCGTGCATTCCTGGTCTATTCATGCCCAGATGGGGAATTTCCTTGCTCGGTGCCCACCGACTGGTAACCGATAACCAGCGTCACTGAGGAGCAGCAAAGCCGCCCGTTAACCAAAGGAGTCCTCAGGCCGTGGTAGTGCTGGGCGGCGATGGGGCCGAGAGACCTGGCCACACCAGGCTCCCAGCAAACCTCCCCTCTGCCTTCCTCCTTCCCCCGCTCAGGTGTCCCCGCCTTTGTCCTGAAGGATACTGGAGACCTCTGTGTGTGTCTCCCCTGTCCCCAGCAGCATCACGTTCTCCCATGCATCAGTTTCAAGCCCCAGGTTTCCCACCATCCTGTGGCCCCAGTGGCTACACAAACCCACCTCCGGGCTCTGTGCTGGGACCCCCACGTCCAGGATGAATTTTGGAGGTGGGCGCACACACCTGTGTGGAAAAGGTTTAGATGGCATAAAAGGGTCACGGCGAAGAGTCCCCACGGCTCCCACCCAGAGAGAAGCACAATCACTTTGGGACTGAGACCTGACCTCCTGCCTTCCTCTCAGGGGTGACAGCCCAGTGAGGACCATTGCCCTTGAGGCAGCCACTGTCCTCTGAGCAGACTGAGATGGAAAGTGGTGCCTGGGGAGGCTATGTCTCCATCAGAGCCAGGATGAGATGAGGAGGAGGTTCAAGGATCGGGTGGAGGAAGAGCCACCCGATGGCAGGGGTGTCAGCTTCCACCGGAAGCTACTGTTGACTTGCTGACTTTGGGGTGCATGAGCTTCCGGCTGCATTCTGGGCAACGGCATCAGTGCGTATCTGGCTCTGGGTGCGTCTCCTGCAGTGACCCTCAGCAGCCTGAGCCTCAACATCTGGGCGGCGTGTTCCGGCTGCTTCTGTGATGGAGAACAAACGTCACATCCAAGAAGGGATGGGCCGGCAGCACAAGATGGGCACAAGTGTGAGACAAGGAGATGTCACATCCAGGCAGGACAGGGCTGAACTGCCTTATCTGGGAGCCAGTCTGTGCCACGTTGGCTCTCACTGTGCACGTCTGGGGCAGGGACGGACTGCAGGCTGGGCAGGTCACTCAGTATTTTGGGGCTAACTCTAGGCCAGGTGCACGTGCAGGTTCCCTTATGGGTCCACACACCACCCTGCGGAGCGGTGAAGGGAGGGAGGCTGTGAAGAGGGCAGCGGCCCTCCTTGTGACCTGAGCCACCGTGTCCTCAGTCTCAGGCTGAACTGCCCGTATTTACATATGACAGCTGGGCAAGGCTGGAATTCAGTTGGGGCCATGTTTGGTCCAGTGCTGATGAGGGAGGCATGGTGGTCTCACATCAGTGGAGAAGAAATAGGGCCTGGGCATACTGAGGTGGTTTAGCAGCCCAAGGATAAGGCCTGAATGGGGCCTGCCCACCCCCTCAACCTCCGTTTACCACTTCTGTCCCCCCTTGTTTGTGTGCCTAGCTGTGTTGAGCTCCTGCACTCAAAACCCGGGGATTACTTTATGAGGAGTCCCCACTGGTAACAGAGGGTTCTGGAGGCCCATCTTGTGCCCTAAATATGGGCCAGCAACCGGAGCCTGGATCTTCCCACCAGCTTCCTCCACAGCCCCCAGGACTTCAACCCAGTGAGGGTTGGCCTGGAACGCAGCCCCGGCCTGTGGGCGCAATGCTATCCCACCTGCGCCAAGCCCTGCACCTTGGCCGGGACCTTTGCTGTCTGTCTATCTGCCGGTCAGGCTGTCCCACCCTTCTGCAGAGGCACTGTCCAAAGTCAGGGTTCTATTAACCAAGACATTCATCCTTTGTCACATGTAACCGTGTCACGGTTTGTTGGGGGAGGGTGCGGCCGGTCTGTGAGCCCCTCGGGGCCTGCACCCGCCTTGGTCTTGGCTGCAGGACCGTGAATGGACATCCAGGTGGAGTGTGTATCCCACAGGGGAGCAAGGGTTGGAGCATATCGGCTGCTCAGTGTGCACTGGTCGCTACTGCTGCCCGTCTTGTCTCACGTCACCTTCACACGTGTCCCAGGCCAGATCTGCCCCATTTGCTGGGTGGGAAATTGGCTCATGGCCCAGATCAGGGTGGGCTCCCTGGCTCCGGGCGTGTGCTAAGTGCTCTGTGCTCCTCAGACCAACGTGCCATGCTTAGAAAGCACTGGCACTTCCTCCTTGTGTCAAGCTGTGGGGGACGGTCTGGGGTCCAGTGGATGGATGGCCCATCCCACGGTCCCCTCCATGATGTGGACCTCCCAGTGATGTTTCTCCCTCTCCATGCAGCACATCTCCATCCCCCAGCCTGACTGCCCCACGGAGGCGCGGACCTTCTCCTTCTACCTCTCCAACATTGGCCGTGACAGCCCCCAGGGCAGCTTTGACTGCATCCAGCAATATGTATCCAGGTAAGGCCCCATCTGGGCGCAGTGCCCCCTTCTTCTTCTTCTTCTCTTTTTTTGAGGGGGGGTATTTATTTAAGTCCTCTCTATACCCAATGTTGGACTTGAACTCACGACCTCAAGATCAAGACCCGCATGCTCTACTGACTGAACCAGCCAGACCATTCCAGATCCCCCTTCTCATACCGGAGCCTTGCTGCTGCATTCAGTGTGTCCAGGGCACAGGTGCAGGCCTGCTACCTCTGCCCAGGGGCCTGGGTTCCCTTGTCTTTTCCAGGTTAAGATACGCTGTGTGGAAACGATGCTGCTCAAGTTAGCGCTGGCCCCATTTCCAGCTGGGGGGTAACGGGGGAGCACGGGCGCCCAGACCGTGTCTCCCTGTCATCCCAGGAGTTCACCTTAGCTTCTGGCCCCTTGTTTTGCAGCCACGGGGATGTTCACCTGGACTGCCTGGGCAGCATCCAGGACAAAATCACAGTGTGTGCCACCGATGACTCCTACCAGAAAGCACGACAGAGCATGGCGCAAGCTGAGGAGGAGACACGGAGCCGTGGCGCCATCGTCATCAAGCCTGGAGGCCGCTACCTGGGTGAGGATGAGGCCTGCGACTCCGCCTGCGGGGGGGCTCATGCCTGCTGGGCAGCTGTGGTGGGGAGCAGGAGGGACTGAGGGCTTGTCCTGGCCAGGAGTGGGAATGATGGGTTGACAGAGGTGCAGCCCCAAGCAAGGGGAGCCATCTCTCATTGTCAGGTCAGAAAAGGTCCTGTTGTACTGGCCGAGTCTGTTGGGGGCTGTGGCACCTGCTGATTCCCCAGTTTGAATATGAGCCCCAAGAACTCCAGGAATTCCGAATCCACGAGCCCTTCTCTCAGGTTCTGACCTCGGGAATCCCTACCCATCAGGGAGATAGACACGCTCCTCGATGGCAGGGCTGGGGTCTGTCCTCCTTCAGCTGCCACCCCTGCCCTCACCCGCCTGGCTGGCTCTTCCCCAGGCCTGACACGGCCAGCGGCAAGGTGCCGATTGTGAGATGTGCCCTATGGCAAATAGTCTGCTGCTGGCTTGGGGCCAGCAAGGGCCTGTCAGGTCACAACTGGGAAGGAAATGTGTTGATTTCCTGCTGGACGAGAAGGCCCTGGCAGCTCATCATCTGCTTGGAAACGGTTTTGGTGAAGTTGAGACACCAGCAGCATGAAAAGTGTTTACTTTTAGGAAGCTCCATTCTTGCTTTAGTCTTCCCAGCACCTAGACCCAAACAGGTTCAAGAGTCATCAGGATTCAAGGCCAAGAGGAAGGGCGTTAGGCCCGAGAAAGGCACAAAATGGCTTACAGCAAACAGGACCTTAATGGCTTTTGGGGGTTTTTGTTTTTTAAGAAAAGGTGGGAGGATTTCAAAGGCCCCCAAAGGAGTATGTGATTTCACTGGCGTGGCAGTGGGGTTGGCTCTGAGCGAAACCCTAGGCAGGAGGAGTCTATGCTACCAGTGAACGCTGCATCCTGCTGGATGTGGCCGTGCATGCTGAGGGAGCCCATGCCCAGGGCTGTGAGCTGCTGCTGGGGACAAAGCCGCCCGAGAGCAGCAGCCAGAATCCAGAAAAGCTTCCCCTGCCTGCTCTCGCCTCAGCGTGCAAATGTGGACATTCATATACATCTTAGTAAGTTTCTGGGTCCTTCAGCCAAAAACTTGGTCAAAAGTGTGGCTTGTTGTACCACTTTGGGGACGGCGAGAGTTCTTGGTTTCGGTTCTGGTGGCAGCACTGGTCTCCTGGCCTCTGAAAGCGTAGTCATGTATGTCCCACTGCGTCAGGCCTCTCCTCTACCCTGCGTCAGCCCATCAGCTGGGTCCTCTGGGAACAAAGTCTGGCCCTAAGGATTTTGACAGCACTCCTTCCCATATTAATTTGACAAATGAGATTTAAGGGATGAGAGCAAAACAAAAAGTTCTTGTGGAGAGCTTTCTGGCCCAAGGACGTGAGGCACGCGCTGACCTCACTTGGCCGTGCACGTTCCCTCAGTGGCCGTGCTGCCGTCCAGGGTGGAGTTAACAAATTCTGAGCAGAGGCCCCTCCCTCAAGAGCAGTGCTGGAGTCTGTTTGCACTAGGGGGGTGGGGGATCGGGCCGCTGCCCCCCTCCCCCGGGACTCTGGGTCTGTCCAAGAAGCACTTGACGGGGCTGCAGCCTGGGGAGCTGCTCCTACCCCGGGGTCTCCAGAGAAGCTGCCCAAGCGGCCCCATACCTTTATCCACTCCTCCTTTATCATAAAAGAGAATGGCGGATCCTGTGGCTGGAGAGTGCTGTGATGTGCAGGCTTTGGGGGCGCCTGCCTCTGGCGGTTCAGGAACCCCACCCTTTTCATCAGCCGCCCTCTCCGTATAGCGGTCGGGCTGCCCTTGATGAAATCCATCAAAGCTCTGAACACACCTCTGTTTCCTGCAGCTCCCGCTTCTGACACTTGGGGCCCTGCGAGGGCCTGGTAGCTGTGTGTGGTCAGTAGATGGTGTACTCCGCTCTCCAGGTCCCCACGGAGCAGGCCAAGCTGGATGGGGCTCCAGCTGCCTTCCCCTTGGGCTGTCGGCCGTCAGCAGGCGTCCACATACTCGCTCAGAGTTCGGCATCAGCCCCAGGCGGAGGGACACAGAGGCCATACGCCCTCACCCCCTTAAATCCCTAATGCCTTGGCTCTCGTTGCAGGCAAGAAGGTCCAGTTTCGGAAACCAGCTCCGGGGGCCACAGACGCCGTGCCCTCCCGGAAGCGGGCGACGCCAATCAACCTGGCGAGTGCCATCAAGAAGAGCAGTGTTGGTGGCATTAGTGGGGGCAGTGGGGTGTCTCAGAGGCCCTTCCGTGACCGAGTGCTGCACCTCCTGGCGCTGAGGCCCTATCGGAAGGCCGAGCTGTTGCTACGGCTGCAGAAGGACGGCCTGGCCCAGGCGGACAAGGATGCGCTGGACGGCCTCCTCCAGCAGGTTCGTGCTTGCCCGGGGCCGGGTGGAGGGTTCAGTCAACCTTGAGTGGCCTCGGCAGAGGGTCTGGACACGGGGGTGCTGGGAAGAGCCCTTCCTGGGATCTCTTCCAAGATTCGCAGCCTGCCTCAGAGCCTCGGCCTTCCGGGTTAGGACCGGCTTAAGGGTGTCACGGACACGTTTCTGGCCATGGTGCTTCTTGTCCAGTGGCTCCGAGGGAGGTCAGCATGCTCCTCCTTCGCTGTCTGCTACCACACAGGCAGCGGGCGCAGCACAGAGGATCCAACAAAGACTTCGCCGCCTGAGGCTTTTAGAATTTAAAGAAGCCTGGGTGACCGCCTGTGTGAGTTAACAAGAGCACAGGCTCCACGGTCAGTGGGCGTCCCTACCACACCAGCCGTGGCTCTGGGCAAGGGGCTTCACGTGGAGACCCTCAGGCTTCCGTGTGTGGCTGCAGCTTGCCCGCAGCACCTCTTGAGGGGTTGAACGTGATGTCAGCAGATGAAGCCTGCTATTAGGGCACAGCTCAGGCTTTGGAGCAGGGGTGCGGGGGGCCTGCCTCCCAAAGCCCCCGGAGGGAGTCTGAGGACCCCTGGGAAGGTGAACGGCTCGCTCTGGCTTCGCCACATCAGCCAGACCACGCAGATGCCTCCTTGCTGTGAAGTAGCCCTGCTGTGAGGTCCACGTGGCTGGCATGACAGTCGCATCCTGCGGAGGAGGCGTGGCCGAGCCTCCAGGGATTCTGTCCGCCAGCTCACCTGCATCCCACCTCAGACGCTCCTGGCAGCAGTGCAGAACTCACATGCTGTGACAGTTGGTAGCTGTGTCTGAGGATGAGCCACGGGGTTCGCGGCCCCTCACGTCACCAGGACCCTGGCCTCAGGGGCTCTACTTGGCAGGAACTCCTGTGTGGATGTGGCCTCTTGAGCCACTGTCCCCCACTCAGAGGCTGTGCAGGCGAGGACCAAGCTTTAAGGTTTCTCCCTCTGAGCTCACGAGTTGGCTCCTGGCCTATTAGAAGGTAGATATGTAGCTTGATGGCTCAGAAGTTTTCTTTGGCAGAGGGGCTTGCTAAAGCATCCAGAAAGCTCCAGAACAGGAATGATGTTCTTAAGGGGCTTGTTTCCTTGGGAAGTCGCAGGTGTCAGCCTTATCCTTGGGAACTCCAGGGAAGCACAGTGGAGGCCCTTCCCCTGGGCTGGAGCTCAGAAGGAGGCAGGGCTGGCAGATTGCCAGGTCTTCAGACGTGAGCCAGGACTGAAGACGCAGGTGGGACCTGTGCCCACCCTGGACATGACTGTAGTCCACACCGCTGCCCGGTCAGGCCGCCATTGGCCCCTACTGTGGTGTTCTTGGGAACGCCCATGCTCCCACCTTCCTCTCTTGCCCTGTTTGTGCCCAGAGTAAAGAAGAAGCACTTGAACCCCTCAAACCAGGACATGAAACTTAACTGACCGTGCACACAGTTACACCTGAGATTTACCCTCTGAGCAGTCCTGCAATGCAGCAAGAATGCCAGCGGGCTCAGGGCTCAGTTTTCCAAAGAGAAAGGGGATCTGTCGGTGCTGATGTCGTTGTGCCAGGGGTTCCTGCTGCTTTTTTAACCTCTGAGATGCTGTCATTGCTCCCAGGACCAGAGAGGTACCCTGCTGGGCTCTGGCTTCTTAGGTTGATTTGGAGTCAGCAGCCTCCCGTGGTGTCGGTGGCAGAGGGTGCTCCCCATGTCTACTGTGATTTCTTCTAAATGGCCCCATCTGCCTTGTGCTTCTGTATTTACTACCCAGCTTGTTCTCCCTGGTGGTCATGGGCAGTAGCAGGACCCCATCAGCTTGAGGAAGGGGAAGGTCTCTGGGAACACTGGGGGCCGGGCCTTGCCCCGGCTGGTCATTTCCAGCCACCCTCAAGTGATCAGGGATTCCGATGAGCAACACACACGAAACCACACTCCTCAGAGGCACCTTCCCTCTTCCTTCTGTGAAAACATCCAAAGCAAAGATTTAAAGCATCTGTCTCCGGTGCTGGCGGGGCCTCAGAGAAACCCACAGGCTCGTCCTCCATGGGTGGGAGTGTTGACGGGTGGGTGGCTCTTCTGGAGAGCATTTTAGCAAAACGCATCAAGAGCCATAAAAATGTTCAGAGCCTTTGACCCATTAATCCCACTTCTGGGAAGCTGGCCGAAGGAAAACGTCGCCAGCATGGAAAAACCTGCACACAGTGGTGTCTGTTTATATGCTACAGAGAAACTGGAAATGGCGTCAGCATCCAACAAAGGAGAAACCTTTGAATAAATCACAGGGCAGATGTTTGGTGGAATATTACTCAACCATTAAAAAATGTTCCCTGTGGAAACCGCTGTGACACAGAGTCCTCTCAGAAGCCCGTGAGAGTGAAAAACAGCCGCCGCGCCAGCTCCCTGCGGCCGTGCGCTAAAGGCCAGCGAGATGGTCCCGGAAGTACCCGCTTTGGGGTGGGGCCCGAACTCCTATAAGCATCCTCAGGGTCAGCGTTTTGAGTCTGCCTTCACAGTCTTGGAGACCAGCTCAGCCTTTGCTACCCCGCCCGAGCAGGGCTGGCTGGTTGCGGGGAAGGTGGACTTAGCCTGGCCCCTGGAGGCCCCGGCTGCCCCAGCCTCCGCCACGTGTGTCCCGGGAGTGTGTATTCGAGAGCGGGCGTCGGTCTGTTCAGACTGCTGTTGAGAGAATAACATAAACTGGTGGCGTATAAACAACAGACGTTTACTTCCCGCAGTTCTGGAGGCTGGGAGGTCTAAGATCGAGGCGCCAGCAGATTGGGGGTTTGGTGAGGGCCCCCTTCCCAGTTCACAGAGTGGGTCTTCTCACTGTGTCATCACGTGGCAGGAGTGGCGAGGGCCCTCTGGAGTCTCTTATAGGGGGCGCTGTCTCGTTCATGAGGCCTCTAAACCCTCATGACCTCATCACCTCCCAAAGGCCCCACCTCCTAACACCATCATTTTGGGTGTTAAGATTTAACCTGAATTTGGTGAAGATGAAACGTTCAGTCGGGAGGCTGGTGATGGGGCCCAGCGAGTATAGATGGCAGCACCGCCCCTTTAGGAGCCAACCTGTCTTCCGGCAGCTGTAAGACACGTGTGTCAGGACCTGGTGTTCTGACCCCTTTGCGTCCCAAGGCTTGCTGCCCCGGTAGGCAGGGGATTTGGCGGGGGGGGGGGGGGGGGGGGGGGGGGGGGGGTTGCGCCCTCCCCCGCGGGGGGCCCGCCCCCCCCGTGCCGCCCCTGGCAGCAAAAAACCGGGGGGGCCCGGGGCGTC
>NW_024412424.1:2623487-2648859 GCF_014898765.1 Herpailurus yagouaroundi | reverse complement strand
CTTCTGTCCTCTTTCCCCTCCTGTGTGTCTGCCCCCACCTTCCATCAAATGCTTTCAGTAGCTCCTGCTTCCCCTGGGCTTCCCGCAAGGTGATTCTGCTGCTTCTTACAGGTGGCCAACGTGAATGCCAAGGATGGCACGTGCACGCTGAAGGACTGTGTGTATAAGGATGTGCAGAAGGACTGGCCTGGCTACTCGGAAGGGGACCAGCAGCTGCTGAAGCGGATGCTGGTCCGGTAATGCCGCCTCCCATCTCTGGGCCTGCCCCCACACCTTGGTTCTGGGGCAGATCTCCTCCTGAGGATGCTGGGGTGGCCTTGTGTGGTTCTGAAGGCCACAGGGCCCTTGAGCAAGATAGAAGGATCCATGGAGACTCTCTGGCAGTCTTTCCCCGCTGCCTGGGATGCCACGGTGCCCGGGCAGCCCGCTGTGGCCCCTTGTCGGGGGAAAGGCCAGCCCCTGCTGGGTGGAGTGGAGGGCACAAGTCACTGTCCTGAACACCAGAATGCCCAGACAGAAGGATTCAGTCCACCCAGCTTATCCCAGTGCCTCCTTTCCTTTCCCATCAGGCTCCCTTCCCAAACCTGCACACCCCCACAGGCTTCTGCTGTAGGCCACTTCCTTCTTAAGAAGAACCTCTCGAGATCTTGAAGCAGAGAGAAACAAAGCAAAACAAAACTCCCCACAGACATGATTAAGTAGCATTAATTAAACACATTCCCTCTCAGATTAATTGGGACCTGAGGTCAGGAGTGGCCTTGGTGGCCCAGGGGAGGAGTGGTTAAGTAGGCCCCTGCCTGGCTCAGGCAAGCAATTAATGATTTCCTTCTCAATTGATGCCTGACTTGGGAGCCGGGCTGTGAAGCGGCTTTCAGAGCAGGCTGATACACTAATTAGTCCTTAAGTGATTTCTCAGGGACTTGGAGTTATTTATGAGGTGTGTGTGTGTGTTTTGAAGTTCAGCTGTTCAAAGCACTAATTGCGTGTAGAAAGCAGAGCCGATTTGGGGCCGCTCTAGGTGAACCCAGAGTTTCTCGTCAGCCCTGCAGGGCACTCCTCCCCAAGCCAGTACCTGTTTCTAGGCCAGCCTAGGGTCACGGCTCCAGCTGTCCAGAGGTCTTGGGGAGACTGAGAGGAGGGGTTTTCAGCAGAAAACCACCCCCCCGCCCCTATCCCCTCTCTGGGGTCTGCTGTTGCCCCAGCTAAATATGTCTTGAGTTGACCACTGTTGAAATGGTCAAGTTTACCTACCCAAGTGCTTGGAGGTGGCAAGGGGCACACGAGGGACACTCACTGCAAGACTGTTCCTGTCCTCCCGTCCTTCAGAGCCTCTCGCTAACTGGCTGCTGTTCTCAGACCCTGAGGGCATTGGCCACACTGAGCTCCCCAGAAGGGGAATGGCCAGGAGAGAGAGAGAGAGAGAGAGAGAGAGAGAGAGAGAGAGAGAGTGTGTGTGTGTGTGTGTGTGTGTGTGTAGGTGGGGTCAGTAGGAATCTCGGCTCTGGAGCTTTGTGCAGTTCCGGGCTCGTATTCCCTGTTCTGCTGAGTGAGCTGCCAGGACTCATGTAAACCCAAGGCACTTGGCTTTCGCCTGGGCCAGCATGGTGCCCTTCTCTCTGCATGGGCCAGCTTAGGGATCAGCCTCGCCAGGAAACACTCGACTTACCAGCAGCACCTACCGTCCTTGGAAGCTTGAACTGGTTGGTGTGCAGAAGTCAGGGTCAGCATCTTCGATGCCCGTGACCACACTGAAGGTGACCCCAGCCACCTGTCTGCTCAGTTCTTTTTTAGGTTGTTCACGCCCCGAAGAAAACCCCATGCATAGCAGTTCTTGAAGCCATGGCCCCATGGCAGGAAGGAAAACCGGGCCTTGGGGTATTTCTGCTGGTGGGGAGTAGGGACGAGTGTCACCCCAGAAGCTGGGCCATCTTCTTTTCCTACAGCTTGTTCAAAATCCATACCTGAGTTAAGCACGCTTCTGCTTGCAGAGTCTACCTGGGCCCCTGAGGCTTTGCTCTACACAGACACCCACTTCCTGCATCCTTTCGATTCTTTTTCTGTGCTTCTATTCCCCATGTGTGTAGCTGCTGGGGCCCGTCCTGCCCCAGGTGTTCCCAGTGTAGGATGAGACTTTGGCAACGTTGCCTGGCCTTACACTCACTCCCCTCAACCCTGCCACCACCTGCACTTGTCCTGGCCTCGCTTCCCCGAGGGCAGGCATCTGGACCACACGCCAAACCACAGTCACCGTCCCATCACATACGCTCTTTGTGGACTTGGTAACCTGCTTGGCTGCCCTGTCACTTAACTCTGCTCATTCGCGTTGTCCTTCACAACCCAAGCTTCCCCTGGTTGTCCCATGGCCTTTTGTCACTTTCAGCAGATCAGAGGTCCTGCCGGTTCCCCCAGGAGACCGCTCCACTCCTGTTCCCCTCTCACTCTCCCCTCGCTCTCCTCACTCCTCTCCCTCTCCCTGTGCAAGCTCTCCCATTCCTGGGTCTGCGATTCTGCCCTGGTGCTGAAGGGATACAGCTCCTGAGGAAAGGGCTTTGATTGGCCCCTCTGCCATAGCTCAGTCAGGTTGGATTGGCAGTTGCCCAAGTCTGGGCCTGCAGATCCCGAGGACTTTTGCCTCCATGTTGAAGGCCTGGCCCACAAGGGTTGGAGGTTCCCCACCCAGCCATTTACACGTCTGTGTGATCACGGCGTGGCCTGGCAGGTGCTCTGGGGCGAGTGTCTCTGCTCTCACAGCCTGAAAACTCCCTTCATCCTTCTTCCCACCCTGTGTGTGCTCCTGGAAAGGCTTCCTATGCCCCTCCGGCAACCTCCCTTTATGTGAGGCAGGGGGCAGAGAGGGGGAGGGGAGTGGGGGGTGTCAGAGGTACGGGGGGAGGGTTGTGCTCCATAAACTGTCCGCTTGCGCGTCTTCCCCATTGCACGTCGCTCTCTCTTTTCAGCTTCTCCCATCCCACCCCTTTTGCCAATTGTTTCTAGTTCCCACTGGTCTTTGGTCTGGTTTTTTGTAGCATCACATTCTCATTCCTTGGGAGTGATGTTTTTATTTTAAAATTTTTCATTGTTGAAGTATGGTTGACATACGGTGTTACATTAGATTCAAGTCTACAGCATAATGATATGACAGTTCTGTACATTTTTCAGTGCTCACCAGTAAGTGCAGTGTGGTCACCATCTGTAACCCTGTGAGACTGTTACAGCGTTACTGACTGTATTCCCCATGCCGTACTTTTTGTGCCTGTTCCGGGGACTTAATTATTTTATAACTGGAAGTTTGTATCTCTGAATTCCCTTCGCCTCTTTCTCCCCACCTCCATGCCCCTCCCCTCTGGCAGCCACCAGTTTGTTCTCTGCATTTATGAGTCTGTTTCTCTTTTTATTTGTGTGTGCATTTTATTTATTTATTTCATCTTATGTTTTAGATTCCACATATAAGTGAAATAATATGGTATTTGTCTAACTTATTTCACTTAGCATAATACCTTCTCGGTCCATCCACATTGTTGCAGACAGTGAGGCCCCATCCTTTTTTTATGGCTGAGTAATATTCCGTTGTTTTTATATTCCACATCTTTTTTTATCTGTTCATCTATTCGCGGCCACTTAGGTTGCTTTCATATCTTGGCTATTGTAAATAATGCTTCAGTCAACTTAGGGGAGCTTGTGTATTTTTGATTCGTTTGTTTGTTTCCTTTGTATAAGTACCCAGTAGTGCTATTGCTAATTGCCTGGTAGTTCTGTTTTTAAATTTGGGGGGCGGGGGACCTCCATACTGTTTTCCACAGTGGCTGTACCAGTTGGCATTACTCCCAACAGTGCAGGAGGGTTCCCTTGTCTCCCCATCCTCACCAGCACTCGTTTCTTTTCTTTTCGATACGAGCCGTTCCGACAGGTGTGAAGTGATATCTCATGGTTTTGATTTGCATTTCCCTGATGACTAGTGATGTTGAATATCTTTTCCTGTAGCTGTTGGCCATCTGTAGGTCTGTGGGAAAATATCTGTTCAGATTTTCTGCCCTTTTTAAAGTCAGATTATTTGTGGGGTGGTTTTTTTTTGGGGGGGGGTGTTGAGTTGTGTGAGTTCTTTATATGTTTTGGGTATTAATCCCCTAGCAGATGTATAATTTGCAAGTATCTTTTCCTGTTCAGTAGGTTGTCGTTTTGTTTTGTCTATGTTCCTTTGCCGTGCAAAAGCTTTTTATTTTGATGAAGTCCCAATTGTTTGTGCTTTTCTTCCCCCTGCCTGAGGAGGTGCATCCAACAGATATGTTGCTAAACTCAGTGTACAAGAGATTACTGTCTGTGTTTTCTTTTTAGGAGTTTTATGGTTTCAGGTCTCACATTTAGGTCTTTAATCCATTTTGAGTTTATTTTTGTGTATGGTGTAAGCAGGTGGTCTGGTTTCATCCTTTGGCATATAGGTGTCCAGTTTTCCCAACAGCATTTATTGAAGAGGCTGTCTTTTCCCTGTTGGATATTCTTGCCTCCTTTGTCCTGGATTAATTGACCATATAAGCGTGAGTTTACTTATGGGCTCTCTATTCTGTTCCATTGATCTATGTGTCTATTTTTTTTTGTGCTAGTATTATGCTGTTTTGATTATTATAGCTTTATATTGTGTCTTTTTTAAAAATTTTTTAAATGTTCATTTATTTTTGAGAGACATACAAGGTGTGAGTGGGGGAGAGGCAGAGAGAGAGACACAGAATCTGAAGCAGACTCCAGGCTCTGAGCTGTCAGCACAGAGCCCGACGCGGGGCTCAAACCCGCGAGCTGTGGGATCATGACCTGAGCCGAAGTCGGACGTTCAACCGACTGAGCCACCCAGGCGCCCCTATACTATATCTTGAAACACGGGATTGATGCCTCCAGCTTTGTTCTTTCTCACAATTCAGTGGCATTAATTATATCCACAACATTGTACAACTACTACCTCTAGCTGGCTCCAGAACACGTCCCCAAAGATGGAACCCCACATTAGCAGATACTCCCATCGCCCTCCCCCAGCCCCTGGTAACCACTGATCTGCTTTCTGTGTCTTTGGATTTGCCTGTTCTCTCTGGACGTTTCGTATAAACGGGATCATACACCGCGTGGCCTTGTCTGACTGGCTTCTTTTACTCTGTAACGTTTTTTAAGGTTCCTGTAGATTGTAACACGTGGCAGAGCCTTGTTCCTTTTTGTGGCTCAGTAATATTCTCTCGTGTGTGGTTATACACCACAGTTGTCTATTCATTCATCTGCTGCTGGACCCTCGGGTCATTTCTTTCTCTTGGTGATCGTGGGTAGCGCTCCTGTGAACATTTGTGTCAGAGGATGTGTATGGACATAGAGTCTCAGTCCTCTCAGGTGAGGAAGGAGGAGTGGAGTTGAGGTTTTCAAAAAACTGCCAGACTTTTCTACACAACAGCTGCACCATTTTACATTCCCACTAACAATGCACAGAAAGGTTCCAGTTTCTTCACATCCTCACCAGTACTTGCTTCCCCCCCCCCCCCCCCGTTTTCTGGTTTTTGTTCTGTTTGGTTTTTTGTTTTTAATTCTAGCCCTCTTATGGATGTGAGGTAATATCTCATTGTGGTTTTGATTTGCATTTTCGTGACGACTAATGGTGTTGAGCGCTTTTTCATGTGCTTCTTGGCCATTTGTGTATCTTCTTTGGAGAAATGTCTATTCTCATTTGGAGAATGACCAATGTCTATTCTCATGTGGAGAAATGTCTATTTGGAGTCCTTTGTCTTTCTGAGGATACTAAGGCTGGTGTTTCTGTTGTGGATTTAAAATTTTCATCTGCTTATTGAGTCTCTCTTCCCTTTCAAATGCATTTTCTTGTCTCTCTCACATTTGTTACCTGGAGGCCCGGGTGCAGGCCTTCAAGACTTTCCTCTGAGCGGCTTCACCTCCTCAGGAGGGCTGCTGAGGTTTCTCTGAAGCCCCACGGGCCCCTCCCTTTCCGCCTCTCCTGAGGCCACACGTCTGTCCATCTTGTTGTCCGGGTGTGGCTTGAGCAGCCTCCTGGCCTCCCAGAGAAGGCCTGGGCTCCTTCACTCCTCAGCATACTGTGGGATCTTTCCCCGCAGTGGACCAGGATCCAGAGCAGAGAGCGCACAGCCCTGCAGGAGCCCCTTCTCTGCGGTCTCTGAGGCTCTGACCCCCAGGCCCGTGGGGTCCCGTGGCCTGGGACCCCGTTTTCTTGGCTCCTATAAGGTAGTCAACACTTCTGCTTTCTGCGTTAGACCGTGCTGCTGTCTTTCCCCTCTCGTGCCTTTTTAACGGAGGCTGGAAAGAGTGCATGTGAATGCCTCCGGTTGCTTCCTTGTGGCCCGGACAGCAGACTGGCAGTATCCCTTGTGGCCACATGGACTCTTTTACCCTGGTGCGTGCTTGCGTGTTGCAGGCCCTTTTCCTGTGGCTCTCCTTGCATTTGGGGCCACCGCGGAGGGGACAGCAGCAGTGGTCTGTAATGTGGCCATCGGTCAAGGAGTTGTGCTCTGCTTGTCAGTGCTCGAGAGCAGTGCAGACGACATGGTCCCCGTGGCAGACATTTGCAGGGCACTTGGAGGGCCCGCGGCACCACGCACAGCACCGGGCTGGCGGCTGGGCTCCTGTGAGACTCGTAACCTCCGGGAATATGAGAGGCGGATTAGAGAGGGGCCTCAGGCCAGGGTCACTAGTAGGCCTTCTGTTTGCCCATTGAGTGTCAGAGTGTCTCTTGTTTGGTCCCCGGCTGCACTGTTATGCTCAGGTACCCCTCCTGTGGATCGCTGGCTGCCCCTGTCGCCCTTGAGGAGGTATTGTAATGTGGCTCCCAGGAAGGTGAGTCCTGAATCCGGGAGGACTTCCTGTCATGCCAG
Organism: Herpailurus yagouaroundi; assembly: GCF_014898765.1. Classification (NCBI taxonomy): domain Eukaryota; kingdom Metazoa; phylum Chordata; class Mammalia; order Carnivora; family Felidae; genus Herpailurus; species Herpailurus yagouaroundi. The sequence continues at coordinate 2,641,990 of NW_024412424.1, read as the reverse complement.
GTCATCTCAGTCCCCTTCTGCATTTTCTAAAGTTTCTGCAGTAAGCAGCATTATTAGGACGAATGATTTTTTTTTTTTAATGTTTATTTTTGAGAGAGAGAGAGAGAGACACAGAATTTGAAGTAGGTTCCAGGCTCTGAGCTGTCAGCATAGAGCCCAACGCAGGGCTCGAACTCACAGACGGTGAGATCATGACCAGAGCCGAAGTCAGACGCTGAACTGACTGAGCCACCCAGGCGCCCTGAATGATTGTTTTTAAAAGGAGGGGGCCGGTGCTCCAGTTTACCCAGCTTCCACAGGGACGTGACACAGACCTTGAATATCCAGTCAGTTTTACTTGGGTCCCTGGTCCCCACAGTAACGGGTGTCTAGATGAGGGGGTGTCCACTGACCCTTCTGGGTGCAGCAGGACACTGAGCGGGGTGGTCCTCTGGGCTATGGAGGAACCCAGGGTGGACATGCTCAGGCTGCTCTCTGCCTACCATGCCCTGATGTTCCCGGGTACTCAACCCCGTTCTGGTTTGCCAGGGCAGCTGGCCCCTCCCCAAATCACTGGGTGAGGGTGGGACAGCATGGTGTCCATGGAAAGGCAGGTGGGCCTGGGTGTGCGGGGCCTTTCAGCTACCCCACTTCTCCTTCATAGGAAGCTGTGCCAGCCACAGAGTGCAGGTGGCCTCCCCGGAGACCCTGCTGCCTCCAGTCCTCCCAGGGAACATGGAAGCTCCGCCTCGCCCCCTCAGGTAGGAGTGGCAGGCATGGGTGTGACCGCAGGTGGTGGTGGCAGTGGTGAGGGGGGAGGGCGGGGTAGGAGCCAGGGGGCCAGGCCGGACCTCAGTGTTCGGGTAGCCTGTTGGGCCCTTGGCTCAGGGCCGGGTATGTTCTGCAGTGAGTGAGCAGCTGCCTGGCTTCCCCCAGTCTGGGGCCCCGGGCCCGGGCCCTTGGCGCAGTTGCCTCGAGTACTTGTGGGTGGATGGAGAGCAGGCACCGCGTTGCCCTGAGCCAGCAGGCATGGCAGGTGCACTTGCTTCTCAAAGCTGTCTCGAACATTCTGTAAAATGGAGTGTGCTGGCTGCGGGCACAGGGCCCTGTGAGTGGTGGCCGCTGCTGATTTAATCAGTAGTCAGCAAGGGCACTCACATGTCCCTACCCGCATGCTCTGGCCCGTGAGTCCCTTGTCCCAGGTCCCTTATTTATCTCCCTTCTCTCCTTTGCCTTGGAGGCTCCCAGCCCGTGTCCAAGGCTCTGAAGCCTGCTTGTGGCGAGGTCAGGTCTCTGCGTGCCCTGGCTTTGGGGCCAAAATAGAGGGCTGAGGGCCCCATTGCACTGCTTCCCCCGGATCGCGGGCCTGCTGTCCACCATCTTTCTATCTAGCTGCTTCCCTGGGTCTGGGCTGTCTGTGGTCCGTCCCTGCCTCACGCGCCTCAGCCTTCTCACTTGTGAAATGGGGATGAGGCCTGCACATGTAACAGGGTTGCCATGGGGATCCAAGGAGTCCTGGGTCTAGAGGGGTGGATATCCCAGCCGGTGGGGCTGCCCTGTATCCTTCAGACTTGATTCTGTCACCATCCCCCTCATCTAGGGAAGATGCTGGAAGCAGCGACATTTCAGACCAGTCCCTAGAGGTGGCCTTTTTGAGTGCTTCAGCTGGCCAGTTCTGCCGATGCTGCTTCTCTGCTCCTACTCAGGGTGGGCTGAGCCTGCCTCAGCAAGGGCCTGGCTGTTTCTGTGTGCCCCCTTGTGGCCAGAGTGGGCCTTGCAGGTGGGCACCGGGTTTCTTAGGGCCTCGCTGCTGAGCTCAGGGCCAGCCTGTTGCTCCCCAGCCACTTCTCAAGGGACACCAGTGGTTCCAGACACAGTCTCCCTTTTAAAATTGTTTCCCTTCCTTTGTAGAAACGACCACAGCCTCCTGATTTCATCGGTTCCCTGGTCAACAAGAAACTCAGGATATCACATTTCACCCAGAGAGCTCAGCCTGCCATCAATGGGAAGCTGAGTGCACCCCATGGCCGCGAGGCCCTATTGCCTACCCCAGGCCCGCTGGCTGGCACGGATGCCCACCTGCCCCCGCGGTTGGAGCCCCCGAGGGCCCATGACCCCCTGGCTGACGTCAGCAATGACCTGGGCCACAGCGGCCGGGACTGTGATCACGGAGAAGTGGCCACCCCGGCCCCGACTACGCGCCTCGGTTTGCCCCTGCTGACGGACTGTGCCCAGCCCAGCAGGCCCCATGGCGGCTCATCGCGCAGCAAATCCAAGAAGAAGTCCAAGAAGCACAAAGACAAGGAGAGGGCAGCTGAGGACAGGCACCAGGCTCGGTTGCCAGACCACTTACCCAGCCCCCTTGGAGCCCCACCAGATGCCCCGGGTAGGTACCAGGAGACAGGCCTGTGGTGGGAGACTGCAGGAGGACGTTGCCAGGAGCCTGAGCTCCCCACACCCGCCGTTGCTCAGAGGGGGCTGTACCACCCCATGGGCCCCCATATTGGCACGCCCTGCACACTCGACCCCTTTGCACCCTGTGTTCTTGTACGAGGTCATGAGTGCCCCAGTGGTCTTGGCCTTGGAGGCTTCTGCAGTCCTGCTGTGTGCCAGGCTGGTGCTGGGTGCACAGAACCCGACCGAGCTGAGGCCTATGGAGGCAAACAACGCACCCGGAGAGGAGCTAGTTCCAGGCGACAGCCCTGGCTGCAGGGAGGTCCCAGACACTGAAAGGGGAGCAGGGTGGGGCTGGGGTTCAGGGAAGGCAGTGGGGCGGCACGTGGGCCGCCGCGGGCCTTGTGTAGCCTGCTGACTAGCGAATATTTCGGCCTGTGGAGACTGGGTTTGGGAAGCTGTCCATAGAACAGCAGGCAGTAGGAGTCAGAATGAGGTCATGTAGCAGGTGCGGAAGCCGAAGTCGAGAAAGCTGGGATCACAGCAGCAGGTACAAGGCTGGCTGGAGAGAGAGCAGGAGAGCCTTTGCGGGGCCCAGAGATACCGGGAAGGTGTATGGACAGGCCAGGCTTGGGGTGGGAGTGGGGGTCTTCACCCCCGGAGCTTGGGTCACCTTGAGTTCACGGCCCTAGGCGCCCGAGCTGAGCACCCCACGTGGCTGTTAACAGAATCAGCATGATGTGGCCACAGAGATGCAGCTGCCCCTGCCTCCTGCAGGCAGTCTCAGGCCGTGTGACTTTCTGCCGCTCTCAGATTATGTGTCCAGAAAGGATCCGAGCAGGAGGCATTCCTGGGACAAGGGTGGAGCTGCATTCTCCTTATTTTTAATGAGTTGTTCAACTGCTCTCTAGAAAGGCCTTTGCCGGCCCCTCCCTTGAGGTGAGGCCTAGGTCCCTTGAGCCTGTCCTGCCTGGGGAGACAAACCCTGAGCGGGCGCAGCCAGTCAGCACGACCTGTCCCAAACGGTGAACGCAAGACCCCATGTGCCCCCGGAAGGGCCCTGGGAAGGAGGAATACCATGGGGTGGGCCCCACACGTGAGGCTCAGGTGGCTTCAGGTCCTGCCCAGGACACAGCGGCCTAGGTAGCTTGTCCCCGGATTAAAGTGAGAAAGTGAGGTTTGGAATCGGGCAGACCAGGGAGTAAGATGGCCCAAGGGAAGGGACGAGGACAACTGAGGCACTGGGAGCTGTGCCTTAGGCTGGGTGACTGTCTTCATCTGCGTCTCGCAGGTGCCTCGAACGGTAACAAAACGGTTGGGCACAGAGGCCCCCCGTCCTGCTGCGAGGCTCCTTCTGGGATAGAGTATGTGCTCTGCCTGTGCAGGCAGCCGTACAAGCAGGAGACACCCACCTTGGTTCTTTGTGCACCCTGCCTCTGCTTCAGACTCACTGGAGAAGGTTCCAGGTCAGCATGTGAGGACGCTTTCTTGGTCTCGTGTTCCACACGGGAGGCACAGGCATTGATTTAACCCACTCCTCTGTGCGGTACTGTCCCAGCCCTGCGCCATGATTGCCTCTGACCCCGACAGATGCAGCATCTGCCGGGCAGATGGCTCTTCTTAGCCACCCCTGTCCTGACGCCACCTTGGGCCCATAGCCCCAGCTCGTGCCTGTGCTGCAGGTGCACTCCTGGGTCCCACTCCCATCCTTGTGTCTGCCCCCCACTCTTGCTCGGTCCCTGGACCCCTCCTGTTGCTTCAGGGTACCTTCCCGGGCAGGCCGGTGTACTGGGTGTGGAGGTTGGGCACAGCCAAGGCGAGCTCAGGAGGCCCACGGACCTCTGAGGGGTCGGATGGGGAGTCCCTCTCACAGTGGGACCCAGGCATGGGGGAGGCATAGGAGAAGCTGGGAGAAGGGACAATGGAGGGGGCAGCGGGGGGGGGGGGGGGGTCCCTGTAGGCCCGGGCCACATGGTGGGAATCAGCTCGGCTAGTGAAGGGGCGGGGTGGCTGAGTGAGGACGATGCACAGAGAGTGCTCCAGTAGGAGTAGGGCCTCTAAGTTTTGCTCAGGCCGGCCCCCAGAGGTGTCTCAGGTGGTAGGTGAATCTGACCCTGAGCCTTGGTTTCTCCATTTGTTCTCTCACCTGAAGATCTCAGGAAGGCTAAATGAGGCAATGCTGACTGGGCCCACGCATGGCAGAACACTCTGGAAGGCGTACCTTATGCAAAGCGTGGGTCGCGGAAGCACGGACTAAACTTACATGTGTGTTCATCGGGCCACGGCCCCGAGGGAGGGGAGAGGTGTGCTCCATGGTGGGAATCATTACCTGCAGCCCAGGGATTCCCAGGTGGGCTGCTTTCCAGTCAGAGGGACACACAGTGGGTACCGAGGATATACTGCACGGTGACAGATGTCTTCCATGCTGAGAAAAAAAGGCCGTCTGAAAGACGCCCCCCCCCCCCCCGGAAATGGGCTAGATGGTAGTTTTGGTCTACTCTGCCCCCAAGCGCCGCGGACAGTCCCGTCCCGTGTCCTCCAGCTCCTCCAGCTCCTCCTAGTGGACGGCCTGGGATGCGGGCAGGAACCAGGTGGCCATCTTTCTTCGTCCGGCAGGGCCAGAGACCTTGGACAAGGGCGTTGCTTGTTTTCAGAGTAGCGGTCTTTTACATGCAGTCAGCAGAGGTAGCAAGGTCTCTGGATCGGTCAAGCTCTGAACAAGTGGCCCATGCGTCAGCCCTGTCGTTAACGTGTCCTTTCTGCTGCTTGCCGGAAACGTGCACGCGGCACGCCAGGGCTCCCTGCGCTTTACACGACTGTGGTGCAGGGACGCACACTTGGCTCGGCTGCGGCGCTTCTGGGTCCAGTGAGGCCCCCGAGGTGTCGCTTGCCCAGCCCTCACACTCCCTCTGCCCTTCCTGACCCCCCTTCTGCTATCCTTCCACGTCCTCCGGACAACAGAGCTTGGTGCGGGTCTCGGTGTGGACTCAGAAGGTACACATTTGCTCTTCCTTCGTAGGTTTAAATGGGGCCTGCAACAGCTCGAGCGTCCCCACGTCAACCTCAGAGACCCCCGACTACTTGCTGTGAGTACTTCCCTGGTTGGCCCCCCTCTCCCCGCCCCACACTCTCCCCCGCACCACGAGTTAGCAGAGGTAGGATCCGACTGCGTGTTGCTGTGTGGGAGTTCTAGGACCAGGCTCCCGCTCAAGCCAGGAAATCACCCACGAGGTGGGGGCTGGTGGGGGGCGGGGCGCCGGCGACCACGGGCACCCCAGCCTCTCTCTGCAGCAGCCCCCTGGGCCCTGCTGGCCCCTCTCTCCCTCTCCCCAGGAAATATGCCACCATTTCCTCCTCGGAGCAGCGCCAGAGCTACAAGAACGACTTTAACGCGGAGTACAGCGAGTACCGCGACCTGCACGCGCGCATTGAGCAGATCACACGGCGCTTCACGCAGCTGGACGCCCAGCTCCGGCAGTTGTCCCAGGGCTCCGAGGAATACGAGGTGGACACCCCCCTCCCCCACCACTGTCCGCCGCACTCACAGACATACTCTGGGCTGGGGGCCCGGCCCACCCCGGGCGCTGCACACTTGCCCCCCATGCTCTGCACCCGACCTGGTGAGACGGGCCTGTTTCTCATGGGTGCAGCCAAACCCGAGGCCTCCAGCCTTAGCCATGGCCCCCGAGCCTGGCCTCTACCCCTCCCAGGTGAGGAGGGCCGCCGCGTCTGCCGGTGTTTCTCACTGTCACGCCTGGCAGTCAGCTGTCCCTTGCTGCTGATGTGATTCAGGCCCATCCCCAGGGCTCAGCCGTGGAAGTCAGCGGGCTGTCAGGCCAACTTTGGCCTCCTCTGCAATGGGGACGGTGGAGGCTGACTCCGCAGGTGGGAGATGACCTGTTAGGGCAGGGGTGGCGTCTGGAGCAACTGAAACAGCCAGGCCCCGCACAGAGCGGTGGGTCGGATTACTGGGTCCCCCCTGCAAGAGCACCTGGGGTCCTCTCTGCGGCTCACAGCCCATCCGTGCACTCAGAGGCACAGGGGGAGGGGCTGGAGGGTTCCTGCGGCCCCCTGCCCGTTTTAGGACTCCCTCGCCCTCTGATCAAAGGCGTGCGGGCTCCCCGAGCTGACCGTGTTGGAGCTCACCGGTGGGGGGTCGGGGGGGGGGGGCTCTACCCTTGGTCAGCAGCCCTGGGACTCCAGCCTCCCCTCATGCCACCTTTCGGAGCTAGTTATCTGACTGATCGGGTGTTGAGGTCCGTCTCCCCTCGTGGGAGCCACCTTGGTTTCCAGACGAAACCAGCTCGTAATTGGAGGCACGATCGGGGTTCTGAGGGTCTGGGATACATGAGTCCCTGGGGTCTCTCTCTCTCTTCCCTCCTGCAGCCCCCACGTGGACATCCCCCAGTAGCTCCCCGCACCCTCGGATGGTTGGCCTTGAACAGAGGACAGGCCGACTGGGTGTGAGGGAAGGAGGCCACCCAGCCTGCTCTTCGCCTCCTCCCTCCCACTGTGCTGCCCATCGTGCTGGTCCCTGAGGCTGGGCCCCTGCCTCTCTCTCCCCTGGCCCAACATCCTCCCCCCACCTCCTGCCTTGGTCATCTCCCCTCCCCACCCCTCCTCCTGCCTCTCTTTACTTTGGTCAGCTTCCCTCACGCCATGCTGAGGCTATTGTCTCAAGGCAGGTGGTGACTGTGCAGGTCACAGGTTATCAGGGAGAAGGGGTCACTCAGTTGGGGTTTCCTGCAGCCAGGGTCATTGTTCGCTTTCTTTTGTTTTCCAGACTACTCGCGGGCAGATTTTGCAGGAATATCGGAAAATCAAAAAGGTAAGTATCTACCCTTTGTGGGCTTGGGGAGGGGGTCAGACGAAGAAGCTGGCTTAAGGTGAGCAGCACTAGAGTCCGGGAGAGGACGGAAGGGGGATGGGCCTTGGCTAGGCTGGAGTCTTGGGTCCTCAGGGCAGTCCCTGCCCCCATTGACAGCTAAGAAGCTCAGCCCGTCCCTCCCTGGGCACCCCAGCACCCTCCAGCTCTCCCACTGCTTCGTGGGTGCAGCCCCCAGGCTCTTTCCGGCTCCCTCCAAGGTCAAGGGAGGAGCCGAAGCTTCCCGCCCCCAGCTGCTAGTCTGGCAGGAATGCCTAGTCAGGGCTCTGTCAGTTCTTGTTCCTCAAGGCCACGAGCTGTGGGTTCACCACGTGTGTGCCCCCGTGTGCCAGGGTGTTTCTCTGCCAGCCAGGTCCCAGCCCAGGAAGGAGACTTTGTGACAGTCTTGCCTCCGACCCTCATCCTGGCAGTGACCGTGTTTCCCAGGATGGGGCTCGGGGGGCGGGGGGGACACCAGCCCAGGGCTCTGGCCCAAGGTAGAGCAAGGGTCCCTGTCATTGCTTGGTGGGCACTGGCCTGCAAGTAGGGGGAGTGGGAGCCCGAGGCGACCAGCAGGCTGGCCTGCTTCACACAGGGCACGCTCTGGGGTGGCGGCTGCAGGATGTGGCTCAGCCCTGCCGCTGCTCTCTTGCAGACCAACACCAACTACAGCCAGGAGAAGCACCGCTGCGAGTACCTGCACAGCAAGCTGGCCCACATCAAGAGGCTCATCGCCGAGTACGACCAGCGACAGCTGCAGGCCTGGCCCTAGCCTGAGGCCACGTGGCTGGTGGTCCAGGCCGGCTCCCCACGCCGGGCCAACCCTCCTGGATGGTGGGGGAGCTGGGGGCGGGGGGGGGGGGGGGGGGGGGAGTTCCAGAGCGGAAAAAAAGAGATTTATTTAAACAAATAAACACGAGGAAGACACATTCATCTGAGCCAGCAACGCCGGCTTTCGGGGGAGCCCCTGCAGACCTGGTGCCCACAGGTCACAGATCCAGGTGCAGGGGCCGGCGTCTCATCCCACTCCCCCGGCCCCCCCCCCACCTCCTGAGGAGCCCCCACCTCTTCTCCGGCCCACAGCCCAAGGGGCTTGAGCTTCCCCCTCCCCGAAAGACTCCAAGGCCAGCCTGCCTGCCTTTTCTAGTTTTATACAAAGACAGCCACTTTTAGCTACTGCTTATGAGACTTCAGTCTATTTTTGTATGAGAGAGAAAGCATCTTTTCTAAACCTGTGCCTCCCCTCCTTGGACACCAGGGTCTAGATGCCGCCCTGTGTCCTTTCTGCAGTATTACAGATGCCATCTGAAAGTCTTGCTCCTGAGGGCTGAGGAGAGAACCAAGGAGCGGGCGGTGGGCAGGGGCGGGGGTGCAGCTGATGCCCACGTTTGGCCGTGCTCCCGCCCCGGGCCCTCCCCACAGCCCCGGGCCTCTCCCGGCCCAGGCCGGGAGGGGGTCTCTGCTCTAAGGGGGGTAGAGGCCCGCCCGGGTCTATTTCGAGAACTCCAGCTGGCCCCAGAGCAGCTGCTGAGAGCCGGAGGGGCAGAGCAGCTCTCGGCCCACCAGGCCTACCCTGCTATTTCAGGCCCTCAGCTGTAGGGGGTCACTGGGGGTTTTCTGTGCTACGAGCTCACACTGCAACAACAGTGTCAGATTTTCTTTTATTACGTTCTCCATTTCCCCCTTTGCTGCTGCTTTTCTTTTCGCGCTGAGACCGTGTGGTCTCCATGCTGTTGACCTCACTCCGTCCCTCAGTCCACTTGTGGGTCTCGGGGTCATCTTAGCAGAGTCACCGCAGGGTTTACACTCAGGGAGGGGCTGGGGGGGGGTTGATGGGGTCAGGGGACCCCCTGAGAGTGAGCTCAGAAAACGTGCCCCGTCCGCCCACTCTGGGCGGGGGGCGTGGGATCCATGGACACCATCATTGCTGCTTAGTAGCTGTGCCTAGTCTAGTGTCCCCCAGTGTTGGGGGACCACATGTATGTGTGTGTACGCGTGTGTGAGGGCCCCGCCGGGGTGCAGTGGGGACGGAGGCGTGTGTTCACGTTCAGGGCCACATTCGGCGAAGCCACAACCAGGGAAGGCAGACGGAGAGGCTGCAACCTGGAGCCTGGGGTCGTGCGCTGGGTGGGTGGGGGGTGCTGTCGCCAACAGTAGTGGGGCAGGGAGAGCAGAAATGCTCACGCAGAAAAATGTCTATTTTTCCAAGCCATGGGGACGTCTCCTAACGGTTTCCCAAAGAGCAGGCGCCCTCACGGAGGCACCGGCAGTGTGCCTGCCCCACCCAAGGCTCCTTTCTTGGGACCCCTGGGATGCCCCGAGCACCGAGGGAACTGACCCCTCATGTTTCAGTGGTGGTTTTGTTTTTTTTTTCATTTGGAATGGAGTGGGATAAGGGTTGAGCAGACTCCAGGGACCCCCCCCCTCCCGAGTTCTGCAGACAGCCGCGTTGTACGCGTAGACTGTCCTCAGCTGGATGCGCGGACCCGGGTGAAAAGGGATTATTTAAGGAGGCTGCAGCCCTCGGGGCTGACCCGGCCCTCTGCCCTGGGAACCGGTTCAAGGGACTCTCAGTTGAATTTCCTTTTTGTTGTTGGCTTTTTGTTGTTCTTTGTTGTTGTTGTTTTTCTCCTTTTAAGGAATTATGAAGCTAAGAAAAAGTTTTGTGCTTTGGGGGTTGATGGACAAAAGTTCTGGCTGATTAAATATGGTCTAACTTATTGATACTGTGTTTTGCACCCCCTTTTTAATATTGTACTGTGGAGAAAAACTATTTTGAGCCATGGAGTTGGTGTTTACAAGAACTTTTCACTTTTGCCAAAATGTTACGATTGAAAGGCATCCGCGTCTTCAGTTTCCTAATATTTTCTTAAAAGATCTAGTGTCCTTTTTGTACACTAAACAGGTGAATGCTGATTTTTTTTCGACCTACAATAAATTTCACTGAACCGAACCTAGCAGCCCGGAGTGCCTGGGTGCATTTGTGTCTGTCACAGCCAGGGGCCTCCTGGGCCCCTGTGGGGGAGGGCTGGGGTCAGGACTAGACTTGGCCGGCCCCGGAGTAGCCATGGTGATGAGCACACGTGGGGGTGAAGCCGGCAGGTGGAGGCTGACCCGGCGAGGTGATGGGCCCTGCAGGTGCCAAGGCATGAGGCCAGACCACTTGGTCACAGGCAGGAGAGGAATGGACACTGGGGATGTGGGGGCAGCGGGGAGCCAGGGTGGGTGTGTGAGCGGGGCCGTGTCCCCGGGTGTGGACAGGGCAGGCCAGGCCCAGCAGAGGCCTCCCGAAGTGCCAGAGCCCCCAGGAGCAGGGAACGCGTGGGGCCAGGGGAGCACCCATGTTTGGGGGAATGATGAAAACGGGGTGACGGCACTATTTTATTGTTTCTCCCAACTAGGCCGGCTCGCCGGGGCCGCCCCTGTGCCCATGATGGGGATGGGGACGCTGAGGCCCAGTGGAATCCCACAGGCCCGGGATGCCAGCAGGGATGGCTGTCCTTGTCCCATGTTCCAGGTGAGGAGCTGAAGGCAAGGCAGGGGTCAGGGTCCTGTTCTTGAAGGACGTGGTGCGGGCGGGTGTTTATCTTAGGAAGGAAAAATAGATAAAGAGTAAGACTGGGATTAAAGGGGTCCAGGGGTCAGGGGCTGTGGGCCTTAGCCTCTGGGACAGCCCTGCTGGCCAGCAGCCTTGGTCCGAGTTCTAAGGTGGCCTGGGAATCCAAGGGGCGCAGGAGACAAGGTCAAGCAGGCCCTGTGGGGCAGAGTGTACCCTGCTCCTCGGGCGGCCTGCCCGTACCGTTCTTCTTGGGGATAACATCTCTCTCCCCCACGGTCCGGAGTCCAGGGACAGCGTCTGCCTCCTTCAACCCCGTCACGCCTCCGCTTCTCCTTGCCCACCCGACTCCCTAGGCCCTCCACCAGACTTCCCTGCAGCCCCCGTGCCTCCCAGGGTGGCCGTCACCCCCGGCACCTCAGCGGCAGGTGACCATCCTTCCCGCGCCAAGGACGTCACAAGTCCAGCCCCCCAGCCCCAGAAGGGTCTTCCCAAGCTCACGATCTGTACCATGGCCGAGGGGCTAGGGGCCGCCCGCCATTCCGGCCACTTGTTGGACGACATCCCCAGGTGTCATCTTGCCGGCACTCCGATCCCACAGTCCCTCCTGTGCGCCAGGCTCCGCCTGGGCACTGGCACTCGGTGGCTGAGACAGCCCTGCCCCTGCCCTCGAGAGCCCCACCAGGGTCCCCAGGTGGTCCCTGCGATCACTGTACGGTGCCCACTTGTCTGCCAGGATTAGAAGCAGCCCGAGGCCACGTCCCTCCCAGCCCCCCACCCAGCCACCCCACTGCCCTTCCGGGGAGCCTGTCTGGGTCAGCTCTGCCCCCACCATCTTCCTGGCCCCTCCTGCAGGCCGCCCAGTGAACGCCAGGGCTCCCCAGGCCTGGGGCTGGGGACCTCTCTGGTCTCTGCACACATTCCCAGGTCACTTGTCACGTGGAGGCACAAGCTCCCTCCCGTCTTCTGGCACCTACTGGACTTCAACTCTTGGGGCTGGCATCAGACCCCACAGGTGAAGGGCTCAGTCCCACACAAGACCACCCCGGCTTCAGACACCTGCCACAAGTCTCGGGCCACCCAAACTTCTGACCCACCGGCTCGGCTCCCCCCCTTGGTTTGCCAGAATGGCTCACAGTCTCAGGAAAACACTCCCAACGGCCGGAGGAGGTAGACGGTGAGGGCAGGGAGCGAAGAATGGCACTGGGCTTCCATGCCTTCTCCAGATGTGCCACCGCCCATCACGTGGGCAGCACCGTCCTGTGCTTCCCGAGCCCTCCTTGTTGGGTTTTTGCAGAGGCTCCGTTATGTACATACGATGAAATCACTGGCCGTTGGTGACTGGACTCAATCTCCAGCCAGGAACTGGGGGCGAAACCCAAATATTATACAATACTCCCTCCCTCCAGCCTCGAGGGTCTGCCCTTGTCCCCAGACCGCTTCTCTTCCCTCCCACCCGGCCACCTTTCCATCTGCCCCCGAACCCACTCCCCCAGGTTTTTGCCTGGGCAGTCCTTCATATCTCCCCATAAGAGATGTCTCTTGTCTCAAGAACCTTGCAGCAACCACCTCCTCCAGGCAGCCTGCCCTTGCCAGACCCTATCTGTGAGTTGCCTCTGTCTAGGTAGGGGTGCCCCAGCGTACTTCGGACGCCCCTACACTGGAGCCCCTTGAGGGTAAAGCCTGGGTCTGGAAGCCCACAACCCCCAAGGCCAGGCCCTGACCATGTTTCCTGCAAACGTTCCCAACTATCCACCTTTTGGGTCAGCTCCAGTGGTGGAAACTTTCCAGCCGGAGGAGGCCGCTTGTTTTGGAAAGTTCCTGGGGGAGCCGCCCCCGCCCGCCCGCCGGGTTCCCACGCTCCCTTATCACTGGGTGCTGGGGGGGGGGGGGGGCGCCGTGCTGTGCCTGCCTAGCTCCTCCCCAGCTGACCTCGTTGGTCCTGTCCACCCCCTCCCTTCCTCTGCCCTCTCACCAAACACCGGCCCCCTCCAGCCTGGCCCTGCCAAGCCCTCCTGCCACAGGTAGGGAAATCGAGGCCTCGCAGCGCCCCCTACACGCGCCATGTGAGCCCTGTCGGGAGTGTCTTCTGCTCAGGAAGGGGGAGGCCGAGGCGGCCTAGGCTGAAGCAGTGTTTGGCTCGGGAGTCAAAAGTTCTGGCCTTAGTTTCCACTGCAGTATCTCGGACCCAGGTGCCCAGCCCCCCTGCCCTGCTCCAGCTCCACCTTTTGCTTTGTGGCTGGGCCTGGCGCGCTCTCGCAACCATTATTGTCCTCTTTTGCAAAATGAGGCAAAGTGGCCGAGCGCCTTAAGCGACTGTGGTGCGAAGTGAATCCACGCGCTCCGTGCTCGGGCCGGGGTCTGGAGCCCACGTGGATGTCCTGCCGCGCCAGGCAGGGCGGGATCCCAAGGGCGGTGATGGCTAAGGTCTCCGGGGCCTTGAACCCGAATCTTAGGCAGACGCGCCCCTCCTCCCCGCGCGCCCCTCCTCCCTGGCGCGGGTGGGGTGAGGGGCGGGGCGTGGGCGGGGCCGCGGCTCTTTTCTCTGGAGTTCGCGCGCCGAGCCCTCGCCGTCCGCCACTGTCCGAGTTGACTCCACGCCGGTGAGTGCGTCCCCGGGTTTGGTGCGGGCTCTCCGGGGACCGCAGTCGCCTCGGTCCGCCGGCTCCCGTGTCCCCGCTGACCTGCCCACCCTCCGCCCCTAGCTCTCCGCGATGGAGGCCACAGCCGAGTTCGTGGTCGAAAGCCCCGACGTGGTCTACGGCCCTGACGCCATCGAGGCTCAGTACGAGTACCGGACAACGTGCGTCAGCCGCGAGGGCGGTGTCCTCAAGGTAGGCAGGGGACCAGGAGTTGTGGGGTGGGAATGGGGGAACTAGGGAGCCAGGAGGGGACGGGAATGACCCAACGTCTGTGGGCCTGTCCCTGCAGTAAGAGGGGGATGTGGCCCCAGACTCACTGCACCGCCCGTCCCCAGGTATACCCCACGTCCACGCGCTTCACCTTCCGGACCGTCCGGCAGGTGCCCCGGCTCGGGGTCATGCTCGTCGGCTGGGGTGGGAACAACGGCTCCACGCTCACCGCTGCCGTGCTGGCCAACCGGCTGCGCCTGTCCTGGCCCACGCGCACCGGCCGCAAGGTGGGGGGTCGGGTGGGGCTTGGCCTTGGCCGGAGTCGGTGCGGGAGGGAGAAGGGCCTCTAGGAGGCGGAGCTCTACGAAGGAGGGGGGGGGGCCCTCAGGGGGAGGAGCCTAAGGTGCCGGCCGGCTCCCGTGGTGGGGGGAACCTCCAAACGGGGAGCCGCTTCTGCGGCTGAGGCGTCCAAAAGTAAGGCGGAGCTTGAGGATGCCGGGCGGGGCCCTGGCCGGCCAGCGGCCCACGCCACGCCCCACCTCACTCCGCCCCGCCTGCCGCCCCCCAGGAGGCCAACTACTACGGCTCGCTGACGCAGGCCGGCACCGTTAGCCTGGGCTTGGACGCCGAGGGCCAGGAGGTGTTCGTGCCCTTCAGCGCACTGCTGCCCATGGTGGCACCCGACGACCTCGTGTTCGACGGTGGGCGGGGCCCTAGGCAGGGGCGGGCGGGAGGCGGGGCCTGGAGGGGCCTAGGTTCCGGGCTGGGCTGAGCTTGGGGGTGTTAGCCTCCCACCCCGCACCCCGCCGCAGGCTGGGACATATCATCCGTGAACCTGGCTGAGGCCATGCGGCGCGCGCAAGTATTGGATTGGGGACTGCAGGAGCAACTGTGGCCACACATGGAGTCCCTCCGCCCCCGGCCCTCTGTCTACATCCCCGAGTTCATCGCCGCTAACCAGAGTGCGCGTGCGGACAACCTCATACTTGGCACTCGCGCCCAGCAGGTGCAGCCCCGCCCCAAGTCCTTTATCCCTTGCCACTTGTTGCTCCCGCCGTTTGCCCCCACGTTCTCTATCCGTCTTTTGTCTTCACGCTCCCATCCTGAGGGTCCACACCTCACGCTGCACTTGGGCAACTGAGTCGCCCAGACCTCTCCAGATCGAGGGGCCTGTACGACCTCCTTCCCTCCCCGCCCAGTTGGAGCAGATCCGCAGGGACATCCGTGACTTCCGGTCCAGCGCTGGGCTAGACAAAGTCATCGTCCTGTGGACAGCGAACACGGAGCGCTTCTGCGAAGTGGTCCCAGGCCTCAATGACACTGCTGAGAACTTGCTGCGTACCATCCAGGTGGGGGTGCACACGGGGTTGGAGAGGGGTCAGGGCCAGAGCCCCAAAGAACCCCTCCGTGCTGACTGCCCGCCTACGTCCGCAGCTGGGCCTGGAGGTGTCGCCCTCCACTCTCTTCGCTGTGGCCAGCATCTTGGAGGGCTGTGCCTTCCTCAACGGGTCCCCGCAGAACACGCTGGTACCCGGGGCCCTCGAGCTTGCACGTCAGCGACGCGTCTTCGTGGGTGGAGACGACTTCAAGTCAGGACAGACCAAGGTCAAGTCCGTACTGGTGGACTTCCTTATTGGCTCCGGCCTCAAGGTGCGTGGGCCCCGGGGATGCACGGCGCAGGAGGGGGTGCTTGGACCCTAAGCGCCGGGGTTGTGCGCTGTGGGGCCTGCAGCTGCCGCGGGGCCCCTTTTTCCCCGCAGACCATGTCCATCGTGAGCTACAACCACCTGGGCAACAACGACGGGCAGAACCTGTCGGCGCCGCCACAGTTCCGCTCCAAGGAGGTGTCCAAGAGCAGCGTGGTGGATGACATGGTGCAGAGCAACCCGGTGCTCTACGCACCCGGCGAGGAGCCCGACCACTGTGTGCGTGGGCCGTGGGCCGCTATGGGGGTGGGGTGGGGGTGGGGGCTCCCGGCCGAGGAGGGCGGGGACCCCGTGACCTCGTGCTGCCCTCCAGGTGGTCATCAAGTACGTGCCGTACGTGGGCGACAGCAAGCGTGCGTTGGATGAGTACACGTCGGAGCTGATGCTGGGCGGCACCAACACGCTGGTGCTGCACAACACGTGCGAGGTGCGGGGCCCGCCGGGGCGGGAGGGGGGCTGCCCCCCGCCCCCCCCCCCCTCCCCCCCCCCCCCCCCCCCCCGGCCCCACAGGACTCGCTTCTGGCCGCGCCCATCATGCTAGACCTGGTGCTGCTGACCGAACTGTGCCAGCGAGTGAGCTTCTGCACCGACGCCGACCCCGAGCCGCAGACCTTCCACTCGGTGCTGTCGCTGCTCAGCTTCCTCTTCAAGGCGCCGCTAGTGCCCCCGGGCAGCCCGGTGGTCAATGCGCTCTTCCGCCAGCGCAGCTGCATCGAGAATATCCTCAGGTGCGCCCTGGCCTTGGGGCTCCCAGGCCCAGGCCCTAGTGGCCACAGGGATTCTAGGGATCCGAGGCCGCGGGGTCCACCGGCTGCGGAGTCCGGCCCCCGCTAACCCCCAGCCTTTTCCCCAGGGCCTGTGCGGGGCTCCCGCCACAGAACCACATGCTTCTGGAGCACAAGATGGAGCGCCCGGGCCTCACGCGAGGGGGGCCCGTGGTCGCTGCCTGCCCTGTGCCTTGCAAGAAGGGACCAGCGCCAACTGACCCCAACGTCTGTGCGGGTGATGCCAACGGGCACTCGCAGGTTGACGCACCCCAGATGCCCACCACTTAAGGCCATGGTCATTCTTCTGCCCCCAAGCTCCGGCCTCCATTGCCCCTCAGGACCCAACCTTTCCAAGACCCCTAAAGACAATAAAGCCAGTGCCACTACGGCCACAGCATCACCTGTGGGTTCTTGGCGCCTGCGACCTAATCCTAATCACCCCACCCCCCCACTCTAGACCCCATTTCCCGTTTCTCACGTGGTAGACTCCAACCTACCCTTCAAAAACTGATGTCCCAAATCTTGAGACTTCCAGAACCCTGAAGCCTCTGCCTAACCCCATGATGGAGGATGTGGCTGCAAGCCAAAGTGAAGAAATCTGAGACCAGATACCAAAAACCAAAACCAAGTTACATTTATTGATGGGGCCCACCCCCTGCTGTCCAGGGGAAAAAGAGGTCCCCAGGGAGCCCCCTTGGACAAAATAGAAATGGCAGGAAGGTCCTATACATGAAAGAACGTCTCTGAGGTCCTTGCGTTTTTTGTTTTTTGTTTTGTTTTTTTATAAAATGAGAGTCCTTCGTGTGGGGCCTCCCAGCTGTCCAATCCTTGAACTGGAGTACAGTCGCCCGAGGTGTGACCTCAGACCCTCACCCAGCAGACTGCCCGAGCCCCTGGACCTTGGTCCCAGGCAGGGGCACTGGGCAGAAGCCGAGGCCGGCAGTGGGCAAGGGGCTACTGCCCCATCACACGCTCATGGTCATCCCCGGCGAGTACTGCGGAGAGACGAGGGGGTGGCGCGCGGAGGCGGGCTCAGCTCCGGCCTAGGCTGGGACCCGCCCCCCCCCGGGGAGGAGAGGGGGGGGGGGGGGGGGGAGGGGGGGGGGGGGGGGGGGAGACAGGTGGCGAAGCGTGGGGAAGCCGCCCTGGGGTGCGGGTCCCAGGGTGGGGTTGGGACAGGGGCGGGCCGGTGAGATAAGGGCGGGAGTGAGGGGAGAGGGGAGAGGGGAGGGGAAGGATGACGCGGCCGCCCCCCCACCTGGCCCGCCGCGGTCACGGTCTTGCTCTGGCCCCCCGGCCGCCCCGCCGGGGCCTGCCCGCCAGGCCCCTCCGGCCCGACGCCGCCGCGGGGGGGGAGTCGACGCAGTCGCTTACGCTTTCGCTCGGGAACGGGTGCAGGAAGGTCCCGGCGGCCGCCATCTCGCCGTCGTCCCGCGGGGTGCCCGGGGCGTTGCTCAGGCCGGCCACGGCGCCGGGGGAGCTCTGGGGGCGGCCGCGGTCAGCGCGGTACTCCCCGCCCCGCGGGCCAGGCCCTGCCCACCGCTCGTCCCGACCTGGGACTAGGCCTCACCGCCCTGGTCAAGCCCGCATCCCCGCGCCCCGGGAGCCCCAGGCCCCACCCCACGCAGGAGCGCGGCCCCTCACCTTCGGCAACCCGTCCATATCGCCCGAGCCTGTGGACCGACAGACGGCGGACCGCGGCTCAGACGCGCCTGCGCCAGGCCCGACTTCCCCGCCCCCGGGAGCCCAGGGTCAATCGACCCCCTCCTCGAACTTCCCCCGCCCCCAGGCCCAGCCTGCTGGGGATCTCGGACGGAGGGTCCGGGCAGGGGTCAGTGATGGCACTCATGGTTTAGTTACAGGAATCCTCCCCCCAACGCAACCCCTGCCACTGGGCCGCCTGCGGAAGCTCGGGGCACAACTGGGTCGCCAGAGGAGAAACGGGGTTGGAGGGGCGGGAGCGTCCGCCAGGGGGCGCAAAAGGCTTGTGAAGCAGCCTGGTTGGGGAGTGGGGCGGGGGGGTGGTCTCCGGACGCCCACTCACCCAGGGATCCGTTCACGTGATGAGGCTCCATCGCACTCATGGCCGCCATGGGGCCCTCCGGACCAGGGCCAAGTGGGAACTGCGGGCAGCGGGGCAGCGTGGGACTAGGGCCACCAGACCCCCAGTGGGGCCACTACTTTCTGCAGCCCCCACCCTGGAGCCCCCTCCACTCACATTAGCCCTGCCGGCGCCCGGCCCAATGGGGTTCATGATAGTGTACATGTTCTCGCTGGAGTTGGTGGAGTCTGGGGGAGATATCGGTGCATGAGGGGAAGAAGTGTGACGACTTCTCCAGGAACACCCTCCCTGTACCCCACCCGGGCTGTACCACCTCCAGGGCT
>NW_024412424.1:2538399-2623477 GCF_014898765.1 Herpailurus yagouaroundi | reverse complement strand
CGCTGGGGCTGGCCCATGGGCCTCGCACTCCAGGGCCCCTAGAAGAGACAGCGGTGGACCCTGGGGTGAGGCCGGGTGGTACACGGCCCCCCACTACGCACTGTCACCCCCCACCCTGCTGCCCCGTGTGCTCCCAAACAGGCCCTCAGCGCAGCAGACGTTGGCTGGGTCAGCCTTCATCCCTCACTGGCCTTTGGGCCTCGGTTTCCCCACCTGACAGCAGAGTAAACGATATCCAGAGCATTAACAATGGCCAGTGCAGATTGAGCCTGCCCCGGCCCACCCAGCCCGTGAAGCTGGGTGATGGCCCACGTGGGCACACTCCAGGGGTTCTCCCAGGGCCTTACATGTTCATGGCGGGCAGGCCCGGGCCGGTGAGAGAGTTGGGTGGGGGCCGCATGCCACCTCCATAGCTCTGGGGAAGCAAAAGGGCTGTGAGTGGCCCAGGTGTGGGGGGAAGGCCCTGAGGCGTACCCCCTCTCCCGGACCCCTGCCCTCACCTGGGGTCCAACGCCGGCCATGCCCCGTGGAGGTGTCACCCTCTGCATCGGGCCCATGCTCGGATGCCCTGAGGTGGGGACAGAAGGAGGGGGGCTCAGGCCGGTAACACCCCCCCGGGTGGACATGGGCTGGATGGGGGTGGTTCTGCACCGTGAGACAGCAGGGAGGAGGCATTCCGAGCCGAGGTCCCGATGAGTGGAGGGGGAGGCAGCAGCTGGAGCTTCCCTACTCACCCTGAGCACGCGGGGAGGGTTCCATGGCGCCAGGGAGGAGGGGCTGGGAGCCGGGGAGGCCCACCGGAGGCTGCGGAGGGGGCGTGGCAGCAGTGAGCGAGGGCACCACCACCCTGGCCCAACTCCTGCCCTCCCCCTCCCCTCATCCCTCTCTCACCTGACTCGGCATCCGCAGGGCGGGCCGGGGGCCCCCTGGGAACCGCGGTGACATGAAGGGCTGGAAGAGGTGGGCCGGGGATCAGCACCTCCCACCGCCCGTTCGCCCCCCCCCACCCCCCCGAAGCTACCCCGTTCCTGCGGCGCCCCGGCCCCCAGCCTGGACAGCCCCCTCTTCCAGGACCAGTCAGCAGACCGCAGCCAGCCAGTGCCCGGCGCGGCGCGTGAGTGCGGTGGGGCCTGGGGCTCGAGTTGCTGGGACGTGCGTGTGGTGAAGGGGCGGGGCGTCACAGGTCCTTACCTGAACGTGAGGCCCCATCATGGGGGCGTTGGGGTTGTGGGGGGGCTGCTGGGAGTCGGGGGGGCCCTAGGAGGACAGAACCAGGTGGGTTGGGAAGAGCGAGGTCCACCGAAGCTTCACTGCTTTCTGTGGCCTTGCTGGGCGTGGCCAGGGAGGGGGGAGGGGGGAGGGAATGCCATGGAGGCGGGAGGGTGGGCCAGTCCTGCACTCCCCCTAAGGCAAGACGGGGTTTGGGGTGAGGGGCTCTACGGAAACAGTCAGGGGCAAGACCCACGGCTCAGAGAGCCATGCTCTAAGGCTCTTAGCAACCTGGCACGCACAGACCAACTGCACAGAGACCCCGCCTGGGACCCAGCTCAAGCGGCCCCTCCCCCGCTGGCTACCCCAAAACCCAGATGCAAAAACCCACGCACTGACCACCCTCCCACCCAATTCCAGCCTGCCAGGGCCTCTCCCCACATGAGACCCCCAACCCCATCAGTGCCCGCACCTGTCACCCTGACATAACCACTCAAGAGTTGCAGAACAGGGGGCACCAGCCCTGGCTGTACCTGGAAGAAGCCGGGTGCCATGGGGCCCGCTGCCATTGCGTCGTTGGGGGCCATGCTCCCCATCACTGGACTAGGGGCCGCTACAGAGCTCTGCAGGGGTGGGGAATACCATGAAAACCAGGTCAGGTCACTTCCTGCTTGAGAGTCCTCTCCTTTCCAAAAGCAGCCCACTCCACTGCACAAGGAACCTGGACCATCTGACCTTCTACCCATGCAGGTGAGGATGTCCGGAGGGTCCTCTAGGTGACGAGCAGCTGCCCCTGTCCCCACCCACGATTAGCAACCCTGACTTGGCCTCCTCCTCAGATGCGCTATGTGGCTCTCAGGATGGGCTTTGCCTCTTTGCTGCACCCAAGACGCTGGAGGTGATCAGGGCCCTGCCAGGCTGAACCCACAGCCCAGGATTCCCAGTTCCTAAGGAGTCAGTCCCAAGCCCGAGGATCTGGGGGTCTGAAAATGCCAACAACCCACGGCTCCAGTGGGCATGTGCCTCATCCATTGGCACAGGCTTGTTCCTTCCATCTGAATCTAACCTCAGACTAGTAGGGGCACAGTCCCCAACTCTAGGCCCATCCTGGTAGGCCGGTGGGGCAGATGAGCTAGACCCCCAGCTCTATCCAAGACACCTAAAAACCAACTGGCAGCTTCAAGATGAACCTCCCTTCCAGAAGGCTCCTCCCTGAAGCTGCTGCATACACCCATCCCCTCCTCCTCCAACAGGGAGGGAAATGAAGAGGAGGACTACTGGGGTGGGGTCTTCAGGCTCCTGACTTCAGATGGAGGAGAGGAGATGACAGGGTGCCAGAGAGGGGAGTTCCCATGTCAGCCAAGGGCGGAGACGCTGGTGGCAGGCCAGAGCTGGCAGGGGGCAGGCTGACAGGCCACTTCCTCTGGTCGGTTCCAAGTCCCAGGCCTGTCTGCCTTTGGGGCCCACAGAGCAGGGAGGAGAAGGGGAAATGGAGGCCTAGTTCACAGGGCAGAGGAGACACATCAAAGGATAGGGAAGGAGGAGGACTCTGCAGGGACTGAGTAGAGAAGAGAGTAGTTCTCTGGGGGCCCCTGGACTCTGGTCTGTCTGGATCATCTGCCCCCACTCCAGGCCTGACAGGACCCAAGAGGAAGGGTCTGGTCTTTGCGGGTCACTGCCGTCCCTGGGGCTAGCACAAGCCATCACACAAGGGATGCTCAGGAATTTGTAGAACTGCAGCCACTTGGGTTCAGAGGAGTTAAGCATTTTGCCCACGGTCACACAGCATTTCCTGCCCTACAGAAGTGGGGAGAGGGCCCCTTGGCTGGGTCAGGGCAGGGCCCCTGGAGACATACCCTTCCGCCTGGGGAATGCAAGCTGCCCCCCTTCCTGTCCCTTCTCAAAGGTCAGCCTCTGAAGGACTCCAGGCCCCAAACTGGGGAGGTATGGGTGGGAGCCTCCCCAGGCCTGTGGTGACTGAAAGCACTCCCAGGGCCCATTGCAAACCTTTTGAAAGCCCAAGAGACCCTAGGAGTGAGGGGGGATAAAGCTTTCAGCCCCCCCCCCAAACCGCCCCCCCCCCCCCCCCTCCACCTCATGCCCTCCCACAGATACAGCCTTACAGCTGAACAGCTATTCTCGAAGGCGCCTGCCTCAGTGGCTGAACAGGGGCACCTCTGAACCTTAGGTCTGTCCACCCCCGCCCCCCCCCCACCTACCCCACAGGGAGGGTGGGAGAGCAGTCCCCCTCCTTTTGAGCCACAACAGGCGCCAGATCATTTCCTGGTCGGGAGGGCGGAGGTGGGGGCAGCTGCTTTCTGGGCTGCGGACCACGAGATGTGGGGGCAGGGAAAAGATGGGGCACCCCTCACCCCCTTGTAGCTTCCCAATTCTAGGCCCAGAAGGGTTAATATGGGGCGGTCCACTCTCCCTGGCGGGTGGCCCAGCTAGACACCCCCCCCCCCCCCACGTCCATCATCCGCCCGGAGACGCCCTGGCCCAACCTGCGTTGCTATGACGACGGGTTGGGCGCGCTAGCGTTTCCTGGAGATGCCGAGGTCGGCAGCAGAGCCGGGAGGGGCGAACTGAGTCCCCACTCGGAGGCCCCCCCCACACACACCGACCACGTAGAGGAGGCAAGCCGGGCGCTAGAGCAGCGGCCGGGCAGGATGTGCGCCCGCAGCAACCCGGGGCCAGGTCGCTACCCACCGCGGGCGGGGTGGGGTGGGGGGGGGGGGTCCCCATCCCCCCACCCACGTCCGCTGTACCCGTGCCATCTCCCCCCACCCCCCACGCCACGCGCGCTCCGCTGCCATGGTAACCGGCGCGCTCCCGGGAAGCGCGTACCCCTCCGTGTGAAGAACCAAGCACTCCGCCCCCCTTGCCCTCCCTGGAGGCGCCCAGAGAGGCCGCTGGAGTCGCGGGCAGAGGCAAAGCCGGGGCGGAGAGGGAAGGGGGGCTGAGCAGGCCGGGAGGGGGCGCCCTCAAGGAGTCAGGCACGCACACAACTCGAGACACCCCTGGAGCCCCAGTGCTGGCAGGAGAGGGACAGGGGGGCAGCACACGAGCAGTGGGACCCAATAGGGACCAGCAGTATGACCCCAGCTCCCAAGCACAGCGTAAGGCGCGTGAGGAGCGTCTTCAGGGACAAGAGGAAGCCTTCCCCCTCTGGGGATGCACTCCCGCCCTACGAAGGCCTGCACTGGGCAGGGGAGGGGATGCGTTATGCGGGGAGGCGGTGCACAACCTTGACCAATTGCAGAGCGAGATGGGGACCGCCACGCCCTGGGAGGCCCGAGGGGGCACAGCGGGGAGGATTGCTCAGGATGCGAGGACGGCTGTCGGGAGTGTGGGCGCACAACGGGGAGGGGGTGGGAGGGGGGAACTCGCCTAGAGCTGCCCGCCCCTGGACGCCAGTTGCGCTGCTGCTTCCCCCTTGAGTGGGCCCGGAGCCCCCAAGCCTTTCCTGGCCAGCCAGAGACCTCTCGGAGAAGCCGGGTGGCCAAGGCCCACACCCAAGGCCAAGAAGATAAAGGCAGGGGCTGCCATCTGCCCATGACAAAATGCCACCAGCCCTTTCATGTCATGCCCTTTCCTCTTCAGACAGGCCTCTGACCCTCACTCAACCCAGAAGGAAACTGAGGCCAAAGAGGTGGAGTCAACAGCCTCAGCCACCAAGCAAAGTTAGGAAGTGTGCCCACTGCTGGGCCTCTGCTGCTCAAGGGTGCACCTGCCAGTTAGCCAACCCCCACCCCCACTCCCGCCTGCACTCAGAAAGGCTGGGGCGGGAGGGGACATGCAGTAGTGGCCCCAACCCTGTCCCCCGCCACACATGTAGACACACACACACAAACTACACATACACAGCTAGGCAGATGGGGAGGCAGGAGCTCCTGGCTCCACGGGGGATTCAGATGATGGAGAAGAGAGGCGGGGCCCGCCTCAGGAAGGTATGGGGGGGCTGTGGGGGCCCTCAGGAGCTGAGCGCAGTGGAAGGACCTCCCCCATCTTGTGAGTATCCCTATACTGAGTAGAGGGAATAGGGACTCCCCAGAAGTGGCCAGATCCCAGATCAATCCCCACAGCCAGACCCACTTGGGCACCCAAGCCAGCGTCAGGCCATACAGGACCCCAAGGCCACAGGCCCAGAAACCTGCCCATGCCCACGAGCCCTGGTCCCAGTCCCCGGGGCAGGGACTCACGTAGTCCTGGAAGGCCTTGGCCTCATTTGAGTGCTCACACGCCTCTCTGCGGTCAGGTGCTGCACAGTACAAGTCCCAGAACACGCTGTGGGCGGCAGGGGGGGGGGGGGACGATGGTTTCCCCACACGTCCCCACCCAGCCCCCCTCCGTGGCCCACCCTGGCCAGCCTCACACGCACCACCACCAGGAATGCAGGAACCCTGGGGGCTCCCCCAGCGTAATGTTCTTCTCCCATCGGATCTGCAGGGGGAAGGCAAGACAGTGAGAGGGCCCTGCCTGACCCCTTCCAACCTGGGGCAGCCCTAGCCCAGCCTGGTCCCTGGGGAATGCTGGGGCAGGGGACCAGCAGCCCAGAGCAAGGGAGCTGGGAGGGGGGCAACTACGTGAGGGGCAGATAAGTGGGCACAGATCGTCAGATGGCCAGGCAGATGCCTGGACACCAGTCCACGGGCCCTGATCCACCCCAGCCCTCAGTTCCCAGGGCCAGCAGAGGGGCACCCCAACCCATCTGGAAAGGAGATGGAGAGGACCCCAGGGTATGGGTGGTAAGGAAGGGCCCAGCTTAGGGGGGGATCTCTGCCTGGCCAGGCTGGCTTACCTCGGACAGAAAGGTCTGGGCTGACTTCTGGGCACCAACGTGCAACAGGTACTCGTATACATAGAGTGCCAACCTGCAGGCAGGCAGAGGGGAGGCTGGCTCAGGCCTGGGGCGAGCCCCACAGTCCCAAGGATCCCTGAGAGAGGCCCTCAGTGAGCCCCTCATGACGCCACTCCCGGCCTCACTCGCTGCCCCCTACTGGTTCCCCAATCACCCACATCTCCCCCACCCTGACAGGTGATGACTTCAGTTGCTCAGACCAGCCAACTCCTACATATCCATCAATACCCAGCCTGCAGGCCCTTCTTCTAGGCAACGCTCTCAGCAGTCCATAACCCCCCACTTGCAAACCAAACTCTGCTCTGTTAAACACCAAGTCCTGGCCCCATCCTGCCAATGCTGAGACCCCAGAACAGCCTTGGTCCCAGGGAGGTTTTGTGCCCAGGAGAAAGGGCTCCCGGATGTCACTCCAGCCTATGCCCTGGGTAGGGTCTCCCAGCCAGTACCCTAGGCCATGTGGCCAGGGCCCAGCACCTAATTCCCTCCCAGCCTTGCCTGCTAGGGGCCCTCTTCCAGGTGTCCCTGGACCCCCGTTCTCTTTCTCAGGATCAGCGCCCATCCACCAGTGGTGGCCATGACCCATCTATACCAGCCCTCCAGGGAGATTCTGGAGAAGTGAGGGTAGCGAGGGGCAGTGGGGCCAGCAGTGCCACCTGGCTGCCACGGCACCTTGTCGAAACACAGTGCCGGGTAACCTTAGACACACCAATCTGGCCACTGCCCACCCCAAGAACAGGCCACCTTCCATCCGGCAGTGTCCTCCACGGACCACATAGGAAGGCCGGACCTTCCACGCCACCTTCCAAGCCTCTCCATCCTCAGCCTCCACGCCCCCTCATCAGTCCTCCACACCAGCAAGCAGAGAAACAACTTCCTGGCCCCTGGGGCCACCCATTTCCCAACCATCCACTCCACGGTGACTGGCCCCTCCCAGTGCTCCCAGGGACCTTACTGCCCGTCCAGGTCCCATGTGGGCTGGGGGGTATAGGGTCCAGATCCAAGACTGGGGACTCCTCAAGGGCTGGCCTGAGCTGGAAGGCCTTCTAGAACGCCTCCCCACTCGGCTGGCCGCCCTTCCCTGGCTGAGGGCCCCATCCTAAAATAACCCTGCTTTGTCTCATGTTCCTGCTCTCTCCCCACCTTCCCAGCCAGGCTTCTTGATCCTCACATACCCGCCCCCCATCAGATCACTCCCCCTTCCTCAGACCTCACAGAGGCAGTTCTGGCCATTCTGTCCTGGCCCCCAGTCCCTGCCCCACCCCATGGGTTCTGTCCTTGGCCTGGATCCTCTTCCTTCATCCAGCACCTCCCTGTGCAATGAACGCAACAGACACCTGTACCTCTGCAAGCTACCTGCTCGTGGGCAGACAGGGACGCAACAATACAAAGGAGACGCTAAGTTATATGGTGGGCCGGAAGGTTGTGCGTGCTAGGGAAGGGCAAAAGGGGGACGTTAAGGGGTTGGGGTGGGCAGCTGTCCCAGGGTGAGGTGGGCCGCTGGCTCACACCACACCAAATGAGCTGACAGCCACCTACAGGGACAGGGCATAGAGGGCTAGAGTTCACGGTGCTCACGCAACTCCAAGCGTGGGTTTTCCTCAAGACTGGCTGCGGATTCCCCCACATCATCGCACCCCTCTCAGCCTTCCTGGCCCCATGGCCCCATGGCCAGGTTTACCTGTCCAATTCACTCCTGTGACTCTTCCTTTCTGGAGGCTTCCTGAGCCTTCAAGGGGCCTGCATCTGCCAGCCCTGTGTCCATTAGTGAAGGAACGAATGTGAAAAGCCAATGGCCTGAAGCAGAGCCAACCAGCGCAGGCCTACCAGCTACCCCACCTTCCAGGTAAGGAGAGGCTGAGAGAGGTCTGGTCAGTCCCTCACCCATTTCGGGGGTTGCTGCAAGGAGCAGGAAAGTCTGGGGTGAGACATCCAGAGACAAGGAAGCAAAATGAGGTGGGGGAATCCAGGTAGATGGGGTAAGGGTAGGGGTAGTGGGGGGCTGCGGTCTTGCCCTGGGGGAATTCTAGCTCAGTAAGCCCCCTGAAGAAATACCCTTGGCTCCCACCACATCCACCAAGGGGTCTACACTGCCAGCCATTGGGTCCTCCTATACCTCCCTTTGCCCTTGACTGTTCAGCAGTGACATGTGACCCAGAATGCAGGTTCAGGAGCCCGCCTCTGCCTGCCCCCCAGGCCCCTGTGATCTGGCTTGGGTGGTCTGGCCTTGACTCACAAAGGTACAAGGGTGCACACACGTGCACGAATAACATCCACCCAACCACAGCCCTGAGATCGCTGCACTTACTGAATTTAGGGGGAAAAGACTTGAGGAAAAAGCTCTCTCTCCTGATTTGGAGCCTTCTTCCTGCCTCCTCTAGCACACGCTTGGCCCAGGCCACTAGCATCTCTTACCTGGATTTCGACAGCCCCCCCCCCCCCCCCGCCCCCTTCCAGGGGCTGCACTCTCCCCAGCCCCTAGTGTCTACACACACACATCCCGTAACACTCCCCCTTCACTGCCCCAACACACATACACTGGCCATCCTCCACCTCAGGGCCTTTACCCAGGGTGTTCACCCACCTCCAACGCTTCCACCTAGAGACCGGTGTAGCTCAAATGTCACCCGTCACAGTCTTTCCTATCACACCTAACACCACCTGCCCCATCCGCTGCCCCCCCCCCCCCATCACCTTATTTATCCCCTTCTGACACATAGGTCTCTGCTCTCTGCCTGCAACTCCTTCTGGAATGTAGCTTCGGAGGGGGCCGGGGGTGGAGGCAGGGACTTGCTCTCTTTCACTCGCTACTGAACTTAAAACAGAGCCCAGCGCATCTTGGGCCCCCAGCTACCCCAAAGGAATGAACAAACCAACACCAGGACTCCCTGTGACTTCGGGGGGGGGGGGAATTAACACAAGTAGTCTGGTAAGCACCCATACAAGTTGGCTGAGTATTTCGATGTTAAGGATTTGGGTGGGGCTTTATCCCCAAAGCAGAGAAACCAGGCAGAGTTTTCAGTTTTTGCAGATTTCTCTTACATGTTGGTACTTTAATTTTTACTACGATGGAGTCTGAGGGAAGAATTGTGAGCTGTTTTGTTTTGGGTGAGAAGTGTTTTTGTTGTTGTTGCTTGTGTGTGCATCGTAAGTTTATTGCCGATACGGGAGAGAGATTCCTTCCATCCCCAAAACGAAACACATGGGCGCCCCGGAGAAATCTAGGAGATTCTTCCCACTCCAGGGAAGGAGTGAGAAGGACGGATGCTGGGGACAAGGCAGGCTTTGCAGTTCCTCAGCCTCCTTATCCTCCCCTCAACAGAGGAGAGCTGCTCCCCACTATTATTTCCTCTCATCCACTCATCCCTGAAGTAATTAAAAAAAAAAAAAAAAAAAAGGCTCCACTATTAAAAAAAAAAAAAGACAAAAAACCCTCAAGTATGGGAGCCAGGGGTCCCGGCTGGGACTTGAGGTTAAAGGTCACCAGTAGAAGAGGGACAGCGAGGGGAGGAGGAACCACCACTGTTTCTGCTGCAGGGCCTCCTTCCTTGCCGCGTCCTGTGGCCGCTGCGGCGGCCTCATCTGCCGGCAACCGCACAGAGCGGACCACCGAGCCCCGGATGGAGCAGTCCTTCACTGATAACGTGTGAGGCTATTTCTCAGGGTCTGTGACACTGACGTCAGTTAGTCTGATGTTGAGATACCGATCCACACGCTGGAGGGCTCCACAGATGCTCAGGTCATTCTTGAGTTCCACGACCACATCCTTGCCCACGAGGGACTTGAAAAAGGAGTGGAAGAGCAAGGTGGTCCAGCCACTGCCGGAGGGAAAGTGAGGGCCGGAACCTCCAGCCTGGGGCCTGACGGCGCGCATGTTGGCGGCGGGGGACGGGGGGTGTGAAAATTTTTGAAGCCTGGACATGGGCTATGTTGTTCAGGGCCCTTCAGAGACCCCAAGCAGGGCTTCTAGTTTGACGGTCACTGACCAAGCCCTGGGCTCGGTCATGGGGAAGGGCCTGGGCTCTGGATCCAAATCCTGGCATCCCCACCCCTAACCAGGTTGGCAAATGACCTGCAGAATGACTGCACTCAGGGGGGCGCTTCTGCGGTAAGAGGGCAGGTGGATGGAAGGAGCGAGTGACCTAGAGGATCTGGCGTGCCAGACCCCAAGTATTCATAGGAAGAAATGCACACGGTGACCTAATAGGATGTTAGAGCCCCACAGGCTACAATGTGGCACCACCACCGTAATCAAGAATTATGGTAGGTAAACGGATGCTCCCCGCATGGTGTCCTCCTCCCCCTTAAAGCCCCTGGACTTGCTGCTGGGGGCTGGGAGATGCCCTCTACCCAGGGGCTTGTATCACTCAACAAAGGGACTCTCCAAGCCACACACTTCCTCCCTCCCCACGGCTGCCTTCAAGGCCAGGCCTTCAGGCATCTCTTGCCAGGGTGGTGACCACCCTCCTCACCATCCGCCTGGCACAGCCTCCACACTTGCCCCTCACAGCCCTTCTCCCACACGGTGGCCAGAGTGACGACGCCCACTCACAAATTCCACCTCTGTCTTCCTCCTCCTCCTGTTCCCTCCCAGACACTACCTCTTCTCAAGTCCTTCCTTGGAGGCTCCCCTGTGTCCAGCGGCTCTGCTTAGCCTCCAAGACTCAGTTCAGGGGCTCCTTTCTTAAGGACCTCTTACTCATCTGCTCTCCAAACAAGGATGCCCACAGCCATACTTGGAAGCCCAGCAAGAAACAGAGCAAACGCCAAGGTGATTCCCGCACCTGCTGAGCTAAGGAACAAACTTCACCTGTGGTCATGTGCCCGGTCTCAAAACCCACCCCAGGAGAAAAAAAAACACAAGGAACCCAGTGACACCAACCATGGTTGTCGTTTATGGAATGATTTAAACCAACCTAGCAGGGCTTCACAATGGCAGAGCCTCTGGAGCCACAGGAGGAGGGATACAAAGGGGACAAAGGGGCCTGCAGCTACCTCCGTACTCTTATTTAAAAAGCCCTAAATCCAATGACCAAATGCAAGTGCTAGTTAGTTCTGGGTGGTAGGTGCCCTCCAGGCTGCCCTGTAGGTTGGGAGTGTTTATTATTGGACGCACCCAGCAGGTATTCAGTCCTTTCTGGGGCAGGCTGTCCCAGACCCAGTGTTGAGATGGGGAGCCAGAGGCGGGCCCAGGACAGGGACCTGAGAGGGAAGAAGGGCAGGAGGAGGCAGGAGGGTGAGCAGGGAGAAAAACATAGTGCCAGGGGCTGAGGACCTGAGCAGTGTAACCCCCCCCCCCCCACACACACACCCCATTTCACAGAGGAGGAAACCGAGGCCCAGACACAGGAAGTGGCTGGGCTGGTGGCTGCCTGCGTGGGGTGCTCCACCTGCAGCCTTTCACCAGTCCTTGTAGTCCTTGTGAGAATCCTACAAGGCCGGTCGTCCTTATTTCAGAAAGGAAGGCTCAGCAACAACCAGCCGGCTTCCCGGGTGCGGTGCCGCCCTCCCCCCTTCCGAGAGCTCTCGCTCTCTCTCTCGTGCCCCAGACGCTGAGACCTCAGCAGATCGCTTCCTCCCCAGGGCCCCCGCAGCCCTACGGATGAAAGAGGGGGTGCGACCATCTGGTGTTTTCCAAACTTTCTTTAGCAGCAGAACCCGATCTCCAAACCAACGCTTACATGGGAGCCCCTACAAGAAACGGACGAACGCAGGGCAGCTCTGGGCACCAAGGGGCCTGGAGAATAGGCACGATGGCACCTTTAGCCTCCGCATGAGGGGTTTTTGTAGATCCCAGTGTTCCCCCCCCACACACACACTGGGAGCCGTGTGGCCTCCCCAGGGGATCCACCCAGCTGCCCACGCGGGGCTGGGGCCAGCACCCCTCAGGCCCTCTCCTCTCTCAAGCTCTTCCTGAGGTGCAGGGGTTCCCCCCTCCCCGACTGAGGTCAGTCTCGTCGGCCGCCGCGGAAACTTCCCTGCAGAATGTGGGAGAAGAGCTCGGCTCGCGACCTCGCGCGCACGCAGGTCTCGACTGTTGGCGGTCTCGCGACCTTCGAGTCCGGCTCGGATCTGTCGCGTCCCTTCGAATCCTGCGCCCTCAAGTCTGGGGCCACGTCGCGACCCCTCGCGCCACTCGGGTCGCTCAAGCCCTCGGGTTTCACGCGCCCCCCTCAAATCTCGCGAACCTCGGGTCCCCAGCACCCCTTCAGCCCTCCCGACCTCTGGGATCTCGCGCACCCCCTCCAGCCACACGACCCCTTGCGTCCCTCGCGCCGCCCGAGTCCCACGCGCCCGTCAAATCTCGCGAACCCCGCAGCTCCCCACGCCCCTTAGATCTAGCGCACTCCCACGAATCTCGCGGCCCCGCGCGCCCCTCGGGTCTCGCGCGCCCCCCTCAAATCTCGCGCCCCTCGGGTCTCGCGCGCCCCCGCAAATCTCGCGACCCCTTCGAGCCGCGCTGGGGCCCCGCACGCCCTGCCCCCGCGCCCACGTGCCCCGCGCGGTGCCCGCCGGCATTGGGGCCCACGGAAGCCTGCGCGGCGGCCGAGTCCCGCCCCCGGCGCCCACGGCCCCGGCCCACCGACTCACTTCTCGCGGGCCTGGCTGTCGGAGGGCACGGCCGAGCCCTTGCCCCCCTTGGCGTACATGCTGCTCCGAGCCGCCGCCGCCGCCGCCGCCGCCGCCTCCGGGGCCCACACCTGTCAGGCGGCACCGCGGGCCGCGCTAGCGGTCGCCATAGCTACCCCGCGCCCTGGGCCTCACAGCCCCGAGCCCCGCGCGGGCACCGCGGGCATCGTCCGCGCGGGGGAGCTCCAGACGGCCAAGGCGGCGGTGGCGGCGGCGGCGGCAGCTCCAGCTTCAGCTCCAGCCACGGGTTTTATTTTCTTCCTCTCTTCCCTCAGCGCGGGCTGTTCCGGGAAGCGCGCGCCCCCTCCTCCCGCCGCGCGCGCCCCCGCCCGCCGCCTCCCTGCCGCCCGCGGGCGCCGCTCTTAAAGGGGCGATGGCGGGCGCGCGGATGGGTCCCGCTGTGGGGACCGTGGGCCGGGCGCGCACGCGCAGTGCCCAACGCAGTGGGGTGGCGGGGGGGGGGGGGGAGCGCGGGGACACACACGCAGGCACGGGTGGGGGCGGCCACCTGGGGACACACAGCAGGATACAGTTGATCACGGCTCCACAGACGGTCTACAAACAGGACCAGCCACCCAAATTGTACACCCAGGAGCACAGCCACACACAGGACCCTACACACACAAATCCACAGAGCTACTGGAACGACGAGTGAGAGTTCCCTAAAGCGACAGGCCGTCACGCTGGGTGTCCTCCCCACAGACATGTCCCCCCACATCCTGAGAGGAACCCGCCACACGTACAGTTCACCCAGGGACACCCCGTCCCACACACGGTAGTATACACAGTGGCCACCAGGACAGCAAAGCACACAGGCCACTGCTCACAGGGACGCACAGGCACACGTCGGCTCCGTTGTGCTACAGCTCCCAACGGGCCGTGGAAAAAACGCGGCTGCTTGTCGGAACTCCTACCCAGGGCTCCACACGTAGCCCTGGGGTCTCACAGTGCCACAGACGACAGCGTCACACGGTCCCGGGGCCTGTGGCCACTCACAGACACACGACGCAGACACATGCAACCCGAAGACCACCACACAGCGCCGCCCCGTAGCCACACCCCGTGTCAATAGCAGTTGCTGGGTGATTGTCGCCTGGGTCATTCCTGCGGCTGCTGCTCAGCCTGGGTATCGGCCGGCTGTAAACGGGGCGCATCCCACTTTTCATTGTCTCCTCTGCAGGAGTCAGGACTGCAGGCGGGGGGGGGGCGGGGGGGCACCCCATTCCCCCTCCAGGGGCCCTTCTCCTCCCTCCAGAGGGTGTGAGATGGGGGCAGACACCGAAGTAAGGACAAGGGTGCCTGCGAGGGGTGGAGGCCTGTGCGCGGGACCTGCTTGCGCCCCGGGGAGGGAGGCAGTCCGGTTGTGTCTCCAGGTCTGGATGTTTCTGTGAATGTCCGCCATAGGGGTTCCCCCCCCCCCCCCCCCCCCCCGCACGACTGCGAGCGTGTGTGTCTGTGTCTGGGTGTGAACCCGCAGTTCCTGTGTGAGTGCACATGTGCATCATGCCTGGAGTTTGGTAGGTATCCAGGGAAAGGCTGCTGTCTGGTCAACTGGCCCTGGCTCTGCAGCAGCGGTTGTGTGTCCTTAGCGGTTGTGTGAGGCCGAGTGACGCCCTTAGGCTGTGTGCACAAGTGTGTGTGTTTGCGTGTGCCTCCGCGCGGAGGTTGATTACTGGCTCCCCGGGACCTGTGTTGTGTGGTTGTGTGCTCAGGCTTCCTGCGTCGTGTGTGTGTGTGTGTGTGTGTGTGTGTGTGTGTGTCTTGATGGGAGCAACCGCCCCCGCCCCTGCCAGCTGACCCCCTGTTATACCTCCCTCTTAGAGGCCGCGCTCCCCAGTAGGGATCCCCACCCCTCAAGCCTGGCGGTCGGGAAGTCGGGAGCCGCTGGGGTTCCAGACAGGCGGAGAGGAACGGAAGGGCCAGGCAGGCCCCAGCCCCGCCTCCATCCCGAGGGGCCCCGCCGGGGTTGCAGGGGGACGCCAGCCCTTCCCACTTCCTGTCCAGCCGGTCGTCCCCTCCCCCAGCTTCCTCTCCCGCGGGGCCCCCGAGGCCGGGGCAGGCGTAGAGGAGGGGCCTGCGTTGCGAGCTAATGGGGGCGCGGCCGGCAAGCTTCTATAGGGGCCTCGAGCTGGCGGCTGCCCAGCGCCCCGGAGGCCACCGGCGGACGTGGGAGCCAAGGGCACCCTCGTCGTAATACCCGCTCCCACCACCGGTCTCCGGCGCCTACTTCCAACGAGGCAGAGAGAAAGTGGCTCCCCCACGTCGCACAGCGTATATGTGACCACTGTGACACTCCGGCCGCGAGGACGCTCCTCCTGCCATCCCAGGCACCCCCTATTTATCTCCCAGCGCTCGGTGGCTCCCCGGGATTCTGTGTGTCCTGCGCGGGTCCCTCGGCCTTTCTGAGCCACGGTTCCTTGAGTCGTGATCTCCAGCCTCCCCACAAACATTTATTGAGCATCTGCTGTGCGCAGGGCTCTTGTGGGGGCTCTGGGGACCCAGCCAGCACGCTTTGCTACTGCTTGTGGAACTGAGATTTTTTGATGGGGAGGGCTGACCGTCAAACGCTGGCGTGTCCGTAGGATAATTTCAAGGAGTACCACATGCTGGGCAGAGGGAGGGGTTCCCAGTGGAGAGGAGCCAGCGATGGCCAAAAGGGCCGGGCTCCCAGGCAGGGTGGAGGCGGGCGGGGGGTGGGGGGGGGGGGGTGGTGGGAGGATGGAGAGAAGGAGGGAAACGCAGCGCGAGCTGCGAAGGGGGAGGTGCGGCGGGCTGAAGCGACAAGCGCGGTTCTCATGGCAACCGGGACGGATCTCCAAACACAGCCTCGGTGCCCGCGGAAAAGTCCGAGAAAAGGGAGATCGGCCCCACGCGGCGTCAGGGAAGCGGAGCCGCTCGCACATCCAAGCAGGGCGCACTCCTTACAAGAGCAGAACCCACAGAAGGGCCTTACCCCCACCGCACCCAGAAGAGGGAGGGGTTTGGGGGGGAGGGGAAGCAAAGTTTTCGTGTTTTTTTTGTTTGTTATTTTATTAAGGGGAGGGGTGGATCTGAAAGATCTGAAAGCAAAATGTTCAGACTGCAGCACAGAAGTGCAAAGGCCCTGAGGTGGGTACACGGTTAAGGTGCTGGAGGCAGAACGAGGAGGGCAGTGTGGCTGGAACAGGAAGAGGAACCGGATCACTCCCGAGGGGACGGGTTGGGATTCGTTCTAAGCAATAAGGAGCCACGGGAAAGTGTGTAGCCTTGAACGGCAATCTGCAACAGGATTTTAAGAAGCTCCATGGGGCTGCTGGGTACATTGAGATAGCATGGAGGATGCATAAGGTTGCCCGAGTAAGAAGCCCAGGTAGACAGGGGCCCTGGGCCAATGGCAGACCCGGGAGTTGATTGGGGTCCCGGTGGGGACCCGAAGCAGAGAAGACTTATTAAAGTCTGGTCGGAATCCTAGACCCGCCATTCCTTCATCGGCTCCCCGCTGCCCCTGTGTGGCTGTGCGGGGACTGCAGCCTTGAGCCAGTTCTCTGCCTCGGGATCACCACCGGGTTGGAGGCGGTGCCTGGGCAAGCCCGTAGCGGACTGTGCTGGTAGGGCTGGGGCGGGGTGGGAGTGGGGTGTTGAATGGAGGAAAGTCTGTCCCACCCCACTCCCTGCCAGCCCTTCCATTCTTCATACCCGCCCTTCACAGGCCCACCTCCCGGCCTTTGCACGGGCTGTTCCTGCAGCTGCCTGGAGGGCTCTTTGGCTCCTGGCCCTGCCTATTCTAGTTCCTTCTTCCCGCCACCCCCCTCCTCTCCTTCCTTCCCCTCTTTCTCCTCCCCTCCCTCTTCCTTGCCTTCCCTGGCCATCTCCCCCAGATTACTGGTTCAGCACTGGTCTTGGTTGGATTTGTCACTGTTACGATAAAATGATGCATCAAATAATCTGTTGACAGCCTCTGCCTCCCCCCGGATCTGTCCTCCCTGCGGACACAGCCCTGGCGGCCGGTGAATATGTTGCAGAAGTCGCTGGGAAGCCTGGTTTGGGTTTTCCTGATGATGGTTTTTCCTCTCCACTGGAGATGGAAGGAGCACCCCCCCCCCCCCCCCGACTTCTCATTAAAGTGGCAGGCCTTGGGAGGGGCCCGGATTCGGGATGGGGGCTCCTCCCCAGCCGTGCGTGGGAGGCGGGCCACAGCTGGGAGCAGGGTCTGGGCCCTGAGATGTTTCCTCTCAGAAGCTGTAATTATGGGTAATTTTCTAACTGCAACACAAAAATTAAAACCCAAACAACATCGGGAGGGGAGAAGCCACAGCAGCTGGCCCGAGTGCTAGAGGAGGGGTGGGAGTTCTAGCCTAGACCTGGTGGGAGGAGCAAGGCCCCCAACCTGAGCGCTGGGGGGGGGGGGGGGGGCCAGGCAAAGGCTCCCGGAAGAGGCAGAAACCCCTTGGAGTCTCAGGTTTCCTGTACTCCAAGACTGATCACCTGGAGGTAGAAGTCCCCGGATGGATGGAGATTGGGCCTGGGTTTGAATCCTGGCTGTGCAGGTCCACTGAGAGTCTTGGAACCGGAGGCGACTGAACCCCCCAGCTTGCAGAGCTGCTGCTGAACTCTAGGCAACAGAGGGGACCCAGGATGGACCCAGGAGGAGGAGCCTCAAGCAATTCTACAGCTCCACCCATCAGCACCATCCTCAACAAAGCTCCGCCTGAGCCAGTACGCTGAGCTACCTCCAGTGCCTTCCGTGGGCTCCAGTGCCCATAAATTAAGTGCCTGTTCCTTCTCGTTGCATTTGAACTCCAGGGCCAAACCAATCATAAGGAATTGGTGGGCTCAGCCCGGATCAGATCATCCCTGGAAAATTCACCCAGCAGCCTCATTCCCATGTTATAGACTAGAATAGGTTTCTCTGAGCCCAGAGAGCTACTAAAAAAGTCACACGGGTGATGCAGAGGCAGCACCTCACCCACTGGCATGCCTGCCCTGTCTGGGTCTGGGATACTCACTCTGAGAAACTGGAGGCATTCTGTGGAAACTTCAGGCCTGGGGGGAGGAGCAGGGAAGAGAGGAATGAAGGAGAGAAGAGCCTGTAGCAGGTACAGAGAAAGTTCCACAGATAAAATTGAGGCTCAGTACAGGGAAGCAACTTACCTGAAGACACACAGCAGAGAGTGGAGAACCAGGTATCTCTTTGGGCAGTAAAGGGGAGGGGTCTTCCCCCCCCCCCATTTGGGAGTCCATCACTGAATAATAACACTGGGGAATGGATGCTTGCTAAGCACCAGAAGCTGGGTACCTTGTGTCCACGGTCCTGTTGTATGCATCCAGCTCATCCCCACCCCAGGGCCTTTGCATGGCAGTGCTCTCTGCCTGGGATACCTTGTCCCCAGCCCTTCCCCATGGCCTGCTACTCTTCATCCTTAAGGCCTCAGCTCCCACATGTCTTCTCAGAGAGGCCCTCCAACCCGGGTCACATTGCCCCGTTGGATTTTCCTGAAAACCTTGTTTTTGCACGTTGATTTCCCACATTTTCAGTAGTCCATGAGTTCCACGAGGGGAGGGAGTTTGAATGTTTTGCTCAGTGCTTAGAACAAGTCTTGGCACACAGCAGGAGCTCAATAAATACCTGCTGCCACACACATGAATTAAAAATGATCATTGTCCCCTCTGCGCTGGGATCTGAGGCCTTCAGTGTCCTCAGTGGTCTTAGCCTGATTGTGACACAGACCATCATTACCATCCTCCCTGGCCAGGGTGGAGTCCAGGGTTCATTCAAAAGGGCCAGGGACCAATTTTCTGCCTCTGCCCAGGCCATCGAGGACTTACAATCCCAAGTATGGCCACACGAGGGCAGCAGAGACTCGCAGCACCAGCTCCTAAGGGTCTTCCTCCCCCGCCCCCCTCCCCCCCCTCAAGCCTCACCTTGGTGCACCTTTGGAACAGCACTTGAGATCTCAAGCTTCAGGCTTGGAACGTAGTCAGCTTCTCTTGACCTTGCCCATGCCCCCAAGTCGGCTTCCAGATATATATTTACATATTTATGTGTTGAATTATTTCCTAGCAAAAAAAAGAAGAAGAAAAATACAGAAAAAAATCACCCGGTTCCTCCACCCCCCCCCCCCGGGAGCGGGGGGTGGTGGGGGCGGGGCTGGATATCGTTTTTTCCCCCTCACTTTATTTTCTCCAGAGGTCTTTCACCAACTTTTCCAAGCCATGAACCAAACCCCTCTACACTCTGTTTAACTTTTTCTCCACTGCCTAATCATTGCACCTTCCCCACTGGAATATCAGCTCCTCAAGGAAGGGCAGGAGTTTTGCTGCATTCAGGAGGCACTCAGTCAATATTTGCGGGATGAATGTAATCTTCGCAAAAAATTAAACAATTAGGGGCGTCTGGCTGGTTCAGTCGGTACAGCATTCCACTCATGATCTCAGAGTGTGGGTTCGAGCCTCACGTTGGGGGTAGCGATTACTTAAGAATAGAATCTTTAAAAAGAAAAAGAAAAGAAAACCTAACAAATAAAACGGAATACCCTCCTTAGCCCACAGCCCCAGGCAAGCGCTATCATGAACTCAAGTTCAAATCCATGCATCCAGGAGTGACCTGGAGACCTGCAGACCCCGCCAGGGAGACGTATGCGAATGCATCTTGTGTTTGAGCACCGTGCAGCCTCATGGTCAACAACACGGATTCTCGG
Source organism: Herpailurus yagouaroundi (assembly GCF_014898765.1). Classification (NCBI taxonomy): domain Eukaryota; kingdom Metazoa; phylum Chordata; class Mammalia; order Carnivora; family Felidae; genus Herpailurus; species Herpailurus yagouaroundi. The sequence continues at coordinate 2,604,103 of NW_024412424.1, read as the reverse complement.
CTGACCCTCAGTTGCTCTTGAGCCTTGGGCAAGCTACTCAAACACACCATGCCTCAGTTTCCCTGTCTGTAAAATGGAGCAGGGGTCTTTTCAGTTCCTATGAAGCGTAATGACAGTTCCTATCTCGAGGGGCTATCGTGAAGATTGCATCCTTTTTTTTTTTTTTTTAAGCTTATTTTTATTTATTTTAAGTAATCTCTACACCCAATGTGGGGCTTGAACTCATGACCCCAAGGTCAAGAGTCAACATGCTCTACTGAGTCAGCCAGGTGTCCCAATCACTCCACCTATCTTAATTTGGGGTCCCTAAGAAGCAGGTTCTAAGAACAGAATTCAAGAGCATGGACTGTTTAGGTGGTCATTCCGAGAAGCCCTGGTCGAGGAAGAGACAGAGGTCAAGGTGAGGAGAGAGAAGGAGCCCTTCGGTGGGGGGTACCAACCAGGGGGTTCCCAGGGGCTGGTTTCCCAGGGGGCCCTCAGGGACACAGCCCAGAGCGTGCCTCAGCGATGTCCTAAGTGAGGTAGGAGGAATCTGAGGCATTTATAATCAACGCTCCTCCCTCTGTGGCGGAGGGCTATTCCCAGGGGAGCCCTGTGGCCCAGCAGCTTGGCCTCCCGCAGCCTCCCACAGCCAGACCAAACTTGGCTCTCGCAGGCGGAACGTGCTTGCTGACCGCAGCTGCCTCAGCGATATATTTTTGTTTGCCCCCCCACCACCACCCACCTCACCCCCCCTTACAACAGCATTCACTGACTTCTAAAATTTCACCGTAACCAACATGGACACGTGACTTCAGACTCGGTCTTTCTACTCATTCAAAATCAAGCTATACCTTCCGATTCAATCTTTGTCCATTCGATGGACCATCATTGACCCCCCCCCTCCCCCGTGGGACACTCAGCCAAGTGTCCCCGGTGCCGGTGCCGTAGGCAGGCTCGTGTTCACACCTGCTTCTCAGCCCTTCACAGCCACCCTCTAGGGTGGTTTTCGCTGTCCTTGTTTTACCCGAGAGGAAGCCGAGGCATAGACAGATTAAGGTACTGGCCTTGGGTCACACAGCGGTGAAGTGGCCAAGGAGACCTCAGTCATCGCTTGCTGGATTAACGCCTGGTCCGCGGCCGCCCACATCTACCCACAGTCCGGGCTTGCCCCTAAGTCAGCTTTGCTGCCCCAGTGCAGCCTCTGCTTGTCACACCTGCCTCTCTGGTCCTGACCTGCTGGCTCCAGAGCCCCTCAGACACCTCAAGATCCAGGCCTCCAGATGGCCTCTGCTGCTGGGTTGGGCTGCCTGGCACCCTGCCCTCCACCCTCCCCCAGATGAGACTGGATCTTCAGAGCAGCCAGACCTGGAAGGAAAGAGGGGGGGGGGGAAGTCTGGTGTTCAAAGGCTGCACTTTGAATACATGGAGATTGGAAATGGTAGGACAGGGGTTAGGGCAAGAGATCTGGGGGCCTGAACCCCAGGGGTGGAGAGAGGGGCAGATTCTGGATAAGTGTGAGAACCCAGGAGCAGGATGGGAGGTGGATAATGGGAGAGAGCAAACCCTTGATCCCACTTCAGCTCCCAGTCTCGGAAATATTGGGGGCAGGGCCCAGGCCGAGGCCTTACCCAGCATAGGTGGGTACATGGGGGTCAGAGGATGTCGGGCAAATATGGCTAAGTTGTGGGGGCCACACATTGGTGGCCCTGGGTCTGGGTTTACCCCCCAGGGAACTCTGTATATCTATCTTTGTCTTTAGTGGAGGGTCCTTTGAATTTTTCTGACTATTGTTGGGGGTGTCTGAAGGCCTCTAAAGGTCTCTGGGCATCCCTGGGGTCTTGGGGATGTCTGAGTTTCTCTGAGTATCTCTGGAAGTTTCTGTGGGTCTCTAGGTGTCCTTGAGTGTCTCTGGAATCTCTCTGTCTTGGGCTATCTGTGAGAGCCTATAGGTATTTCTGGGGTCTTGGGGATTCTGAGTTGTTTTAGGTATCTCTGGGGGTTTCTGAAGGTCTCTAGGTATCTCTAAGGATCTCTGAAAGTCTCTGTGCTGAGACTGGCCCCGCGTGGGACTCAGACCTGTTTCAGACTCAGTCTCGGGACATGTCAGCCTGGAAAGAGAGGGAGTGTGGAGATGTACCCTCTGGAAGCTTCTGGTCCCCCTCAGGCCGTGGAGCCAGAGCTGCCCTGCTCCCCATAGCCTGGCCATGACCTTCTGGGGCTGCAGCAAGCAGGTCCAGACCCCAAGTCCCCCAGGCCCCAGACCTGTCAGACCCCTGCCATGCTCCAGAACCCAGGACCTCCCCAAATGCCGGGAACCTCCAGACTCCTAAGCCCCAGGACCTAGGCCTCCCAAACTCCAGACCCCTCTAAATGTTCCAGACTCCAGGACCCCCAGGTCCCCCTGACCCACCTCCAGAACCCACTATCCCAGGCCCCACGCCTGACCCTCCCCCCCCAACACCCCCAGCCCTTGTGTCTGGTACTTCCTCATTTTCTCATTTCCTCCTATTCTAAGAGGACTTAGCCCTTAACTCTGTGGATTCCTCCCAGGGTGTGGGGCATAGGGGACATCCAGCCCCACCCAGGCCCGAAGCTGGCTGGTGCCCCTCTGTCCCTCTTATCCCCAAAGCCAGCGTGTCTTACATGTGTTTGCTGGCCGATTTCTGTGTTTTGCATGAAAAACCTACGTGGTGAATTTCTCCCTCCCATCTGCCCGCTGCTTCGAGGTAACCACGGGTATTTGTTTTCCGTGTTTCATCCACGGTTTCTCTGGAAGAACGAAACGAAATCTAGAAGTTTACTTTTTTGGCTTTTTTCAGTTAATGTTTTCTCTTGGAGACATCTGCTCTCACCTAGGTCTGCTCCCACCCCCTCCACCCCTCCCCAGACCTTTGCCACAGTCTGTTCCATCCCCTGGATGCCCTTCTCCCACCTCCTTACTCAATAAGTCCCCCTCATCCTTCTCCCTAAGGCCTCGGCACACAGTAGGAGCTTAACAAAGGTTTGTGGGAAAAATAAATGAGTCTTTGCTTCTCAGTTCATAGAGACCCGTCATTTTGTTTCTATGACTCTGTGGCACCCCCCCTCCAGGATGGATAAATCATTATTCATCTACCCAATCCCTTAGATTGGTTCCTTTCCCCCCCCCCCCCCCATATAACAACATTGAGATGAATCATCCTTAACCGTGTCATCTCTTGGCCCTCCCTCTTTGTTAAAATTGTTCAAAACACACAACATAAAATTGACCATTTTCACCATCTTAGAGTGAACGATTGCGTGAGTTTTTTGTACATTTACAAAGTGTTTTGTGAGCACCACCTACCTCTGGCTCCAGAACATTTCCATTGCCCCAAATGGAAACCCCCCCCCCCCCCCCACTTCGCCACCCCACCCTCACCCCAGCCCCCTGGCGACCACCAATCTGCTTTCTGTCCCTAGGGATTTGCCTGGTCCGGACGTCTCGTATCAATGGAGTCATAGGCTCTGTGGGCTTTTGTGACTGGCTTCTTTCACTCACCCTCTTGTTTTCAAGGTTCATCCATGACCAAGGGAGCGTCAGCGCTTCACCACTTTTTGTGACTGAGTAACATTCCGCTGTCTGGAGGCACCACGTTTCGTTTATCCACTCCTCAGGTAGTTCATGCCACTGCCGCCCTTGTCACTCTGTCCACATGAAATATTCAGGACAGTCCCAGCAGCGGATGCTGGGGCAGCAGGCACGAGTGTTTGGAACCCCCGTGGCCTCTGCCGGTCAGTGTGCCTTCCACTGGGACAGCGCCACATGTGATCCCGAAGCGTGGCATGGGCTTCCCTGTTTTCCCATAGCCCGGCCAGCGCAGAACATCGGCACACTTCTGAATCTTTGCCAGTCTCATAGGGGAAAACAAATGACGCCTCAGAGTTGTGATGTGCAATTTTTCTGTTAGGAAAAAGTACCTTTGGGTGCGTTGGAACGACAATTTCCAGCTCTTTCTAAAAGTCTCGGCTCAAAACCTTTGGCCATCCCTCTGAGTCTGAAGAGGGGAAGGGGCAGAGTTTGAGGAGAGGAGGAAGCATGGGGGGGTGGGGTTCAGCTTCTCACCGTCAAGAAGGCTCTCAGAATTTATCCCACTTTACAGATGTGGAAACTGAGGCACAGGGGGGTTAAGATTGCACAGTGAGTCAGGGTCTGGAAGGGAGTTGAACTGGGTCTGCCTGACGCGAGGACCCCAGGGAGGCGGAAACCCCCTCCTAGCCCACCCTCCTTCATCTACTCTTGTCAGTACGCTTTGGGTCTGACTCAGGTACCTGTCTCCTTCTGGAACGCTGGTCTCCTGCCCAGGTTCCCCACCTCCAGACAGCAGGCTCGCTCACTCTGGAGGAATCTTTGGACACAGCACTCCTCCACTGCTCACACATCTTCCTTGGCTCCCCACGGCCCTGGGAATAACGCCCCACTCCTCGGCCTGGCTTCTGAGGCCGGCACTGCCCACCGCCTGCCCACACCACCACTTCCTCCTCTTAGCCTGTCCATCTAGCTACTCCACTCCTAAATGCACAGTCCCAGCCCACCATGCTTTCTCAAGCTGCAGGGCCTCCACGCCTGTTGTGACTTCTGCCTGGAATCTGCTGTGCATTTATTTCTGCCAGCTACTGTGACTCACCCCCAAGTCCTGAAATCAACGTCTCCTCTCCCAGGGAGTCCTCCTCGCAGCCCCCTCCACGGTGGAGGCATCACTGTACAGGAGCAGGAGCTCTGAGTCTGTCGGGGAGGCTAGCAGCTGGGAGAGTCAAAGGCAGGTTTTAGGAATTCTTGGCAAAACTCTACTCACGTGTTGAAGCCCCAATTCTAATGCTCCCTCCTCTAGGAACCCTTACCGGACTCTGTCCCTCCCTCTGACCCTGACCCGACTCCACTGGACTGGGTGTGTCTGTGGCTAGCTCTGTTCTCTCCAAAGACTGGGTTGCTCCACCAGAACCTGGCCATAGCCGAGGCCTTTTGGAAGTCCAGCATGGGTGATTGTTGAATGAATATGTGAATGCGTGGCTTGGGCGGCAACCGAGTTGAGACCAGGAAGCGAGTTGATGAGATAGCAGTCATTCGGGGTGTTAATGGGGGACATGTAGTCACTGGGTTCCAGCAAGAGAGAAGCAGGTCGCCCCTCCCCCTCCCGTGAGAATCCTGGGCCTGAGGTCTTGCAGGGGGGGGGGGGGGGGGGCGTGTCTCTGTGTCTTCATTCTTCCCCTCAGCCTTGCACCCGGACACCAGTTCCTCTTCCTCTGAGTCTCTGGGTGCGGATCCTGAGGAGCGCCCGGGACCAGAGTGAATCCGCTGAGGGTGCTGACCGCTTGGGCCCTCTCGTGCAGGTCAGCCACCACGCAGCCGTCCCGCGCCAGAGCCTTCCAGCACCGCCGAGGCAAAAGCGTGGCGGTGGGACCACAAAGGTAGGACGGAGGCGCTAGAACTGGGGTCCGAGAAGGGGCCTCAAACCAAATTGTAGGGGGCTCCCTTCAGCAGCCCCACCCCAGGTCAGCCCAAGACTCCCAACACTTCGCAGTTCCGGAAGAAACAATTAGTTGGGCCAGGGGCGGGCCGTTTCCGGGGCAACCGCCTATTTTGCATATGGTCCCGTCTTGGCCAATGAGGGCGCCCGAAATATTCGGGGTGGGGAGGGGAGGGGAAGGGAAACTTAACCCGAAGGGGCTCCACGGGGAGAAGGAGAGGGGATGACTGGGTCGGGTCTCCTCCTCGCCTTCCAAGACCTTTGGGCCCTGGAATTACGTACGCCCCGCTTCCCAGAGGGGGCGACTGGGGCCAGACAGAGGCTAGAGCCGACCAGAGGGGAGGCACACTAGAGGCTGCGTTTAATCATTTCCGAAGGAGCCTGAGTCACTCTGAAATAAGAATAACATTAATATTAACACTGACATTAATATTAATACACAGGCAGTGAGGGTGAAGTGTCCACAGGCTAAGGTCGGGGCTTGGATTCTGGTGTCTCTGCCTAGGTTGCTTGGATGGGGGGCGCCCTGGTGTGGATGCCGTTGTTGCCTCTGCTGCTGCTGCAGGATCCCGGCAGCCAAGGATTGTCATGCAACGTGTCCTCGTCGGACGTGGACTGGACCACAGAGTTCACAGCCACATGCCTGAATTTCAGCGGCCGAGGCCTGAGCCTGCCCCGGAACCAGTCTCTGCAGGCCAGGAACGTGGTCCTTCTTGACCTGTCTGGGAATGGTCTTCAAGAGCTACCACTGCGCTTCTTTGCCCTCCTGGGAAAGCTGGAGGTCCTAGATGTGACAAACAACCCGCTGGACCGAGTGGACAGGGCACTGGCCATGCGCTGTAAACTTGACCTGAAGGCTGACTGCAGCTGTGTCCTAGAATCCTGGCACCAGGTCAGACAGGACAACTGCTCTGGCCAGCTGCCTCTGTTGTGCCTGGACACAGCTACTGGTGCCTGGCACAATATCTCTACCTTCCTGGAGGTTGGCTGCCCCCCTGGCCTGTCCGTGATGACCATTGGGGCACTGGTGGCTGGTTGTAGCCTGCTCCTTGGGCTCACCATTGCTGGCCTAGTGCTGGCCTGGAGACTTCGGGGACGCTGGATGGTCAGCAGCCACGACCTGGACAAAACATGGGCTGCTCAGGATGGTTCCAGGTCTGGCTTGGGCAAGCAGCCGAGGTATAGTAGCCGAGGCCTCAGCCCTAAGCCCCCAGAGGCTGTCCTGCCCAGACCCTCCACACCCGACTATGAGAATGTGTTCGTGGGCCAGCCAGCTACCAGGCACCAGTGGGCCGAACAGGGGTGAGTGACACATCTGCCTGCAACACTCTGGAGGCAGACGGCCGGGATTCAAATGCCCGCACCGCCTCTTGTAGGCTGTGTGATCTTGGGCAAGTAGTTTCACCTCAGGGCCTCAGTTTTGTCATCTGTAAAATGGGGATAATGACAGCCCCCACCTCATGGAGTTGGGATAAGAATTGAGTTCCTGTTTCTGGACACGTTTCCCCCTTCGTGACCTGCAAGCCCAGTTTCTGGCTATCAAGGATGGGGAGAGGGGAAGCGCGTGCTGAGGCAGAGTAGGGGCTCTGCAGTAGCAGTCAGTGGCCTGGGCTCAGTTCCTGTGTGACCCAAGGGCTGTCTCTGAACCTCTGTTTCAGTCTCTGTAAAATGGGGACAGCTCCTCTTTCCCCATCTGCCTTTGGCACATGAGATGCTAAGAAAGCTGTGTCCCTCTCCCCCCCCACAAAGCCCTGTCACCTTCAGATTTGGCTGGACTTAGATGGGTTCAACTTTTCCAGGTTGGCTGAGGGAATGAGGGAATTCCGGGCGGCAGCACCAGCAGGGGCAAAGACCTGGAGGTGGATGAGAATAGAGAATCTTCCGTGAATCGGTTTTGCGAAAAGCAAGACATCAGAGCGGAGGCTGGAGGGGGCTGGGAGAACCCCAGCAGGAGTGGAACAGGATCATGGATGGGTTTGGGCAAGGGAATCCACAAAGTGGGGAGGCTGCTGGGAAGCTGCTGGTGAGAAATGAGAGAACATGCAAAGCAGATGCAAATTTGGCTCAAAAGCAGAAGTGGTCTGTGGTGGGGAGCTGAAAGGCACTAGACTCCATTAGGCAGCTCATGTTCTGATGCTCGCCTCTGCCTCACTGTCAGCAAAAGCTCAGGGCCAGTCTCCGCCAAAAACATTGTGATGCGATCCAAATGATATTGGATGTGTCATTCCGACCCTACGTTTTAGTTGTACAGGCGGAGGCTCTGGGAGACAGGGGGATGACTTGCCCAAGGTCACACAGTGTGTCCAAAGCAGGGGCAGGAAACAAATCCTGGCTCTGAGTCCTGTCTCTCCCACATAAGCATTTATGTATTTTGAGGGAGTCATTCTTTTTTTTTTTTAACCTTATTTATTTGTTTTGAAAGAGAGAGAGCAAGCAGGGTAGAGGCAGAGAGAGAGAGAGAAAGAGAGGAGAGAGAGAATGCCAAGCAGGCTCAACCCTGACAGCCCAGAGTCCAGTGCAGGGCTTGAACCCACAAACCATGAGATCATGATCTGAGCCGAAACTGAGAGTTGGATGCTTAACTGACTGAGCCACCCCGGCGCCCCTGGAGTGATTCATTGTAAAGCATGAATGACTGATAGACACAACTTGCCCCAAATAGCCTTTGTTACAAGAGGTAACAAGGAAGTATCCCCCAGGGGCATCTGGGTGGCTCAGTTAGTTGAGCTTCAGACTTCGCCTCAGGTCATGATCTCATGGTTTATGAGTTCGAGTCCCGCATCGAGCTCTGTGCTGACAGCTGGGAGCCTGGAGCCTGCTTCGGATTCTATGTCTCCCTCTCTCTCTCTGCCCTTCCCCCGCCTGTGTGCATGCACACACACTCTCTCTCCCTCTCTCAAAAATAAATAAACGTTAAAAAAAAAAAAGAGGTGCCCCCCCCCCCAACCTGGGGTAGGGTTCCAGAAGCATGTTCCAGAGGCAGGAAAGTTCTTCTCTGCGGGTCTTGCCTACCATAGCTAGACATTGCCAAGAAACTGCCTCCTCCTCTATGGATCTGGGACTCCGAGATTTATTTCTGTACCGAGGCCACAAAGTCAGTTGCTTCAGGAAACCTAGTGAAAACATTTCCCATTTGAAGGGGCACTGGTTTGGCTTTAGCCACTTGTGTCCGTGTGGCTGGTGCAGCTGGAACTTCTGACTTTTCAAGAGGAAACTGAAGTCTAGATTTAATGTAAAAAATGAGCAATGATCTCAACTTTAAGGGGGAAGACGATTTGACCATGGGCTCGAGGTCCTTGTGCCACAGCATTACAATGCTAAATCCACGGAATCTTCCCTGAATCTCTGGCCCCCCCACCTCCTTTACTCAGAGAAACTTGAGAGGCTGGGAGAACACTGCCCTGTGCCTCAGTTTCTTCACATGTAAATACTGGGCGGGGGGGGGGGGGGGGGAACTCAGCTGCCCAGAACTTTCTTCGCCTCTCAAAGCTGACGTGCCTGCACCCTGAGTCCTCCCTCCCCTCACATCTGTTTGTCTCCACAGGGCCCACCCATCAGAGGATAGCGACTTCTACATGAATTATGAGGGCCTCGACCGTGCCTCCCAGCCTGTCTACTGCAATCTGCGGTCATTGGACCGAGCCCCACTGGACGAAGAGGAGTATGTGATCCCCGGGCACTGAGTCTTTGGTGCCCTGAACTCACACCTGCTGCCTTCCAGCTGACTGGGAGCATTCTGGCTCTTCCCTGGCCTCCGTTTTCCCACCTGAGGAATGGGGACAGAGAAGGACCGTCCCTAAAGCCCCAGGGAGGCTCTGTATCTCCCTCTCCAGCCCCCCGCTCTGCTTCTCACCTCCCGCAGCTGCTGGAAGGGGAAGAGGAGAGGCCCTGGTATGGGGACAGGAGGGTCAATTTGTGAATGCCATTGTCACCCTCCTGGGAGAGTACTAGACGTGCTCAATAAATACTGCAGGGCTGACAAGGCTGCTGGCTCAGGGTGAGTGGGTTCCTTGAGGTGGGGATTTCCTTAAGCTACCCAAACCAGATCTCTGAGACTCCTGAATTGTTCCCCACCCTTGGTCTCTCCTCTCTGTCCCTCTTAGGCTGCCTTCCCGGGTACCTGATACCCAGGCTTAGCCCCCAGGGCAGCCCACACCAGCCCCAGAGGGATCATTATAACTTATGAATGGTACTGTGTTCCTCCCCTGCTCACATACCCTCCATGGATTCCCCAGGGCCCCCAGGACCTCAGCCTGGGGGTTGAGGCCTGCGTGATCCTGCCCTGCCCAGCTCACTGTCCTGTCCCATTCCTGTGTCCTTCTGGTATAAGCCTCCTCACCACCAACTCCACCTTGCTCCTGAAGTTGTCATTTGCCCATGCCATTCCTTTCGCCCAGGATGCCATCCCCTTTCGCTTTGTCGCACTGTTAAATATCTTAATACAGATGCAGAACTCTGGTCTCTGGGTGTCAGGGGGCACGGGTCCAAGTCCTGACTCTGCCATTAACAGGACCTCAGTTCCCCCATCTGTACAAGGCAATTAGAGTTAGTGTCTCTGCAGCTGTTTTAGCTTGAATATGCCGAGGTATCTTAACTCACCCTTCAAGGTCAGGCTCAATGCCACTTCCTCTAAGAAGGCTTCCTTGGTTTCTTGTCAGGAACCGAGTCTCAGTGTCTTTTAAGAGTTTGTTCAAATTCTCATGCCTCAGCTGGGTGTCCTGTCAGCTGCTTCCAGCCTGGCTCCTGCCAACCCTCCAATCTAGGGGAGACAGCTGGACACAGGCACTCTCAGTCCTGAGAGGTCAAGCCTGGCCTGGAGGGAGGGATGGGGTCAAGGGCTCCAGAGGGAGATGAACAAAGGAGCTGAGAAAAGGCTGCATATAAGAAGGGAATCCGGAGTGGGTTTTGAAGAATGCGTTAAGTGTTTGAGAAGTGGAGAGGACACGCATACTGGGTAGGGGGACCAGCCTGACAAGCAGCAGCCTAGAGGGATAAAAAGGCCCATGGGCAACACAATGTTCAGCAAAGGCAACAGCTGTTATTTGGGGAGAGGCTCAATACGGCATCTGCTAGCTTTGGGTGACCTTGGTATTAATTTTGAGGCTCCCGTGGGTTCCCCAACACTTGGGAATGATCTGGGGCGGGAGAGGGAAACTATGAGGGTCTTTACTACCTTAATTCCCTGCATGCCCACCCTAGACACTGTTCAAGTGGCCACTCCTGTCCCCAGTCATCTTTCTTGCCTCTGGCATGAACCAGATCCCAGCCCTCCCCAGCTCCTATGTCTAATTCATGGCTCTTCAACTAGACCCACACCCTCACCATCACCCATGAGATTTGGTGGCTTCTGCCCCCCACCCCCACCTCTCTGGCCCCATCTTCAACAGTTTTGCTGTTGAACACTGAGCTTGTTTCCACCCCAGGGCCTTTGCACCTGCTCTTATGCCACAAATGCTTATCCTCCGACTCTCCCGGGTCCTGTTCTTCCAGGTCTCAGTTCATATATCATTTCCTCAGGGAGGCCCCCCACCCCCTCCGCCGACCATCTAAATCACCTCTGACTCCATTCATTAATAGATGGCCTGGATTGACTTCTCAGCACAATTCTTACCACCATCCACTACTTTCTCATTATTTTTCTTTGCACTCACCTATCTTCCTCCCTCGACTGAGCTCAAATGGGATGCTTTTTTGCCTGTCTTGGTATTTCTGTGTCCTCAGTGCCCAATCAAGGCCTGACACAAAGTGGGCATTCACTGAATACATTCAGGGGCACCTACAGTCACTCAGGTCTGCCTCTGGGTGGCAGCATTCACAGGGGACACACCTCACTCACTGCTGGAAGTAGGCACTCTCTTCCCCAGGCCCCCGTAACATTTCCTATCAGAGATTCTCAGGATGGACAGGCAGTTGGGTGTGGGACGGGCCTGGGTTTGGCACATCTTGGGGATTCCAAGATCCTAAGTAGGAAGACTCATAAGATTGGAGATGCAGTGTGCATGAAAATGTTCCTCACAATGCATTTATTTCCCCATTTTTTGTTTTTAACTAGCTGCTTGGAGTAGATTTTCCACTTGGTGCAAGGCACACAATAACAGAGCGTCAGAAAGGCATGCCTGTGGCTTGGATAGTAGAGGGTGGGATTCTCTCAACTTCCTATTTTTAGTGTTTTGCTGTTTTGTGTTTTTTTTTTTTTTTTAATTTTTTTTTTAACGTTTATTTATTTTTTTGGGACAGAGAGAGACAGAGCATGAACGGGGGAGGGGCAGAGAGAGAGGGAGACACAGAATCGGAAACAGGCTCCAGGCTCTGAGCCAGCAGCCCAGAGCCCGACGCGGGGCTCGAACTCACGGACCGCGAGATCGTGACCTGGCTGAAGTCGGACGCTTAACCGACTGTGCCACCCAGGCGCCCCAGTGTTTTGCTGTTTTGATAGAAAAGAAACCAACTGGTCTGCCTGCTGCAGCCTGCCTAGTCTACGGGGAGGGGAGGGATGGGCTCTGATGAGCCTACCGCCTCCTGAAGGCTGGTGCCTGGTGGTGCCCACTCAGGACTGGGGCCAGGCTTTAGCCTTGTCGGGCTGGCCACCAAGCTGCTTCCTCATATAGCTTCCAGAGCCAAGTCACAGGTGATCCTGCCACTGGAGGCCTGGAGAGATTCTGAGGGTTCCGGGGACTCCAACACTGTGGCCGCGGATGGGAGAGTGGACTTCCCCAAAAAGCAGCTTGCCCATCAGTGACCCGGGTTAGTCTTGGGGAACTGGGGTGGTGAGGGATGGCTTCCCCAGGATACTCTGCCCTTCCGCAGGAGGTGTTACTGGAAGTGGAACCCAGGCGGTGCCAGTGATAGTCGAGGGTGGCCACGAGCAAGACGCTGCAGGGGATGGCTGCCATGCTGTTGTTTGTGGGCTGGTGGAAACCAAGTGCAGGCAGAGGCCTGGGACTCCCGGCCGCCTCTGCCATGCAGGGTGCGGTCCTCCCCACCCCCCCCTGGGGGCCCCGCCCCGCCCCCGGCCGAGCTCTCTTTATCGGAAAGATTAGAGGTACCGTTAACATAGAGTGATGCGCCACAAAGAGAAGTGATGGGACTCTTCGAGGTCAGGGGCGACATCACACACAATATGCCTGATTGCAGACGGATGGCTGCCTGTGTTTGGAAAGGGGACTCCAATGCAAGCAGAGCCAGCAGGACAGTGATAGAGAGAGGACCGTATCACCACAGAAGCAGGAATACTGAGAGGTGAGATATGGAGGGAGAGGGACACCCACAAGGGTCTCAGAAACAGAGGAACGAGAGACAGAGAAGCACAGAGACAGAGAGAAGGGTGTCTTTGAGGGGCACTGGCGTCATGAGCACCATCCAATTGCTTGGCATCCCAGAACGCCCCACCACCCGTTCCCTGAGCAGTTCCACTCACCCTAATACCAGGTCCCCTGTGAGAACTGAGCTCAGGGAGCGGAAGGTTCTTCCCAGGGTCACCAGCTCCATCCTGGACAACCATCGGGGCTCGGGTCAGACAACTTCATTTTTATTACCACGGTTTTAAATAAATGCACACCGTCAGACCAGCCCCTCCAGTCCCCAGGCAGATCACCCCAATAAGTTAATAATAAATACAAACATAAATACAGCGGTCTCCGCCGGACGGGGCAGATAGCAGTGGTGGGAAATCGGGTATCTCAGGACCCACAAGCCCCTTCGACAGGCAAGGACCTCTGAGGTCACTTCCACTGCGCACGAGCCGTAAGCGAAAGACTAGGACCGCTCATAGGCAGTGGCAGTCCTTGGCCACGAGGTCGTCGAAGGGCGTAAGCGACACCCGACCGTCGCTGTCTTGGTGCATGAGCACCACCGGCTCGTAGCGGGCGGGCACGCAGCACGGCGCCGGCGTCGCGTCGGGGTTGAGGCCGTGCAGGCGCGCCTGCATCTGCGCGTGCGTGTTGGCCGACCGGAACTGGCTTGGGCACGCGCCGATACACATGCGCACGTCCAGCTCGCGAGGCGCCACCACCCAGTTGGCCCATCCCAAGTCCTCGAGCGACGCGCGCAAGCTTCGCAGGCGGCAGCAGCGCCCCGCCCCCAGGGGGCAGTTGTCCTTGGAGCGCGCATGCGCGTTGCGGCGCCCTCTGGCCGCGCGTGGCCGCCAGTGCAGCTCAAGCTGGGGACGTGCAGAAGGCAAGGCCGCCGGCAAGCGGTCCCTCTGGGGCAACAGTCGCAGGTGGAGGGTGGGCGCCCCGGAACCTCCAAGGCTGAGCTGACGCCGCAGCGGCCGCGTCACGTCCCACGAGCTCAGCTCCGTCGGGGACAGCCTGAGCAGCGCGCGATGCAGGCGGAAGGATGCGGGGAGCCCCTTCGTCAGGTCAGCCCGGGCGATGCGCAGGTGCAGGTGGCCGCCCAGCGCAAGTCGCACTGAGGGAGAGAAGAGAGCCAGTCAGTCAGTGACGGGCCTATGTGCACCAGGCGCAAGTGCCCATTTCCAACCCCCACACCAACCTGGATCCTACCTCAGGGCCTTTGCACTAGCTGCTTCCCCTTCCCGGCACACTAGTCCCCTGAATCTCAGCATGGCAGGCTACATGTTCCTCCAGCCTGCCTGACAGGCACTGCCCTATTTTCTTTCATTGTGTATCATTTCATCTCCCCTACTAGAATCTTAGTAGGAGTTTCAGTCTCCCCGGTCACCACCATGCCTGGTACACAGTGGGTGCTTGGTAAGTACTGGCAGGAATTCATGTGGATCTGATTTTGAGAGGCACTAAGAGCCAAACAGTGGCTCTGCCTCCTCTGGAAGTCAAAAACGTTTTATTGAAGGGCTACTAGGTGCCTGGGGCTGGGACTACAACAACCAGCTGCTGTGTTTTCAACTCTCTGGATCTTGGTTTCCATGTCTGAGAAATGAAGGGTGCCTGGCTCCCCAGGATCCTCAGGTCCCCAGGCTGGTACAGGTGTTGGGGATAGGGAGCAGACTGGGGTTTGAGGGCCCTGGACTCAGTCACCAGGCTCACAGAGAGCAAGAGGCATACCCGGAGTCTCACAGCGCACGTAGGGTTAGGGTGGGATAATAGCGCCCCCTTCTGGTTTGACGCTCTTTCCCTAACCCCTTCCAGTTAGCGCAGCCCAGATCTCCTTCCGCCCTCTGTACCCCCTAGAGCCTCCGTGGAGGGGGCAGAAAATACCCCCCCCCCCCCCAAGGCACCTGCTACGTGAGACTCGAGCAGTGGCTTGTCAAGGGATTGCATCAGACTGCGAACCAGTACGGGCGGATTCGGCCTATCCCTGGGCTGCGCTCCTCTCGTCCCTGCCCCTGAATCCCTTCTCCTAGATTGCGTGCCCTCCCCCACCCCTAAACCCAAGGACGGGGAGCCCACCCCCCACCCCGCGCCCGATTTTGTTTCTGGAAATTCCAGGCTCTGTGAGTTTTCAAGAGACTCGCTGGGCCTCAGTTTCCCCATCTGCGATCTTTAACATCTCACTTTGGCCACACCCCGCCTAGTCTTGGCATAAACCCGGCCACCACCTCCCCTCCCCCGCCCCACCCCCCGAAGCCCTAGGGGGGATGTTCTTGTCCGGTTCACAGATAAGGAAACTGAGGCTCAGTGGCAGGTCTGGGTCCCTGTGTCTCAGAACCACTGGTTAGATGATGGTAGCTGCACAGGGGGCGCCGGTCTCCTAGATTTCACTCACGCTTTGGAGTGAGTATCCGGACTTGAGCTTCAGAGATGACTCGGTCAGGGTTTGAATCTTCCCAGCTTTGGTTCAACCGCAACCTGGTCTGCAGGTGTTCGTAGAGTTTCCGAAACTCCTCGAATCTGGAGACATCCGTACCGGAGCGAGCTTCTGAGGGTCCCGGAAAGGCCGGGAGGTGCTCCTGGGCCAAAGACAGGGCACCTCCCGAAGGCAGCCAGCAGAGCATCAGCAGCATCAGCAGCATCAGCAGCATTGGTGGTGTGGGTCCAGGCCCAGGCATGCCTGTGCTAGCTGAGCTCTGAACTGAGACACCGGACGCTGCTGGACTGGCCTTTATAATCCCCGGACTTTGTCCGCCCCCGCCTGCCTGGTCCCTTCCGCTCTGGGTGCAGAGTAAACACTCCAGGGACCATACATGGCTGAGTCTTGGGCTGCTTTTAAGGGGGAGGCCCTTCTGGGGAGTTCTCCTGGGGAAGTGGGGGACGCCCTCCCCCCCAGAAGCCTCTCTGAGCCTCAGTATCCTCTATGAAATGGGGACTTCCTTCCAGCTTGGTGGACTGGTGAAAAGAATGCTTTTGTCAGAAAAAGACTTATTTCTATGTGCTCAATTCCCATAGCAAGCGCTTAAGAGGAGGCCTTCTCCCTCATGGGATTTTCTCTCTCCCTTCCTGGTTAGGGTCAAAGGCTCCAGATGTTGAAAACCAAAGGAAGCAGAGGAGAAAGGGCCAGAAGGAGCCAGAAGGAACAACCTTAGGCAAGTCATTCCCCTTCATCCCACTTCTGTTTCTTCATCCGGAAAACAAGAACTGAGACTTTCACTGGAGAGAAGTTCAAATGGGGCATAAACGACAGGGCCAGACCCACAGGAGGTTGTGTGATTGACTGAGTGTTTTTGCAGTCCCTGATCCTTAGGGGGAACTCCTGCTCGTGCTTCAAAACCCTACCCCAAAAGCTCCTCCTCCAGGAAGCCTTGCCTACCATTACCTTTCCAGGCTCAGCCGCATGCTCCCAACCCCCATCCTTTCCTCCAGCGCAGACCTGACCTCACAGCACTGGGAGTATCTGTGCTTGGCTCTGTCTGCCCCAGACTGGAGGCCCTTGGAAGACTTAGACAGAGATGAAGCTACTCTGGGGCCCCAGGCCCTTGGCTGGGCCCAGAGTGGAGGGGGCAGGGAATTGGAGTGCTGGGGTTTAGGGCTGGTATCAGGTCCAGCCACCAGATGGTAGAGGGCAAGGGGTAACCCAGGAGGACCCAGGCCTTCCCCTCAGACCTTTCTCCACTGCTGAGGACCCCTGGCCCCAGGCACTGGCCCCTGTGCCTGTTCCTTGGCCACAGAGAAGATGGGCAGCTGTGTGAGGCCGACCGCGGAGATGTGTGAAGTGTGACAGTGTGTGCAGCAAAGGTACAAGGGCTTGCTGGGGATCACAAAGCAAGTCCCTGCTGGGGGAGCAGGGCCAGGCTTCCCCCAACGCCCAGCATGCACCCACTGGGGAGACTGGGTTTCCCCTGAGTCTGTCTCAGCTTCTGTGCCTTGGGATTACTGCCCGGCTTTGGAAGGGGCCCAAAGTGTCCCGGGTGATGTCCCCAGCCAGCAGGAGGCGCTTAAACTTGCTCCTGCCACCGTCACTTCCAGCCTGATTGCAGCTGGGCAGGAGGTTGGACCCAGCCTCTTTCCATTCAGACCCATTTGCTTTCTAAGATTAAGGAAACCAGGGTCGGGGTGCCTGGGTGGCTCAGTTGGTTAAGTGTCTGACTCTTGATTTCAGCTCAGGTCATGGTCTCACAGTTTGTGAGTTCAAGCCCCACATCAGGCTTGGTGCTGATGGCAGGGAGCCTGCTTGGGATTCTCTCTCTTCCTCTCTCTCTCTCTCTCTCTGTCCCTCCCCTCCCCTTCAAAATAGATAAGTAAACTTAAAAAAAAAAAAAAAAAGAGGGGCTCAGTCGGTTGAGCGTCTGACTTCAGCTCAGGTCATGATCTCGTGTTCCGTGAGTTCGAGCCCCGCGTCGGGCTCTGTGCTGACAGCTCAGAGCCTGGAGCCTGCTTCGGATTCTGTGTCTCCCTCTCTCTCTGCCCCTCCCCCGCTCATGCTCTGTCTCTCTCTCTCTCTCTCTCTCTGTCAAAAATAAATAAACATTAAAAAAAAAAAAAAAGAAAAGAAAAGAAAAATAAATCCAGGGCCCCAGGGACAAGTAAGATAGAGTAATAGGGAGCCATCCTACCATGGGATTTTTGCACATGTCCCCACCGGCCAGGTAAGACTTCCCTGTGTCTTGTTACAATGCCTGGGTCCCCAGGGGCACAGAGGTTGGAGGCCTGGGAAGATTTCTTTGAAGACATCTCCACTCACCACCAAGCTCTCCTGGGAGGCCGTATGAGGCTCCACGGAAAATTAACAGCTCAACATTTCCAAGCGAACAATTGAATGACGTAGCATTTATGCCACCATCACCTCGGTTGGTTCCAGAACATTTCCATCACCACAAAAAGAGACCTCGTCCCCATGAGCAGTCGGTCGCTCCCCATGCCCCTCCCCCAGCCCCTGGCAACCACCGATCAGCTTTCTGTCTCCATGGATCTGCCTGTTCTGTACGGTTCATATTAAGTATATACTGCACCCAATGTCCAATGTGATGGGGCGGGGCGGGTAGGGTTCCACACGCCGACAATTCTCCAACACAGGTGGATGTCCTACGGGTCAACTTAATTCTGACACTACCTACCTGTGGGAGATCCCACAGATTAAGGGTTCAGTCCTCCACTTCAGATGCCCCTAGCAAGGTTGTTAATCGTGGTCCTTCTAGACTGGCTATAAATCACAGGCTCCCAAGACCCCCTCCTTGGGTTTGGCTCCTTCACTAGAGCAGCTCACAGAACTCAGGAAACCCATTTACTCACTAGATTACTGATTTACTACGGAGGATATAGAAGAATACGAATCAACAGCCAAATGGAGAGATGCACAGGGCGAATTAGGTGGGAAGGGGTGCCCTCTCCCTAAATCTCTATGTTGATCAACCCGGAAGCCCTCCAGGGAACCCTGCCCTTTGGGTTTTTATGGAGACTTCATGACGTAGGCATGGTTGATCAAATCATCGGCAGTTGGGGGCTGACTCAACAACTTCCAGCCCCTCTCCCCTCCCCTGAGGTCAGTGTGGATGGGACTGAAAGTTGAACTCTCTAATCACACGGTCAGGTGCCTTCTGAAAGGCACGCGTATAGCTCTTGAGGCACCTGGCTGGCTCAGTCAGTAGAGCATGTGACTCTGAATCTCAGGGTCATGAGTTCAAGCCCCACATTGGGCATGGAACGTTTAAAAAAAAAAAAAAAAGACACGTTTATAGCCCTCATCACAGGAATTCCAAGGGTCAAAGACCAAACACATATTTCTTATTATAAGTGACAATGTCACATATATAGGTGAAATCATACAACAGATGGTCTTTGGTGTTTGGCTTCTTTCTTCAGCATGCTGTTTTCCAGGTTTATCCATGGCGCGGTATGTGTCCTTCATTCCCTCTTATAGCTGAGTGATATTCTATGGTATGGATGGAGCACGTTTTGTTCATCTACTCACCCATTCATGGTCATTGGGATTGTTTTCACCTTTCGGCAGCTTTGAATAGGGCTGCTGTGAACAGCCCTACAAGGATATACAAGGATTCAAGGACCTGTTTTCTTTCCTTCTTTCTTTCTTTTCTTTCTTTCTTTTTTTGAGTTTATTTATTTATTTTGGGAGAGAGCACACAAGCCGGGGAGGGGCAGAAAGAGAAGGAGAGAGAGAGGATCCCAAACAGGCTCCTCACTGACCGTGCAGAACCCAACGTGGGGCTCGAACCCACAAACCGTGAGATCATGACCTGAGCTGAAACCAAGAGTTGGATGCTTAACTGACTGAGCCACCCAGGCACCCCTTGAGGACCTGTTTTCAGTTCTCGTGGGGCTATGCCCAGAAGTGGAACTGCTGGGTCACATCGTTATTCTGTGTGTTAACTTTTTGAGGAGTGCCCAGAATATTTTCCACAGCCTCGGCCGTTTTCTTTTTAAACTTTTATTGAGATACGACTAACACGAAGCAGAAAAGAAGTCATCTTAGTGTTCAGCTCAGTGACACTTCCCATACAGTAGGCCTGCGGGGCGACTTCCCAGATGAGGTTCCAGAACATTCCCAGCCCCAGGAACACCCTGGATGACCGCGATGCCCACTTCTGTTACGATGGCTGAGTTTGCCTGTTTTCCAACCTGATATAACGGAACCAGCAGTCTCTCTTCTGTCTGGCATCTTTCACCCAACATCACTTGTTCTTCATCTGTCAGAAGATAAAGACTTGTTCTTTATGTGGTTCACCCCTTTTCCTGGCTGCTTAGTAGCCCACTCCAGAAGGGAGTGGAGCTGCCGGCTTGTGAGTGGGCATCTTATCACTTTACAAGCAGAACCACTAATTAGTTTGTTTATTCCTGGAACTTCCCAAGGGGACATAGCACCACCGAGGGCCTGGGGGATGCCCAGGGGCAGCAAAGGGGAACATTAGCTCCATGGTGTTTCCGGTTCACCAAACTCTGGAATGAAGGCATCCAGGCCATTCTGGCTCCCCTTCAGAAAATCGTTAGCTGATGACCTCATGGCCAGCCCCGTGGCCAAGCTGGGAGGGGCGGTGGGGTGGGAGGTAGGCAGGCAGCCATCAATGAGCTCAGTGGGCCAGGGCCCTGCATTCCTCTCTGGCAGCTTCCATGGGTCCCCAGGGGCCAATCCAAGGTAGAAGTAAACAGCGTGAAGGCCAGGGGTCAGGCCGTTCCGCCAAACCTGGCTTGGCCCCAAACCTCCCAGAATTTTCCCTCGCCACCACCTACTTTTGGCCATGGCCGCCCTCATCAAACACACGCAACACACAAGAAAACACACACCCACTTTTATTATCTGTTTCTCATGACATGAAACAAACACAGTCACGGCAGGAGGTCCGGAAGAGGCCAAAAAAAAAAAAAAAAGTTATTTTAAAATTTCCTATGAGTTTGCAGGACAAGGAGAATTGCTATCCTATTACGTGAGCTTCCTTCCAGGCCAGTGGGTGCCTGTGTCATCTAGAGGGTCCTCCAGCCAGCCTGGGTTTAAATGCTGGCTCAGCCCTTGAGATGCCCAGCAGATTCTGAAGCATTGCTAATCTCTTCCAAACACTGCTTTCTCAGCACTACCCCCCTTAAAGGGTAGCACTGGGTAGATGGGCCTTAATCTGAGCTATAATCCCAATGTTTTAGATTTTTTTTTTTTAATTTTTTTTTTCAACGTTTATTTATTTTTGAGACAGAGAGAGACAGAGCATGAACGGGGGAGGGGCAGAGAGAGAGGGAGACACAGAATCGGAAACAGGCTCCAGGCTCCAAGCCATCAGCCCAGAGCCTGACGCGGGGCTCGAACTCACGGACCGCGAGATCGTGACCTGGCTGAAGTCGGACGCTTAACCGACTGCGCCACCCAGGCGCCCCTACCAATGTTTTAGATTTAATGACCTCTGTTAGTAGAGGTGGTTGGGCAGCAGTCTCTCCACTTCAGCCAGAGTTGGGTTGAAACACGCCTGGGCAAGTTTGCTCGGAAACAGTGTCTCCTGACAAACTCCTATCTGTTCAACCCCAGCTTTGATGTCCTGCCTCCCATTAAGCACTTCCTATTCTCTCCCCAGTTTCCCTGAGGCTGAGGGGCCTCCCTCTCAGGGTGCCATCCTGCCCACCGAAGACTAGGCTATCTGATTCTGGCCCTGTGCCCCCCGCAGACCAGCACCTTTTCAAGGACCAGGCCCCACTATTACTATGCTGGTTTCCTAGGCTGCTGTAATCAAGGACCACAAACGGAGAGGCTTAAAACAGCAGAAAATTATTCTCTCACAGTTCTGCAGGCCAGAAGTTTGAAATCCTGGCCTCTCCCAGTGTTTGTGGCCCCAGATGTTCCTCATGGAGGGGCCAAGGGCAGGCAGCCCCAAGATGAGCCGCTTTAGCATGAACCCTATTTTGAGTTAAAAGCAATCAGAACCCAGCAAATTCGGGAAAAGCTCTGTACCTCCCACTCAACTACCTGCTTGTGCTAGGAAGAGAGCTATTCCCCAAAATTCCTCTTTACCTAAGAAACGTATCTATGTAACAGGGTGGTGTTTGTTTTATAAACACCTCCTCTTACCCTCCTGCTAACGGGTCTCTCTTCCCTTTTCTCCTCAGACCCCTACCCCTCTCCTGAGCTCATGCAAGCATCGTGTTGCCTCACTGTCTTTGGAATTCCCATATCTGTGTGGATTCCCCAGACATATGCATGCTATGACATTTCATTTTCTCCTGTTAATGTCTCATGTCAATTTGATTCTTAGTCCAGCTACGGGGACCTCGAAGGGCAGAGAGAATTCCTCCTCCCCAATACTTGGCTTGTGGCCGCATCGCTCCAATCTCTGCTTCTGTCTTTACATGGCCTTCTCTTCTCTCCTCCTCCCCCTCTAAGGACACCTGTAGAGTTAAGTCCCACTATAAGTCCAGAATGGGCTCATTCCAGATCTTTAACTTAATCACATCTGCAAAGACCCTCTTTCCAAATCAAGGCACATTCACAGGGACTGAGGGATAGCTATCAGATCAGGCGTGGTCTGGGGAAAGTCCCTGAGGGCCACCCACAGCAGCGAATGGGGGTGGCGAGGCATTGGCATCTTCTCGCACCTTCAGATGGGAAAGATGCACACACATTCTGGGAGTATATAATGGGCTTGCGGTACTCGGGACATTGTAGGACAAACCCATGCTCAGGGAAGGGAGACTCAAGTTCAAATCCAGATTTTGCCACTTCCTGGCTGTGTGGTCTTAGGCAGGTGTCTTGGCCTCTCTGTGCCAGGCTCGTCCTCTAATGTCCTCAGCCCTGGACAGGCCACAGCTATGAAGATCCATAGGTCTTTCTCCTTGCTTCTGATAAGGGTAATTTGCATACCTGGACCCACAAAATAGAAGCCACCCCAGTGTGGGCCCTGCCCACATCATAAATCTAAACCTAAATCACCTTGGGGCGTCTGGGGGGGCTCAGTCGGTTAAGCGTCCGACTCTTGATCTCGGCTCAGGTCATGATCTCACAGTTTGGTGAGTCCAAGCCCTACCTCGGGCTCTGTGCTGACAGCACGGAGCCTGCCTGGGATTCTCTCTCTCCTCTCTCTCTGCTCCTCCCCCACTCATGCTCGCTCTCTCTCAAAATAAATAAACATTAAAGAATAAATAAATAAACCTAAATCAGCCTGTCCTTATAGGAAACCTAACATACATCAATCACAATCTTCCCGTTCAGCGTTAGCTAGCTTACCTTACCCTAGAAAATAAGACCTGCTAACCTTGTAAGGAAATCCCTGACCTCCTAGTCATCCATGTCCTGCTTCTGAGTCACTTCTAAAGCTCTGTAAAATCCTACATTCCTCAGGGGGTATGCTACTCTGCCCATGAGACATGTAGTCTCCCATGGATTCGTGGATTGTTTTCCCTTGAAGAAGGGACATCAAACTCATTGCTAAATTGTATTGCTTTTGCCATTTGACAGTGCTCACATG
Organism: Herpailurus yagouaroundi; assembly: GCF_014898765.1. Taxonomy (NCBI): domain Eukaryota; kingdom Metazoa; phylum Chordata; class Mammalia; order Carnivora; family Felidae; genus Herpailurus; species Herpailurus yagouaroundi. The sequence goes on along the minus strand of NW_024412424.1, from coordinate 2,581,387 downwards.
AGAGGTGCGTTACTGTTTATTTATTTTTGAGAGAGAGACCGAGCATGAGTGGGGGAGGGGCAGAGAGAGAGGGAGACATAGAATCCAAAGCAGGTTCCAGGCTCCGAGCTGTCAGCACAGAGCTGGATGCAGGACTTGAACCCATGAACTGTGAGATTATGACCTGAGCCAAACCGACTGAGCCACCAGGCACCCCGAGAGGTGCTTTAAAGAAACCCATCCACTCATTCATTCGCTCATTCATCCCACAAATACTGCTTCAGCATCTGTCATGTGCCAGGGCCTCCTTTCAAGTGGAAAAAGAAGACTCTAGGTGTGATGGGAGTAGAGAAAAAACCGCTAGCAGGGGAAACAGCCTATTCAAAGGCCCTGAGGTTAGAGACTCTCACACAGACAACCTGGAGGTGACAGCCCGGGCCCTGGAGGTTGTTCTCAGCGGATGAGCCTGTTTGAAATCCTGGTTTGGCTTCTCCTCATCTCTGTCACCTGGGCAAGTGAGCTCTTCACATCCTGGATTCTTTTTCTTTCTTGTCAAGGGCGGTTTTCCTCACCCGGAGAGGTTTATTTGCAGCTTTTCGGGATCAAGATCCGATTACAAATCTGTAAGCATGTAGATTCACCCCCAAAAAGTACCCGATCGATGGCAAGGGCCATTTCTTGAGCAACGTCAGTTTTATTATTAAAAAAAATTTTTTTTTATTGTGTAAAAGACACATTACATAAACATAACCATTTAAAAATGTGCGATTCAGTGGGTTTCATTCATTCACAGTGTTGTGTAACCATCATCGCTATCTAGTTCCGGAACTTTGTCATCACCCCAAAAGGAAACCCCGTCCCCATTAGCAGTCACTCCTCACCCCCCTCGCCCCTGCCCCTGACAACCACCAATCTACTTTCTGTCCCTATAATTTTGCCTGTTCTGAACATTTCATATGAGTGGAATCATAATATTTATATTTTAGCAACTGTGAATAGTGCTGCTATAAACACGCATGTATGCATTTTGTTTGAACACCTGTTTAGTTCCCTTGGGTCTATACCAAGGAGAGCAGTTGCTGGGTCATGTGGTAATTTTACGTTGAACTTGTTGAGAAACTGCCAGGCCTTCTCGTCTCAGTTTTACTTTTTGTTACAAAATATTTCAGGTCTACACAAAAGTATCAATAATGAAGTAACAAACACCCACCTACCCACTACCCAGCTAAAGAAAGAAACATTCCCAAAAGAGTTGAACACTTTTATACCCTCCATCATCCATCCATTATGCTGTCCTTTCCAATCCCAGGGAAGTCTCTATCTAAAACTGGGATTTGGTCATCCCAATGCCTATTTTTATAATATTATATATATTTTGAAGGGGTAGGCATATTTAAAACTTTTTCAGCATGGGGCACCTGTCTGGCTCAGTCAATGGAGCGAGTGACTCTTGATCTTGAGGTTGTAGGTTCAAGCCCCACATTGGGTATAGAGATTACTTAAAAAAAAAAAATCTTTAGGGGATGCCTGGGTGGCTCAGTCTGCTGAGCATCCAACTCTAGAATTTTGGCTCCAGTCATGACCTCACGGCTTGTGAGTTGGAGCCCCGCATTGGGCTCCACATTGGTGGCTCAGAGCCTGTTTGGGATTCTCTGTCTCCCTCTCTCTGCCCCTCCCCCACTTGCTCTCTCTCTATCTCAAAAAAAAAAAAAATTTAAAATAAACAAATAAATACATACACACATACATACAATCTTTAGGGGCACCTGGGTGGCTCAGTCAATTGAGTGTTGGGTTCTTGATTTTGACTCAGGTCATGATCCCTGCATCATGGAATCAAGTCCCATGTCAGGCTCACACTGGACGTGGAGATTGCTTGGGATTCTTTCTCTCTCTCTCTCTCTCTCTCTCTCTCTCTCTCTCTCTCTCCCTTTCCCTCACTCATGCTCTCACTCTCTCTCTAAAATAAAACAATAAAATAAAATATTTTTTCTTTTTTTTTTTTTTACTTTTTTTCTTTTTGAGAGACAGAGAGAGATAGGGCGCGAGCAGGGGAGGGACAGAGAGAGAGGGAGACACAGAATTCAAAGCAGGTTCCAGGCTCTGAGCTGTCAGCACAGAGCCCGATGTGGGGCTCAAACCCACGAACGTGAGATCATGATCTGAGGCCAAGTCCAGCACTCAACTGACTGAGCCACCCAGGTGCCCCAATAAAATAAAATCTTAAAAAAAAAAACTACTGGCAAAATGGTGGGATGGACAGCTCCAACCTCTCCCAAACCCCACAAGAACATCAAACAAACAGAAACTATCAGAGTTGATTTTGTCAGAACTCTGGAGAACCATCAAAGGTTTGCAGCAACTAAGCAAATGTTGAAGAAAAGAATTAAAGGGCAATTCGGATGGTAGGAAAGCTTGATGGTATTTTTACTTGCCCTTGCCCCATCCCCTCCTCAGCTCAGCAGTGATGGTTTAACAGAGACAACCTGTGTTACCAGTGCTGGACCCTGGTCTCTAATTCTGGAGGAGGCAGAGCAGATCTCGTTCACAAATTACTTTGTAGGTCTGTTCTAACCTACTCAGGGCTTCTTGAAGGACTCAGACAAAATGCTCATCTCTGAATTGCCTAACTCAGAGCTCAGGCCAGAAAAGTGTCAGGCATTGCTCAAAAACACTGCAAGATGAACTAACAAACTGCAAGCACCTAGGGTAAAAGATTGTGGTCAAAACGTATTTATCAATCATCTAAACCCCAGGAGGAAAAGTTGGGGGAGATTCTTTGGGGAATTAGGACATTCAGAGCCTCCTTTTATATGGAGGGAATTTGGAAAACTATGTGTATGGTCCAGGGCTAGTCTTATGCTCAGAAAAGACGTGAGGAGACCCTAAGCTTTCATCTCAGGCTGATCCCCAGACTCAGTACAAACCCAGCTTAATGTTGAAGCAATGCCCTAGCACAGAACCAATCTGAAAATACTAGGAGAGGTGGATTCTTTTGTTGTTTGGTTGGTTGTTTGGTTGGTTTTGGGTTTGTTTTTGTTGTTGTTGTTGTTGTTTTTATCTCCTGGCATTAGAAGAAATCTCTGTCAAGATATTAACTGAGCCTTGGGAATGTAAGCTGGTGTAGCCACTCTGGAAAACAGAATGGAGGTTCCTCAAAAAACTGAAAATGGAACTACCCTATGACCCAGCAATGGCACTACCAGGCATTTATCCAAGGGATACAGGTATGCCGTTTTGAAGGGACACGTGCACCCCTATGTTTATAGCAGCACTAGCAACAATAGCCAAAGTATGGAAGGAGCCCAACTGTCCATTGATAGATGAATGGATAAAGAAGATGTGGTATGTATATACAATGGAGTATTACTCGGCAATCAAGAAGAATGAAATCTTGCCATTTGCAACAACGTGGATGGAACTGGAGGGTATTATGCTGAGTGAAATTAGTCAGAGAAAGACAAAAATCATATGACTTCACTCATACGAGGACTTTAAGAGACAAAACAGATAAACATAAGGGAAGGGACACAAAAATAATATAAAAACAAGGAGGGGGACAAAACAGAAGAGACTCTTAAATAGGGAGAACAAACTGAGAGTTACTGGAGGGGTTGTGGGAGGGGGGATGGGCTAAATGGGTAAGGGACATTAAGGAATCTACTCCTGAAATCATTGTTGCACTAGATGCTAACTAATTTGGATGTAAATTTAAAAAAATAAAAAATAAAACAAGTTAAAAGAAAAAGAAAAAAGATATTAACTGAGCTTGAGCTAAACGAACAGAGAACTCAGGACTACACACAACAAAGAATACAGTCCTTGCTTAATATAGTTTGGAAAAGTGCCTAAACAAATGAAACAAGACAACTTTCAACAATTTAAAGACAAAAACAAAAACAGCAAGCCCTCAGGAAGAGGAGAATCTGGTTTCTACAGTTACCACATTATAATGTTCAAATGCCTAGTTTTCAACAAAAAGATCACAAGGCATAAAAGGAAACATAAAACTATGGCCTACTCAAAGGAGAAAAATAAATTAATTTTCAAAATTTTATCTTATTTCATGTTTAAAATTTTTTTAACATTTTATTTTATTTTTTGAGAGACAGAGAAAGAGACAGAGCATGAGCAGGGGAGGGGAAGAGAAAGACGGAGACACAGAAACCAAAGCAGGCTCCAGGCTCTGAGCTGTCAGCACAGAGCCCGACGCGGGGCTCAAACCAAACTCACGAACCATGAGATCATGACTTGAGCCAAAACCAAGACTCAGACGCTTAAGCGATTGAGCTGCCCAGGTGCCCCTTTAAATTTTATTTTTAAGTAATCTCTACACCCACTGTGGGGATCGAACTCACAACCCCAAGGCCAAGAGTCACATGCTCCACTGTCTGAGCCAGCAAGGTGGCCCTCAAAGGGACAGAATAAATTGACAGGAATGAAGTCACCTCTAAGGAAGCCCAGACATCTGACTTACTAGACAATATCTATAAAACAACTATCTTAAACATGCTCAAAGACCTAAGGGAAACATGGAAAGAGAAGTAAAGGAAGTCAGGGAAATAGAGTATGAACAAACTAAGATCATCAATAAAGAGATAGACATTATGAAAAGAAACCCAACAGAAGCTCTGGATCTGAAAAGGACAATAACCGAAATGCAAAATTCACTAGAGGTCTTAACAGAAGATTTGAACAAGCAGAAGAAAGAATCAACAGACCTGAAGATAGGATGATTGAATTTATTATGTCTGCAGAGCAGAAAGAAAAGAGAACAAAGAGTGAACGGTTTAAAGGCTCTGTGGGACACCATCAAGAGAATCAACATAAGCATTATAGGAGGCCCAGAAGGGGGAGAGTGTGTGTGTAGAGAGAGAGTAAAGGGCAGAAAGAATGCCTGAAGAAATGATGGCCAAAAACTTCCCAGATTTGATGGCAGATACCAATCTACACATCTAAGAAGCCCACATTGACACATTGTAATGAAACTGTTGCAAGCCAAAGAGAAAGAGGAAAATCTGAAAGAACCAAGAAAAAGCTACTCATCATGTACATGCTCGGTGCATCCTCAGTAAGACTGACAGCCTGACCAAGAATTCTGTAGCCAACAGGGCACCTGGGTGATTAAGCATCTGTCTTCGGCTCGGGGTATGATCCTGTGGTTCGTGAGTTAGAGCCCTGCGTCGGGCTCTCTGCTGTCAGCACAGAGCCTGCTTCGGATCCTCTGTCACCCCCCTCTGCCCTCGCCCACTCGCACACGTGCACGCTCTCTCTGTCTCTCTCAAAAATAAACAAGCATTTTAAAAAATGCTAAAGTTGAAATAAAAGGACACTAGACAGTAATTCAAAGCCATATCTAAACATATATACATCAAACAACAGAGCTCCAAATTATAAGAAGCGAACATCGACAGAATCCAAAGGAAAAACAAGTCGTTCTACAAAAGTGATGGGAGACTTCAATACTCCACTTTTAATAACATCTAGAAGATCTAGACAGAAGATTAAGGACATAGAGGGTTAAACAACACTGTAAACCAGCTAGACTGAAGAGACATCCATAGAAAATTCCATGAAAGAACAGCAGAGTTACACATTCCTATCAAATGTACATGCAATATCTTCCCATATAGGCCAGATGCTAGGGGGAAAAGTCTTAAAAGATTTTAAAAATCGAAGTCATACAAAGTGTCTTCTCCAACTACAATGGAATGGAGCTAGAAATTAATAATAGGAACACTGGAATGTTTGCAAATATATAGATATTAAACAACACAATTTTAAAGAAACTGTGGGTCACAGAAGAAATCACAAAGGAAGTTGGAAAATATCTGGAAACAAATGAAAACAAAGCATACTAAAAGTCATGGGATGCAGCAAAGGCAGGGCACATGTGAAACTGACAGCTATAAATGCCTACATTGAAAAAGAAAAAAAGATCTGAAATGAATAACCTAACTTTACACTTTGAGGAAGTAGAAAAAGAAGAGTAAATTTAAATCAAAGCTAGTGTGAGGAAGGAAGGAAGATTACAGCAAAGATAAAGAGTGAATAGAGAAAATAGCATCACTGGGAATCAATGAAACCGAAAGTTGCATCTTTGAAAATATCAACAAAATCAACACATTTTTAGCTAGATTGACAAAGGAAAAAGAGAGAAGATGCAAATCATTAAAATCAGAAACAAAAGTGGGGACATTACCACTGACTCATAGAAATAAAAAAGAGGGGCACCTGGGTGGCTCAGTTGGTTAAGTGTCAGACTTCAGCTCAGGTTATGATCTCATGGTTCATGAGTTCAAGCCCTGCACCAGGCTCTGCACTGACAATGGGGAGCCTGCTTGGGATAGTCTCTCTCTCCCTCTCTCTGTGCCCCTCCCCTACTTGTACTCTCTCTGTCTCTCAAAATAAATGAGCTTTAAAAAAAGAAATAAAAAAGATAAGAGAACGCTATAAAAAATATGCCAACAAATTAGATAACCTAGATGAAACAGACAAATTCCTCGAAACACACAAATTACCTAAACTGACTTAAGAAGAAATGGAAAATCTCAACAGGCCTATAAATAAAGAGGTAGAATCAGTAGTCAAAAAATTTCCAACGAAGAAAGGTGCAGGACTAGAGGGCTTCCCTGGTGAATTCTACCAATCATTCATTAAATAGTTACCCTTGATCCACATGGGGGTTAGGGGCATTGACCACCCCCCCCCCCCATGGAGTCAAAATTCGGCATATAACTTGTTTTGAAATTTTTTTAATTTAAAAAATTCTTTTAAGTTTATTCATTTCGAGAAAGACAGAGAGAGTGAGTGGGGGAGGGACAGAGAAAGGGAGAGAGAGAGAGAGAGAGACTCCCAAGCAGGCTCTGCACTGTCAGCACGGAGCCCGATGAGGGGCTGGAACTCCCAGAAGGCAAGATCAGGACCTGAGCCGAAACTAAGAGTCAGCCGTTTAACCGACTGAGCTACCCAGGCGCCCCCAGGTATAACTTTTGAGTTCCCACAAATGCAACCACTAGTAGCCTACTGTGGCCCAGAAGCTTTACGTATAACATAAGCAGTCGACTAAAACTATTTTGTTCATTATATGTATTATTTTATATTTTGTATATGTATTAAATACTGTATTCTTACAATTAAGTAAACTAGAGAAAAACGCATTAAGAAAATCATAAGGAGGAGAAAATACATTTACAGTCCCACACTGTGTTTATCAAAAAAAAATCCATGTATACGCCTGTGCAGTTCAAATCCACGTTGTTCAAGGTTCAACCATAACACCAATTCTTATCTAACTCTTCCAAAAAATGGAAGAGGAAGCAACACTTACAATGAAACCAGCATTACCCTGATAATAAAGACTGATAAATACGTTATAAGAAAAGAAAATTACAGACTGCGAGGGAATAGAAAAAATACGTATTGGTCTCTGCCCTGGTTCCTGGCATAGAGCCCCTGAAGTCTTTGTAATTTCCTAAGTGATAAAAACACAAGGAGCATCTTTTGTTATAATATTTGGTCTTTGACCCTAATTCCTGGCACAGGGCTCCTAAAACCCTCGGAATTTCCTGGGCGATAGGAGTGTCTTTTGTTGTAATGAGGCAACTCTGGGTGGGCTCTTGGATGGGGACTGGTCACCAGAAAGGCCAAGCCATGATTAGAAGTTTGGAATTTTCAGCCACACCCCCTATTCTCCAGAAAGGGGAGAGGGGCTGTAAATGGAGTTAATGATTTATCATGCCTACGTGATGAAGCCTCCATAAAAATCCCAAAAGTACGGGGTTCAGAGAGCTTCCGGGTTGGTGAACATGTGGAAATGCTGGGAAAGTGGTGTACCCAGAGAAGGCATGGAAACTCCTTGCCTCTTCCCACATACTTACCCTACAGATCTCGTCCATCTGAATGTTCACCTGTATCCTTATCATATCCTTTTATAATAAACAGGTAAACAGTAAGTAAACTGTTGTCCTGAGTTGTGTGGGTCATGGGAACCTCTGATTTGTAGCCCGTCTATGAACTTGGACTTGCTATGGGCATCTGAAGTATTGGGCAGTCTTATAGGGCCAAACCCTTAACCGGAAGGATCTGACACTATCTGCAGGTAGATAGTGTCAGAACTGAGTTAAACTGTCCGATACCCGGCTGAAAATTGCTTATTGTGGCGTTGCAGAAATTGTGTGAGTATGGTGGTAGTTGTGTGAGAGTGAAAGAGAAACAAAGAAGGAGGACTGAAGTATTTCCTTAAACACAGATCAATATCCCTTAAGAATATAGTTGTAAAATTCCTAAACCAAAAGCTAGCAAACTAAATCCAAAAGGATATTAAGGAATGCCTGGGTGGCTTAGTCGGTTAAGCATCTGCCTCTTGATTTCAGCTCTGGTCACGATTTCACGGTCATGAGATTGAGCCCTGCGTTGAGCTCCAGGCTGGGCACAGAGCCTCCTTGAGATTCTCTCCCTCTCCATCCGCTCTGCTCCTCCCCAACTTACATGTGGGTGCTCTCTCTCTCTTTCTCAAAAAAAAAAACAAAAACAAAAACAAAAACAAACAAACAAGCATATTAAAAGGATTACACACCATAACCAAGTAGGATTGATCTCAAGAATGCAAGGATGGTTCAACATAACAAAATCAATCAACATAACACATCATATTAATGGAACAACAGAAAAAATCACACAATCATCTTTTAAAAAAATTTTTAGTGTTTACTTTTGCTTTTTTTAAGTATAATTTATTGTCAAATTGGCTCACATACAGTGTGTACAATGTGCTCTTGGTTTTGGGGGTAGATTCCCGTGGTTCATTGCTTACATATAACACCCAGTGCTCATCCCAACAAGTGCCCTCCTCAATGCTCATCACTCGTTTTACCCTCCCCCCACACCTCCCCCCCATCTACCCTCAGTTTGTTCTCTGTATTTAAGAGTTCTTATGGTTTGCCTCCTTCCCTCTTTGTTTGTAACTATTTTTCCCCATCCCCTTCCCCCATGGTCTTCTGTTAAGTTTCTCAAGTTCCATATATGAGTGAAAACATATGATCTCTATCTTTCTCTGACTGACTTATTTCACTTAGCGTAATACCTTCCAGTTCCATCCATGTTGCTGCAAAAGGAAAGATTTTATTCTTTCTCATTGCCAAGTAGTATTCCATTGTATACATAAACCACATCTTCTTTATCCATTCATCAGTTGGTGGACATAATGTTTGTTTATTTTTGAAGGAGAGAGAGAGAGAGAGAGACAGAGATTGAGTGGCAGAGGGGCAGAGAGAGAGAGAGAGGGAGACACAGAATCTGAAGCAGGTTCCAGGCTCTGAGCTGTCAGCACAGAGCCTGATGCGGGGCTTAGACTCACAATCTGTGAGATCATGACCTGAGCCAAAGTCAGATGCTTAAACGACAAAGCCACCCAGGCGCCCCCACACGATCATCTTAATTAATGCCAAAAGGCATTTGGCAAAATCTAGTACCTTTTTGTGATAAAAACTCTCAGAAAACTAGGGATAGAACTTCATGCACATCATAAAGGACATTTATGAAAAACCCATAGCTAACTTCCTTCTCAATGGTGAGAGGCGAAAACTTTCCCCCTAAGACAAGGAACAAGACAAGAAAGTCTATCTTCACCATTGCTACTCAATGTCATGCTGAAAGTTCTAACCAGAGCAATTAGACAAGAAAAATAAATAAAAGGCATCTAAATTTTAAAGGAAGAGATAAAACTACTTCTATTCACCAATGACGTGACCCTTATATATAGAAAATCCCAAAGAATCCATGAGAGAGGTAGAAAATATTTGCAAATTATGTCTCATGAGGGTTTAATATCCAAAACATACCAAGAACTCCTACAACTCACTAACAAAAAGACAATCTAATTTAAAAGTGGGCAAAGGACATGAATAGATATTCCTCCAAGAAAGATATACAAATGGACAATAAATGCCTAAAAAGATGCTCAACATCAACGGTCATTAGGAAAATGCAAATGAAAACTACAGTGAGATACAATTTCCCACTCAGTAGCGTGGCTAATATCAGAATAATGGGTGGGTGTGGAGAAGTTGGAACCCTCTTGTGCCACTGGTGGGAATGCAAAATGGTGCAACTTCTGTGGAAAACAATTTGGTGATTCTTCGAAAAGCTAAACATAGGGGCACCTGGGTGGCTCAGTTGATTCAGTGTCTGACTCTTATTTTTTTTAATGTTATTTATTTTTTTTTTTTTTGAGAGGTGGGGGCGGGGGGCAGAGGGAGATAGACAATTCAAAATGGATTCCTCAGACAGCAGCGAGCCTGATGCAGGGCTCAAACTCACAAACTGTGAGATCATGACCTGAGCCAAAGTTGGCTGATCAACTGACTGAACCACCCAGGTGCCCCCAAGTGTCTGACTCTTGATCTCAGCTCAGGTCTTGAACTCAGGGTTGTGAGTTGCCCTCCATCTTGGGCATGGAGACTACTTAAACAATAAATAAATAAAAGGCTAAACAGAGAATTACCATATGATCCAGCAATTCCACTTCTGGGTGTATATCCAAAAGAATTGAAAGCGGGGGGGTGCACCTGGGTGGCTCAGTCCATTAAGCATCCGACTTTGGCTCAGGTCATAATCTCACGGTTCATGAGTTCGAGCCCCACACTGGGTGAGCTTGAGCCCTGCTCCGGGCTCTGCACTCTCCCTCTCTCCCTTTCTCTCTGCCCCTCGCTCACTCGTGCTCTCTCCATCTCTCAAAAATGAATTAATTTTTTAAGATGAATTGAAAGCAGGGATTGGAACCAATCCTACACACCGATGTTCACTGCAGCGCTATTCACGATAGCCAAAAGGTGGAAGCAACTCAAGCATCCTTCACTGGCTGAAAGGATCAATAAAATGTGGTATCGCTACACAATGGAATATTACTCAGCCATAAAAAGGAATGAAGTTCTGATCCATGATACAACTTGGATGAACTTTGAAAACATGCTGAGTGAAATAAGTTAGACAGAGACAGACAAGCATTATACGATTACACTCACACGCAATATCTGTAATATGTGCGTTCGTAGAGACCGAAAGTAGATTGGAGGTTATTACCAGAGGCTAAAGGAAGAGGGACGGGCATGAGGAATTATTGTTACAGAGTTTTTGTCTGGGGCTGATGGAAAAGTTTTGGAATTAAGTAGAGGTCGTGTGTTGTGCGTATGCAACCTTGTAAATGGACCACTGACCAGTACACTTAGGAATGGTTAAAATAGCACATTTTACGCTCTCTATATTTGACCACAATACAAAAATGCAAATAAAAAAAAAAAACCCTTTATTAACATTGGTATCACACTGTTTATCCCCCTTTGCAACCTGCTCATTTTCACTCCATGGTCAGGAGATTTGGAAGTCAGGCTCATCCTTTTTTGGTGCTTATAGTACTCCACGGTATTATGCCCCAGCGTTTTTCTGGGCTCCCACTCCTCGTTATGATAAGCCAGGCCGCTGGGAAGACATGCACTTCAGGTTTTTCTGGGATGCACACCAGCAGCAAAATGGCCAGGTCGGAGGGTCCAGCCATCCCCAACTGCACTAGCCAAATTACTCCTTAACGTGGCCAGACGGATTCCCACGCCAATCACCAGTGCACTCCCAGCGACCTCTGCCCATTGTCTCTCGAGCCTGCCTGAGAGTCTCCCTAGGGGTGAGGAGAGGTCTCCAAGTGATTTTTGCTCCCAACTAAGGTTGGGCTTCTATCTTTGGTTGTCCTGGTTCACCTTCCCTGAACTGCCCGTTCATGTCTGTACTTCATTGAGTGTTGTGTCCCCAAAGGCACATCCACCTGAACCTCAGATCGTGACTTTTAGGGTCTTTGCAGATGTAATTATTTACATTTAAATGAGGTCACGTTGGAGTAGGATGGTCCCTAAATCCAATGACTGATGGCCTTATAAGAAGGCCACATAAAGACAGAGGCAGAGATCCGAGTGATGTGGCCACCAGCCAAGGGCCATCAGGGAGTGGGTCTGGGACCAATTCTCCCTCACGGCCTCCTGCTGACATTTTGAGTTGGGTCTTCTGGCCTCCAGACAATAAAAGAATAAATTTCTGCTGCTTTAAACCACCCAATCGCTTCTCGGCCTTTTGGCTAAGATCAAGTGTAAACCACCCAGTTTGTGGTAACTCTTAATGGCTGCCCCATGAAACAATGTCATCCGCCCATCTTAATATCTGGTGGTTTGGGGAGCACCTGGGTGGCTCAGTCGGTTAAGCATCTGACTCTTGGTTTTGGCTCGAGTCATGATCTCACAGTTTGTGAGTTCGAGCCCCACGTCAGGCTCTGTGCTGGAGCCCGCTTGGGATTCTCACTCCCTTTCTCTCTGCCCTTTCCCTGCTCGATCTCTCTCTCTCTCTTTCAAATTAAATAAACATTTAAAAAATATGTCTTTTTTTTCCCCTTCCATCAGCGTGTCTTCATATGTTCTGGAAGGTATCTTCTCTCAGTCCCTGGCTTGTCTTTTCCATTTCTTTATGGATTTTTTTGATGTCCAAAAGCATGAAATTGTGATTGACTCTAATGTACCCAAAACCCTCCATTTATTCCTTTTTTTTTTTTTTTTCCCTTGTCAAGGTCAGGTTTTCATTTGTCAGGAAGTTGACTGGTGAATGATTCTCCTCTGTGATGCTTCCAGCCTGACCTCTCTTATTCTGGGTTTGGGCCTCTGCCAGCCCCTCCCCCTTGCCCCCCATTAACTCTCCCTCCGTGGGTTAGGAGTGGTGAGGACAGCTGAGCGTGAGTCAGCCCGGCCAAGCTGCCTGGGGCGGAAGTGGTTAGCTCAGCCCCTGGGACCGGCTGTGCGGGTTCCTGGCCGAGGGGGGGGGGGGGGCTATGGACAGCCTGAGCTGGGCAGGAAGTGGGTCAGCTGAGGCAGCAGGCTTCGGGACCCCACGTGCTCACTGCCCGGAACGTTTGGCCCGGGGAACCCCGAGCCTGCCCTTCCTTCCCCGCGCTCCAGCGCCCAGGTTGGCACGTGCGCTGGCTCCTGTCATGGTTCTGGGAGCTACGATGGGCATTAATGGGGCACCCACTCGGTGCCAGGCCCTGGCTGAGCAGAGACACACAATCCTGCCACATGAAGGTGGGTGAATGTTAGCACGGGGGAAACCGAAGCCCAGAGCAGGGCACCCTGTGCCTGGCTGGGACACACAGCACCCAGCCAGGTCACCCAACACCTCAAATCCTTTTCCTTGGCTGGCTCGGGACCCTCTCTGCCCCTTGAGTGTCCTCACAGGAGTTTGGAAGAGAAAATGTCTAGGGACTTCCCGTATTTTCTCTGCCTGTTTCTGAATCTCTCCCTGGCTCTCTCTGCATTTCTGCTTTTCAGTCTCTCAGAGTCTCTGTCTATCTTGGCCTCCCCACCTTCCCCATCAGGACCACAGTGTGTGGGGGTGGGGGTGGGGGTGGGGGTGGTTGTGGTGGGGCAGCCTGAGCCTGCCCCTCCCCCTTTCCAGGGACCTGGACATGTCAGGGCAGGTCTGAGACACTCCTTGTAGAAACTGCTGAACGCGTGATGGCAAGCTGCCAGTGCAGAAAGGAAGGGGTAGGAAAGTTAAAGAGGGTGTGGGGGAAGGACTTTGGGATATCCGGCTCAGCACTTCACCCTCCCCCCTTACCCCTACCCAGGACTTTCACATACAACGTGTCCCAAGATGACCTTGGGTTTTGAGGGATGCATAGGAGTTCTCCAGGTATAAATGGGGGGCAGGAGGGCTTCCAGGCAGAGGGGATAGCTTGGGATTGGTAGTAACCAGAGAACAGAGGTTCAAATGCCCAGCAGAGGAGTCAGGCTTTCTCCTGGAAGCACAAGAGAGCCATGGAGGGCATGAGAGATGGGGAGGGGCCCCCAGCAGATCCCCAGAATCAGGTGGACGAGAAGGATGAGACTGGTGTCCAATGGTGAGGGAGCATAATGCAAGCCAAGGGCAAAGTACAGGCTAGCAACCCCCCTTGCTCTGGTGGGACATGTGTGATATTCCTTGGACACTCCCGGCTACCCAAGAACAAAGGAAAGGGGTTTATGTGCTTGCCGTGGTGATGTGGGAAACTAAGGCAAACTAAGGAAAAATGAAATCCCCTTACTGCCTACAGCCCATTGACGAGTCCTTGAAACAGGCAGAGCGACCTTCCTCTAGGAGCTCAGCTGCCTCGACGATGACACTTTGCTGGGGGCAAAAGACAATCTTGGCTTAACATTATCCTGACCCCCCAGGATCCTGTGAGTCTGCTTTAACATATAAAAATTCCTTTGGAAACTTCCTTTATCTCAACTCCCCCAAGATATATGCTGGCCATCAGACTCCAAGCATACGGCCCTCTGATATACATCTGAAGGGTCTCATGACTGAGGTTTTACTAATCGGAAACAAATGACGTTTTCCAAACAACACCGAGGCCCTCCAGGCCCTAGAAACCTTGCTTCCAAAATACCTTAGAGATTTGCTCTATCCCTAACCCCCTCCCAACCCGAAGGTCTATAATGAGTTACCCATCACAATCCCAGTACAGCTCTTTCTGCCCACGGGTCCTGTCCCCGTGGTTTAATAAAATCCCCTTTTTTGCACCAAAGATATCTTCAAGAATTCTTTCTTGGCTGTCAGCTCTGAACTCCCCATCACCCCAAAACCCCATCGTCCAAGCCCCTGATCTCCAAGTAAGACTGAGAATGTCCAGGCGAGAGCTGACGGAAACTATTGAATGGGGCCAACAGAGACTTCTCCAAGCCTTACCCTCTAATGAGCCTCCCCTCATATGCCTTGACCGTTCAGCTCCCTGTATGTCCCCCATCACTGCCGGATCCCCTGCACTGTACTCCCAGCCTGGAAACTGCTGGATCCCTGGTGTGTCCCCAGCCCAGGCACCAATGCACAGTAGGCACTTCATAAGTGACCGATGTAGCCACAGGGAGACAGGGCTCCAGCGGTAAGGAGCAGGTGGTGTGAGGGCCTGGGCTAGAGAAGGAAGCTGGCCTTCCGGGGCTTGTCTTCCGCTCCCTGGAGACTCCAGCGCCTCCTTGCGCCCCCTGCTGGCCTCGAGATAGAACACTGAGCCCTCACCCCTTTCCCACCTCCCCCTGTAGTTTACTGCACACGTATTAAACTCCTGGAGCTGTGCTGGGTGCAGAGGACACTTCCTCTGAGGGTGCAAAGTCCTGTGCCCTCAGGGACTACAAGGAGGTGCCCCCTCCCCCGGGGCCAACATCCCCCAAGACATGTCCTTTTGGTTTCAAAAATCTATTCTTTGGGGGAGCCTGGGTGGCTCAGTTGGTCGGTTAAGCATCCAACTTTGGCTCAGGTCATGATCTCACCATTTGTGAGTTCGAGCCCCGCGCGGGGCTCTGTGCTGACAGCTCAGAGCCTGGAGCCTGCCTCGGATTCTGTGTCTCCCTCGCTCTCTGCCCCTCCCCAGCTGGTGCTCTGTCTCTGTCTCTCAAAAATAAATAAAACACACATTAGGAAAAAAAATTTTTTAAATCTATTCTTTGAAAGCCCCTGACCCTGGAGTGGCTTCATTCCTTCCGAGGACAGACATAGGGGAATGACCAAGCCCTGTCTCTGGTTCAAACTACTCAGTGCCAGAGAAGCTGGCCTGGGTTCACTTTCCTGCCTCTCCTCTCCCTGGCCATGACAAGAGGCTTCACCTGTCAGAGCCTCAGTTTCCCCATCTGTAAAAGGTCGTAATGGCACCCCCACCACAGAGTTGTGAGTGGGAATATTGCACACGCCGGGAGTCTAAACGATCATGACTCAAACCCCAGCACCACCACACCCCCTTGCTGTGGGACAGTAGGCAAGTTACTTGATCTCTCTGTGCATCAGAACAGAGGCATTGGGTTGTGAGGAGGGAGACCATTCTGTACAGAAACCCCCTCATCATTATCCACTCAGCACACTCACAACAGCCGTCACCAAGTGGGCACCAAGGACAGAAATCCCAGTGAGTCAGAGCCCCCTGTGCCCACTGATACCCTCAGGCTGGGGATGACCCCGGTGGCTGCTAACGTCTCACAAAGACACACGAGAAATCACATATTTCAACTGTTTTATTTGCTTTCTGGGGTGTCAAGATTGGGGTGTCCCAGAGCCCAGCCCCCAGCAAAGTCCGACAGACCCCTCCCCAGCCAGGGGTCCCAGCCAGGAGGGTTTCGGACAAGGCACTCACAGGAACTCTGGGGGTCAGGGAGAAGCCACCCTGAGGGTGCAGGGGCCAGGCCCACCTTGGGGGACAGAAAATGCAGTTACCTTCGGTGGGAAAGGTTCTTCCTAAAGAGAGATACAGGATGAGATAGAAACCTGAGATGTTAACAGAGCCCCAGAAACATGCCAGGTACCCCTAGGGCAGGCAAAAGCCAAGTCTGCTTCCCAAGATCCCGATGTAGCTTCCTTGGCATCTGGGGATGCCACACGCCCGGGAGGCACAGAGCCCAATTCCAAACTGGCTTTCTCTGTGATTTCCTGGAGACAAAGTGTGTCAGTCACAAAAGTCACTCGCTCCAGACCCCACCTCTGCAAGTGGCTCCGGCGACCCTGGCCTGGGCCCTGGGGTCCAGAGCCTGGGGTTACTTCTCTCTTTCTCATCTCGTCCCCTTTCTCTGTGCCCCGTGTTTATTAGAGAGGCAGGCACTTCTGTGGGTCTCCAGGCAGCTGAAAGGAAGGCTTGGTGAGGACAGAGAGGGGGAGAAATGGGTTTGGCAGGAGGAGCAGCTCAGGGCTGGAACAGATCCCCCAGAGACCTGGGAGGCCGCGACACTCAGCTTGTGACAACTGCCCATGAACTGGAGGACAGAGTCTCTTAGCAGAAATGCTCAGCATCCACCCGAGATGTGGATGTCAGCAAATGGCCTCCCACCCCAAAGAGCCATGCTGCCATGGGTGTGAGGGGGTCCGCGGCCTTTAATGTGCTTCCTCACCACAAAAATAGAGATGTTCTCCCTCCCAGCCAGCAGGCCCAGGCCCTTTTGAGGCACTTGTGCCTGGGGAAGGGAAATGCACTCTGGGATATAAAAACAAAAGCCCTTTTCGGCTTCCCGGAGTCAATGGATACAGTGGGGGATTCGTGGCCACGAGGAGCCACCTGGCAACGCGGTGGCCTGCCTCCGCCTGTATGACCACCAACGTCCCCACACCCGCTGCAGGCTCACGCGTGCGCTTTCGAGGGTCTCGGGGTGGAGGCTGGGGCCATGGAGAAGAATGGGGCTTTGTCCCACTCTCCCCAGAGGGGACTTTTGGGTTTAAACACTCCAAGGGGTGGAGAGGTCAAAGGTCAACAGTCTAGACAGTGGCAGCAGAAAAGAGGCTGGTGGGGTGGGCGGATTTCCAGGAGCAGCTCCCCTCCCTGGCCCAGTCGCCCTCGGGGGACACAGGCATGCGGGTGCACACACACACACACACACACACACACACACACACACCCCAGCGGGCCTGGCTTCCTGGCAGAAACTTCTAAGACAACAAAAAGGCATCCTGAATCTACTTTTCCTGCCATCCCCCTGAGCAGGCCCTTTCTGTTCCAGAAGTCACTGTGCCAGCAAAGAGCAAGGCAGCTGAAAACTCTTTGCCTTGCTGAAACTATTGCAATCTGACATTTCCCCCAAAGACCTGGCACCACCTGGGAAGCCATGACCTCCGTCCCCCCCCCCCCACCTGGCCCTGACCTCTGTCCCCCACCTGGCCCTGTCTCTCCCAGTGGCCAAGGGACCTTTGGCTGTTCCTTGACCAGACCAGGCGGGCCAGGTGGTACAAACCCAGGCCACCAACTCAAATTCCTGCTTCTTGCCACCTTTCCTTCTCTCCAACCACGCCTTCTTGTTTCTTTTTCAAGCTACACCCTCAAGTACGTACCACTGACCTTCTTTTTGGTGAGGAAGGGGGAGCCAAAGGGGCTGAGAGAAGAAGAAAGGTATGAGGTGCAGAGGCTCTGGCACCTTAAAGGACATGCCCTCACCAGACACCCAGATGACTGTTGCTGTCCGCATCCCCCACCTCGGCACCCCGCCATGGGGGCCCAGGGAGAGGCGCCTCCCCACTGACCCTACAAGATTCCCCCAACAGCCTTCCCACCACATCCCTCTGCCCATCTTTCTGCCACTAACACCCGCTGCACCCACCTCTCAGCATCTCCCCTCCACACGCGGCTAAGCCACTTCACAGAGCCATCCCCCTGCCCCATTCTGCGTGCCCCCCTCCCCCTGAGACTCCGCAAATGATGAGGGAGGAAGAACGGGGCTTGGTCCTCCCTTCTCACACAAGGACATTTTAGTCCAAGGCCCCATACATGCGGACAGACATGCCACGGAGGGAACTGGATGATCAAAGAGCTGGCAGGAAGTGGGTGAAATGTCCAATGGTTGTCTGATTAAATAAGAATGAGCGAAATGCTCTGCATCGTGGACAAGGAGAGGATTCCAGCTGGGCTGGATGAGAAAATCTAAAACCACTGCCGGAACACAAAAATGACATACGTACACTCAACAATGATCGGACAATAAGTTATACCTCTAACTTTCTGAATCACGTGGTGCTTCACACAGAGAGGCAAAATGAAGACGAAAGAAGGATGAAAATGTGGAGTTTGGGGATGGTGCGTCTGGGTTCCAGTGGGTATCCAGCTAAGCACAGACGTGGCTCATCTCCAGGAACGCCCCACCCCTTCCCTCCCCATCTTGCCTGGATTCGTTTCCTCCTCCGACACCTGCAGATCGGACCTTTGGGGAACCGAGCTAACCCATGAGCCTTGAGCTCCCCATATTCGGAAGAGCCGCGATTTCTGCTCACAGAATCCCACGCTGCAGATTTCTCGGGAGACTACAAACTCAGACTGGGGACGCGAAAGGGACATTTCTGGTAGAAGGCAGGCAGGCATGGAGAAAGAGTCCCAATCATTTCAACCTGCCAGCCATAGTCCACACCCATTGCCAAGTGCCGGCCCCAAGTCACCCACTTCTCTCCACTCCCCCATCCAGAGGAAACCCAGGACTCCGAACATGCATTTAACTCGGACACCCATCGACCCGGTTTCCCAGCGACACAGCAGCTCAGCAGAGGCAGGACCTCCCCTGGCCATCGGAACAAGAGGGGAAGAAGGTGAAGGTTGAAGAAAACAAAACAACACAAAACAAAGCAAAACCCTCATCTGTTTTCAAAAGAACTGCATGCTGGGAAACACCGACACGCTCCAACACGGCATCAGATTCCAGCACACCTCACACTTAGGGGCAAGACAAAACCACACAGTCCCCCAAAGTAGTAGATCCCTTCCCGAATGGGTGTTTTCCTCAGTTGGCTTCCTGACTGCTATGGTCATTCTCTCCCTCTGACCGGTAATCAAGGTCCAGCTGGGTGGCGTTACTCTCATCCCCGGCTGGCAAGTTCAAAGCTGCCAGGGAGTGAGATCAAAATTTACTCCTGAGTCCTGGGCGCGGCTCCAAAACCATCTACACAAAAGCCCCCTGGCTGCTTCGCCACCCTCGTGCTCAAACACGCCAGCACACAAGGAGTTCGGCAAACTCCGGCCCCCAGGCCCCCATTCTGCCCCCACCACCACGAGGAGAGCAATAAGCTGGTCCCCAGCACCAAGTCCGCAAAAATCCAGGCCAGATGTGGGGTGGGTTTGCAGCTGCTATAAATTTTTACACATTAAAAAAAAAAAAAAAAAAACAGTCATGTGCATGTCAAAATGACAAGGTCTGCTTTCCACCGGCAGCCCCGCTCCAGAGTAGGAGAGACAGAGAGAGAGAGAGAGAGAGAGAGAGAGAGGAGAAAGAAAAAAAAAAAGCCCCTGCCATATCCCAAGGCAGCCCTTTCCAGGGCTGTCCAGGCTGTTGGGACATGAATCAGGACAAAGACATTTCAAGGAGTTTTTAAGTTTGGGAAAAACCAGTCATGGACGGGGGGGGGGAACACCGGAATCCCTTCACCAGAGACTTAGGCAGGTGAACAGGGGGCCCCAGCTGTGGGATCAAAGAGCAGAGATCCACTCGGCCAGGATTCCCCGTGGAGATCGGGACCCACGGGCTTCCCGGCCACCGTGGCGGTGTCCCCTAAAGCAAAGGGCAATAGAGGAAAAATCCTCAGCCACCCCTTGCAAATCGACCAGCCCTTTTGCGGAGAAAAAGGAAGAGGTGTGTAAGTCGGAATATTGATCCAAATCAGATCCCCAGCTGTCAGGCGTATCCTCCTTGGCCAGGCCCCAGAAGGCAGCTGTCCCTCCCAGGGTCCCTAGTGGGACGAGGTCTTGGGAGGCCTAAGAGGCTCTCAGTGTTTGTGGCGACAGTTGATTTTGCCTTCTGACTGCTCCAGGACGTCCAGCATCTCCTCGATGATGGCCCGCAGCGCCCTGCCCAGCTGGTCTGCGTTGTACGGCTTGCCCAGCGGGGGCACGTGAACGAAGGCTGAGCGGCCATGACTCTGGTACAGAGAGGTGTAGTAGGTGAAATCGCAGAGGTACCTACGTTGCAGGGCATGGCGGTGGGGGGGGTGGCAGAAGGGAGACCAAAACAAGGTCAGAGAGTCAGTACACAGACTAACAGGACAGCCTCCATCCAGATCTACCGTAAGACCCCCAACCTCGCCAGAAAGCCACAGGATGGAACACCGACTGCTTCACCCTCCCCAGGCTGGCAAAAACGAAAAACCCCGATAACCTCGTGTGCTGGTGTGTATGTGAGGAAGGAGGCAGTATGAGATGCTACCAGTGGCGATGCAAATTGCCCCAGGGGGAAAATTGGGCAGGCTAGTATATCACAAATGCCCAGACTTCGTGACACATTATTTCTGGTTTTTGGAATCTATCTTCAGAAGCCATTGGCATGAGGGCACAGGAAAGACCAACAAGGCATTTGCTGCATTGTTAAGTAGAAAAGTCGAAAAATGGGAAGTAACCTGCCCCGGTCTGAATGTCCAGCCTCAAATTCACTATTGAAGCCCCTAACTCCCGATGTGATAGTCTTAAGAGGTGGGGCCTTTGGGACGTGAAAGCCCCTCGTGAATGGGGTTAGGGCCCTTATAAAAGAGACCCCAGAGAGCTATCTCCCTCCTCCTGCCACAGCACTAAGGGGGCTGCAGCCCAGAGGGAGGTCTTCATTAGAACAGGACCGTACCGGTGCCTTGATCTTCAACTTCCCAGCCTCCAAAAGTGTAAGCAATTACTTTCTGTTGTTTATAAGCCGCCCAGTATGTGGTATTTGGTTGTAGCAGCCCAAACAAGCCAGGGCGCAATCTAAACGTCCGCTGACTGAAGAGTGGCTTAATAAATCGGCTCATCCACACAAGGGAATACTATGCAGCCATCTACAAGGCACATGGTGGATCCAGAGGGAAACGGAGAATCCACCAAGACCCGTGCCGCGTGCCCACGAGTGAAACCGACGAAGGGACATCTCAAGAACATACACATCACATAACCCCAGCCGCATAAAAGCAAAACAAAATAGGACAAAAGCCTAAACTGGAGGACCAAGTGTTCACGTACCCTCGATCCCTGAACAACATGGCTTTGAACTGCAAGGGTCCCCTTACACAAGGGTTTTTTTCCAGTAAGCCCAGTGCCGTAAATGCATTTTCTTTTCCTTATGGTTTTCTTTTGTGGTTATTGTTTGTTTTCACTTTAATTCCGGTTAGTTAACATACAGTGTGATACTAGTTTTAGGTGTACGATATAGTGATTCAACAGTTGCAGACAACCCCTGGTGCTCGTCATGACAAGTGCCCTTGCTGCTCCCCATCACCGACTTCACCCACCCCCACCCTTCCCCTCTGGGCACCACTGGGGTGTTCTCTGTAGTTAAGAGTCTGTTTCTCGGTTTGCCTCTCTCTCTCTCTCTTTTTTTCCCCTTTGCTCATTTGTTTCTTAAATTCCACATATGAGTGTAATCACATGGGATTTGTCTTTCTCTGACTGGTTTATCTTGCTGAGCATCATACTCTCTAGCTCCATCCGTGGAGTTGCAAAGGGCAACATTTCATTCTTTTTATGGCTGAATAATATCCCAGTGTGTGTGTGTGTGTGTGTGTGTGTGTGTGTGTGTGTGTATCTTCTTTCTCCACTCATCAATCAGTGGACACTTGGGCTAGCTCCCATTTCCTTATGATTTAAAAAAAAAAAAATTTAACATTTACTTATTTTTGAGAGACAGAAAGAGGCATAGCACGACCGGGGGAGGGGGAGAGAGAGAGAGATACAGAATCGGAAGCAGGCTCCAGGCTCTGAGCTGTTTGTTAGCACAGAGCCCGACGCGGGGCTCGAACTCACGAACTGCAAGACCGTGACCTGAGTTGAAGTTGGACGCTCAACCGACTGAGCCACCCAGGCGCCCCTGATTTTTTTTTTTTTTAATGTAAGCTCTATACCCAACGTGGGGGCCTAATCCCACTACCCCGAGATCAAGAGTCACACAGCCTACTGACTGAGCCAGCCTGGAGCCCCTCCTTATGAATTTCTTAATAACATTTTCTTTTCTCTAACTTACTTTATTGTAAGAATACAGCACACACACACACACACACACACACACACACACATAACATACAAAATGTGTGTTAATCAACTGTTTATGTTATCAGTAAGTATCAGTAAGGCTTCTGGTCAACAGTGGTCTAACAGTAGCAAAGTTTGGCAGGGGTGGGGGGAGTCAAATGTTATGCAAATTTTGTATGCAGGGGGGTGATCAGCAGCCCTACCCCCATGTCATTGAAGGGTTACCCGCCTAACGGAAAGGTGTCGGTGCATAGGAAGTTTTACAATTTAAGTCTCAGCTTTAACAGAGGGATCGCTAGGGAGAAGGAGAGAGGGCAAGAGAATTTTTCCCAGTGGGAACACATGAGAATATAGTCTGGAATTATCTGTGCCATTTGGAATTAGTTTTAAAAAACAGAATGATGGGGGCGTCTGGGTGGCTCAGGCAGTTAAGCGTCTGACTCTTGATTTTGGCTCGGATCGTGATCTCAAGCAAGGTTCGTGAGTTCGAGCCCTGCATCGGGCTCTGCGCTGACAGCGTGGAGCCTGCTCTGGATTCTCTGTGTCCCTCTCCTTCTGCCCCTCCCCCGCTCGCTCGCTATCTCTCTCTCAAAATAAATCGATAAACATTAAAAAAAATAAAAACAGAACGATGATGAATTCGGTTACTCCATTCAGTCTACTGAATCTGCCAGCCTTTGGGCTGGAGAAGTGTACAGAGTGTTGAGAAATGGAGACACCTGGTGCTGAGAGGGCATTGAACAGAGGGGACATAACTTGGTCCAGGAGATTGCAGAGCACCCCCCCCCCCGCCTCCAAGGAAGCAACGTGCTGGAGCTAAAACCTGAAAGACACCTTATCAGAGGGAGGTGAGATCTGCACATGAGGGCAGAGGCCATATCATGTGCAAAGGCCCTGAGGCTAGAGTGAGCGTGCTGTGTTTGAGGAACTGGAGGAGGCTGGCTTGTGTGGCTGGCATGCAGTGGGGGACAGAAGAGCGAAGGCAGATGAGAGTGGAGAGGTGGGCAGGGGCCAGACCACACAGAACCTATGGATGGTGATGGAGACAGCTTGGATTTTATTCTAGGTGCCGTGAGAGCTGCAGGAGGGATTAAGCAAGGAAGGGGACACCATCAGACTTGAGTTTATAAAAGAGCTTGTAAGAGGCTGAAGAGTTTCTGCCCGGAATGTATGTTCACCCAGAACCTCATTTGGATGTAGGGGTTTTGCAGATATAGTTAGCTAATATGAAATCATACTGGCCTCAGGTAGGTCCTATATCCCATGACTGATGTGCTCATGAAAAGGTCATGTAAATACACACACAGGGAAGAAGGCCGTGTGGAGACGGAGGCAAAGATCGGGGTGATGTGGCCACAAGCCAAGGAACCCCAAGGGTTACCTGCAGACCAAAAACCGGGAGAGAGGCAGGGAACAGATTCCCCTCCAGGGCCTCCAGAAGGAGCAAACGTTGCCAACACCTTGATTTTGGACTTCTAGCCTCCAGAACTGGGAGACAATACGTTTTTGTTGTCCTAAGCTACCAAGGTGATGGTTTTTGTTACAACAGCCACAGAAAACACAAACAGAAACCAACCGCTTGGAGGAAGAGGACCCTCAGGGCCGGGGCAGAGGTGGAGGGAGGGACACCAGGGAGGCGGCTGGGGCAGCAGCGTCCAGGTGGCAGATGCTAACACCCAGAGCAGGGGAGAGGTGGGCAGATCCACACACAATGAGTCCCAGAAGCAGAATCCGTGGCACCTGTTACGTGCACGTACTTAGCTCCGAGCCTCGTGAACGGTGAGTGCTCAGCCCACAGAGGCCAAAGTCAACGCACTTGGCTTGTTCAACGCCAGCCTGGGCCGGTGGAGGAGGGAAACCACTGCTCGCAATCACCCCAAGGTGCCCTACCTGCCGGCATCTTGGGAGATGGTCACTGACACATCCAGGCCCAGCGTGGTGACCCTCTTACACACAGCATCCATGTCGATGATGGAGTCAATGCTTTCGGGCCCGTCCTCCACGCAGCACTGGGAGCCGGGGCAGAAGCGGCAGTTGTCCAGCCCCTTGTAGCCCTTGTTATGCCCGCACTTCTCCAGTGTGACCGCGGTCGCCATGCCCGACACCCCCACATGCACCACGAGCTGCAGACAGATGGGCAGGGCCATGAGACTGGGGGTCCCCCCCACCCCAGGTGCAGGAGAGGACAGCATCCTCTCGGGGCTCTGCCTGGAGTTACGTCCTTTCTGGCCTCTTGCTGCTGGAATAGACCACACAGTCGGCCCCACACAAAGGTATAGGCCGAGCAAAACACGCAAGGCTGTAAACCATGCAAGGGTGTTCATTGCAACTGTGTTAATACAATCAAATACCAGAAACAACCTCCTTAGCCGTTAGGAGGGGGTTGGCTGGATACGTTACGGAGTTAACATGCCAAGAGCAGTTCTATACAGGATGACCTTCAAGACATATTGCCAAATGCAAAAGACATGGTGTAACTTTCAGGGATCGAAGCGAAAGAGGTAATAGCCTGTCAGTGATCATGTCAGGGTTTTGCATAAAAATGAGAAAAAAGTATCAAGGCACTAGAATAATAATAGGAGGGCAGTCATGTCAATTACTAAAATCTACCCAGCCGTTAACGTGATATAAGGGAGGATTTTTAATGACCTACCTAATAAAATGCTCACAACAAAATATTTATAACAAGCAGGACACCAGATTAAGTACAGTCGAATTTCAACTATTACTTATTATTTGCGTATATGCTTACACCCAGAGAGGGCACTGTAAGAAAATATATAAACATTTATTTTTTTTTAATTTTTTAAACTTTTAAAATGTTTATTCCTGAAAGAGAGAGAGAAAGGGCATGAGCAGGGGAGGAGCAGAGAGAGAGGGAGACACAGAATCTGAAGCAGGCTCCAGGCTCTGAGCCGTCAGCACAGAGCCCGACGCGGGGCTCGAACTCATGGACCGTGAGATCACGACCTGAGCTGAAGTCGGACGCTCAACTGACTGAGCCACCCAGGCGCCCCTGTTCTTATATCTTTTAAGTGTGGCTAGTAGAAGATGTAAAGTGTCTAGCAGAAGGGAGTGATGATGTCTAATGGGCCATAATGCTGGAGAATCTAACTCTTTGGAGTCACAAGGTTAGTTGATTCACTACCGGACGCCCCACATCTGGCACTGTCCTATCTGGAGTTCCATAAATTGAATATTGGTGAATGGGAAAA
Organism: Herpailurus yagouaroundi; assembly: GCF_014898765.1. NCBI lineage: Eukaryota > Metazoa > Chordata > Mammalia > Carnivora > Felidae > Herpailurus > Herpailurus yagouaroundi. Next base: position 2,555,689 of record NW_024412424.1, on the reverse strand, counting down.
CAAAGCAGCAGCTGTTGTATAATGAGCTGCAAGGTGATACCCTCACATGCGGAAAAAAAAAAAGCGCCCTGTCCTAATTGCCTGGAAATCACGACTGTGACCTCATTTGGAAAAAGGGTCTTCATCGATGTGAGTAAAGGATCTCTTGACGAGATCTTCCTGGATTATCTGGGTGGGCCGCAAATCCAATGACAAATGTCCATAAAAGAGACACGTGAAGAAAAGCCAGAGACAGAGAGGAGGAGAAGCCCACGTGACCACAGAGGGAGAAGCTGGAAGAGACCCCAAATGACCCTCCCCTGAGAGAGAGTATAGCTGCTGAGGCCTTGACTTTGGATTTCTGTGCCTCCAGAAACGTGAGACTACATTTCTGTGGTTCGAAGTTTACGGCCAATTCTTATAGCAGCCGCAGGAGCCCAGTCCACGCAGGTTGTTGACACAGCACCTGCGTGTGCATACTAACATACATGCACACGCGTGTGTGCAGATACGTGTGTGAGTGATAAAATGGCAATAATCATGGTGCCACTTAACCAGGCAGGGGTGATTCTCTACGGTCGGAAAAATTTTTCAAAACATGTTCATGCTTTAGGGTATTTTTATTTGTTTAACTAGAAAAAGGCAGGACTGCACAGAAAAAGAAGAGGGATGCCCGGGTGGCTCAGTCGGTTAAGCGTCCGACTTCGGCTCAGGTCACGATCTCGCGGTCTGTGAGTTCGAGCCCCGCGTCGGGCTCTGGGCTGATGGCTCAGAGCCTGGAGCCTGTTTCAGATTCTGTGTCTCCCTCTCTCTCTGCCCCTCCCCCCGCTCATGCTCTGTCTCTCACTCTCTCTCTCTCAGAAATAAATAAACATTTAAAAAATTTTTTAAAGAAAAAGCAGAAGAAAATGTCCATTGACAGAACCTTTGGTCACGTCTCACTAAGCCTCCAGGTCCCCCTCTCACAAGGGACAAAGTCCACTTGAGACTCGACAGGAGGGCTCATTAGGAAGGAAGTTTCCACTGGACAGCCCTGGAAAATCTGCAAGGCAGGCTAGTGTGGGAAGCTGGGTGAGGCGCCCACGGGTGACCAGTTACCTCACTTATCAGAGACACCACCCAGGTAACTTCCCAGGCAACTTCCACTCCTGACCCCTTGGAGTCACGTGTGTCTGTGGTGGGAGAGTGTGGCTCCTTCTTGTCTGGCCTCCATTACACCACATCACAGCTCCCTCCCATACTCATTGTCCCCTTGTGGAACCCCCTTTCAAGAGGTTCGGAGAGAGGTGAGACCACCCACTGGCCACCAGAGGAGGCATGTGACCAGGCTTCACGAATCAGAGCATTCCTCCCTCCAACCCCCAGCCATAGTGATTGGCTCAGGGACTGGCAGGGGACCCCGGTGGCCAGTGAGAATCAGCCATGGACTCTGGGCAATTATCAAAAGGAAAGATGTTTTCTTTCCGCTGAGGGGCTGAGTCGGTAGGGTATCGGCCAGCAGCCACCTATCTTTGCCAGAGCAAAAGCGAGGCACAAAGCAAAGCCGAAGGGCCAAGAGGGATGGCTGATAACACTGGGCGAGTGCCTGGATCAAGCTATACCTGAAGCTTACAAGCGTTTGTGCTTAAGCTGAGTTAAGGTGTGCTTTGACTGTCACCTATAACTAAATGGGTCGTGAGTGACACAGAACTCCAGAGGGACGGAGCCAGGCTCTGTGGGGTCGCAGATGTTTGCACTCCTCCCTCGCATCCACGGGTAACCCGGGAAAGTGTGGCCCTTTGGGGGACAAGGCCATGGGCATCGGCCATGTGATTGAAGCAGGAACAAAGCCACACGAATCATCCACGTGCGGGGTGCCCACCTGCAGGTCCTGATGAGGAAGCACCTGCCTTCGCCCCACTCACCTGTGGGCTGTGCTTCTCCCACAGGGCAGGGATGAGCCTCTGGACCGTCTTGTACTCGACTGGAATCTCATACACATGTAGGTCCACGCTGTCGCCAAGCCCGAGCTTCTCCAGCTCCTGGAAGGGAGACGAGAGGGAGTGTTGTGGCATTGGGTGAGGGCTGCAGGGTTAATGCATTCCCAGGGGGTAAACTGACCCGTCCTCAGAAAGCAGGTGGGGCTCCAGACTCAGTGTGCAGAGTGGAAGGAAAGGTGCGCGCGCTGGCCCAGCCCCAAAGCTCCTCCCTCGCTCCCCTCCCCGCTCCCTCTTCTCAAACTCTCTCTGTATCTCCATGGGCAGCAGCATAACGCTGCGGCCTTTGAAGCTGGGCGCCCTGGTGTGAACCCTGTGTGATCTTGGGCAACTTACTTAACCTCTCTGAGCCTGTTTCCTCATCCATAAAATGGGGGTAAAAGAGTCGTTTTTTCACAAGGTAGCTGTAAGAATTAAACGAACACATACACGCTAATAGTTCCAAGAAATGCTCGGCACATCGTATGTGCTCAGATAATGTCGGCTCCCATTACGACTATTGTCTTTGTTATTTGTTACTATACTTTCCCCTTCATTATACCTGATGAGAATTATTTATAGACTTGACGCATGCCACACATAGCAGGATCTCGTTCACGTCCACAGGTAGACGCAACCCCTTAGGGACCCTCTAACAATCTTGAGCATGAGGTGGCTTAAAAACATCATGAGGGGCGCCCGGGGTGGGGGGGGGGGGCTAGTCGGTGAAGCGTCCAACTCTTGATTTCGACTCAGGTCATGATCTCACGTTCGTGGGTTCGAGCCCCGCATCGGGCTCTGGGCTGACAGCGGCGAGCCTGGAGCCTGCTTCCGATTCTGTCTCCCCCTCTCCGCCCCTCTGCTGCTCGTGCTCTCTCTCTTTCTCTCTCAAAGAACAAAGAAACATTAAAAAAAAATTTTTTTTTAACTGATACTCTGAATAATGAATAATGACCACTGCAGGATCGTTTCCTATCATTCTCAGATCGCGTGCAGTGGTTGGAAAACGCTACCACTGGTGGATGTGGGGTCCCAGACAAAGCCTTTTTTGCATGCCCTTGGCTTCTCCGAATTCATTCATTGCGGGCGAGTTCTTGCATCCCCTGACGTGGCTTCAGGGCTACTTTATCTGGTTGCCTTGACCTTGCTATCCACGCTGTCCCAACTCCACGCTCATTTGACCGCAGTTGCTGGAGAGCATCCAACACCTGGAAAGGCAGGTCCCTTCTCACCGACAGAGAATTCCCAACTGCCCGCCCCCCCCCAAGAGGGTGCGTCAAGGTCACCTGGAGACAAGACACCAAGGGGGTGGCGGGCATGGTGTACTTGTATGGGAAATCTCATTTAAGTTTATTTTATTCATTTTGAGAGAGAGAGAGAGAGAGAGAGACAGAGAATCCAAAGCAGGCTCTGCACTAATAGCATGGAGCCCGACATGGGGCTCAAACTCACAAACCGTGAGATCACGACCTGAGCTGAAATCAAGAGTCGGACGCTTAACTGACTGAGCCACTTGGGTGCCCCAAATCATTGGGTCTTCTTTTTTTTATTTCTTTTTTTTTTTTAATTTTGAGAGAGAGAGAGAGATAGAGAGAGAGCGCATGCGTGCGCGCAAGTCGGGGAGGGGCAGAGAGGATCTGGGCAGCTGATCACTCACTGCCCAACGCGGGACTCAAACTCCCAAATGGTGACATCATGACCTGAACCAAAGTTGGACACTCAACTGACTGAGCCACCCAGGCGCCCCCCCATGTGGGGGGAGTCTTAAACTCCAGCACAGGAGACTGAGACCCCATCCCAGTCACCAAGCCCAGTGATCAGAAAGAACCTCCCCACCCCCACCCCCGGAAGAAGTCCCAGGGCCAGACAGAGGGCAGATCTGCTCGCTCAACACTGGTGCACAGGTGGAGCGCAGGCCGCTGCTGGGGCAGGTGGTTGCGAGGTGAGGGGGTGACATTTTGGGTGAAATCCATTTCAAAACATTTCACATATCCTTAAGAGAAACTTGGCAGCATATTTCATTTCTCTTATTATAATTTTTTTCTCTCGGTCATTAGTATTTTTACTCTCACGTTCCCTTTTCATCTAAGCCTCAACTTCCGGGACTGTGAAATGGGATCAGGGAGACATTCTCTAAAGGGTGTGGGGATTTGGAGACGAAACAGGCTTGGAGCTCACCAGCGAATTGTCACGCTGTCACCCCCCACCCCCCGCCCCCAGAAGGCTTTACGTCCTGAGCCCTGTTTCCATTCCCACAATTTCATAAACACTCACCCGCCTGCTACGTGCCACACACCCGGGGGGATTGTTTTGAATGGCCACACAAACACGGACAGACGATCCTTCGCTTGAGCATTTTTCATAGTAGAATGAACGCTCCCAACGATTACTATCGGTAGGGCTCTCTCATATTATTCCCAGATCTCACTCGGGGGTTGAAAAGGCTACCCCGGTGGATGTCAGAGAGTCCCATGGGTGGGATTTACGGGATACGCCAGGTTTTGTTTGGCAGTTTGGAGACTCAAACCCCATGGTCTCCCACCCTACGCCGCCCCAACGGCTTGCCTCCCAAGGCGAAATCTAAAATCACATCACACCCTTCCCCTGCTCACTCTGCTGTCTCCTGCCACACCCAGAATAAAAATCCTAACTCCCGCCATCATCCATGAGGCCCATAAGCCAGACGCTGCCAATTGCCTTGCCCTTCTCTCCCTCCCAACCCTCCCCACCCCCCCACCCACCACCCCCATTTGGCTAACTTCACTCCAGCCATGTGGCCTCCCACATACCAGACTCACTCCTGCCTCAGGGCCTTTGCACTGGCTGTTCTCACTACATGGAACATTCTTCCCCTTACTTTCCCGTCAGTCAACTCTCTCCTTAGCCTTCATGTCTCAGCCTCCTGACAAGCACTTGACACTTTTACAAGCACCCCTTTGCACACTCCCTCAGCCCCGCACAATGGTGTCCTTTCTATAGCACAGGGCACGCACAAGGTAGGTGCTTGCGAATACTGGCTGAGCAACTGGGCTGCTCAAGCATAGACCGAAATAAATATAGACCTAAGTGCCTCACTTTCCTCAACTACAAAATAGAGGTTTGGACTAGCTGCTAGCTGGGACCCTCTCTTTTCTTTCCATCCTTTCCTACATTGAAAAGCAGCTCCTGGGGGGGGGCGCCTGGGGGGCTCAGTTGGTTAAGCATCCAACCCTCGATTTCGGCTCAGGTCATGACCTCACAGTTCGTGGGATCAGGCCCCGCGTCGGGCTCTGCGCTGACCATGCAGAGCCTGCTTGGGATTCTCTCTCCCTCTCTCTCTGCCCCTCCCCTGCTTGCGAGCTCTCTCTCTCAAAATAAATAAATAAATACACTTAAAAAAAAAAAAAAGTAGCTCCTGGGACACCTGACGGGCTCAGTTGGAAGAGCATGCAACCCTCGCTCTTGGGGTCATGAGTTCAAGTCCCATGTTGGGTGCAGAGATTACTTACATAAGTAAAACTTGGAAAATAAGTAACCAAAAGTACCTCCTCAATAGAAGAGGTAGAGACGGCCCGAGCATCCATCAGTGGATAAAAGGATGAAGAAACAAAATGTGGTCTAGCCACACAGTGGAATATTATTGAGCCACGAAAAGGAACAGAGCCCTGACCCGTGCTTCAGTGTGGATGACCATGAAAGCACAATGCGGACTGAAAGAAGCCAGACACAAAAGGTCACACGGCATATGATTTCTGTCTATGAAATGTCCAGAAGAGCCAAATCCACAGGCACAGAAAGTAATTAGTGGTAGTCAGGGGCTGGAGAAGGGCGGATGGGGAGTGGCTGCTGATGGGGACAGGATTTCCTTTAGGGGGATGGGAATGTTCTGGAACCAGAGACAGGTGGGGGGTGTACAACATTGTGAACATAGTAAATGCCCCTCAACTGTTCATTTTATTTATTTATTTTTTCTAATTTTTTTTTTCAACGTTTATTTATTTTTGGGACAGAGAGAGACAGAGCACGAACGGGGGAGGGGCAGAGAGAGAGGGAGACACAGAATCGGAAACAGGCTCCAGGCTCTGAGCCATCAGCCCAGAGCCCGACGCGGGGCTCGAACTCACGGACCGCGAGATCGTGACCTGGCTGAAGTCGGACGCTTAACCGACTGCGCCACCCAGGCGCCCCAACAACCCAGTTTTAAAATAGGCAAAGGCCGGGGGCACCTGCCTCAGTCGGTTGAGCATCCAACTCTTGATTTGGGCTCAGGTCATATGATCCCAGGGGCATGGGCTCAAGCCCCATGTCGGGCTCTGCGCTGAGCGCGGAGACTGCTTAAGATTCTCTCTCTCCCTCTGCCCCCTCCCCAGCTTGCGCACCCTCTCTAAAATGTTTTTTTTTTTTAATTTAAAATAGGCAAAGGATATGTATAGACATTTCTCCAAAGAAGCTATACGAATTGCCAATGAGTACATGAAAAGATGCGCAACATTATCAGTCGTCAGGGAAATGCGGATCAAAATCCCAACAAGGGATCCCCTCACACCTGTCAGAATGGCTAATAGCTTCTTTGGAGAAATGTCTATACATATCCTTTGCCTATTTTAAATTAAAAACATCTCTCTCTCCCTCTGCCCCCTCCCCAGCTTGCGCACCCTCTCTAAAATGTTGACCTCGAGGTTGTGCGTTCAAGCCCCACCCTGAGTGGAGAGATTACTTAAAAATAAAGTCTTTGAAAAAAAAACAACAACAAAAAACGAAAGTGAAATGGTGCAGCCGCTGTGGGAAACAGTGTGTGGTTCCTCAAAAAGTTAAACACAGAATTACCATAGGATCCGGCGACTCCCCTTCTAGGTCTCTATACAAAATATTGAAAGCGGGGTCCTGAATGCACATTTATACACCTATGTTCATAATAGCATTATACACCATAGCCAAAGGCGGAAATAACCGATATGTCCATCAACTAATGAATAGATTAACAAAATTTGGGCTAGCCATACAATATAAAATAATATTCAGCCTTAAAAAGGGAGGAGGGGTGCCTGGGTGGCTCAGTCGGTTAAGCATCCGCCTCTGTCTCAGGTCATGATCTCACAGTTCGGGAGTTCGCGCCCCGCATCGGGCTCTGTCTCTTCCTTTGATTTTCTCCCTTGATTTTCTCCTGGATTTCTTCCTTGATTTTCTCACCGTTTTAAAAGGACAAAGAAAGAGCAAGGCAGGAAGCCATGGTCTGTATTAACTGCCTTCCCTTTGGCTAGCTTCCCCCCCCCCCCACCCCGCCCCCAGGGCGCAGGCACTAAAGGCATCTGCGATCACGTCCACATCAGGCTGGGGGGTGGGGGTGGGGGTGGCGCTGGTAACAGGAGGGAAAGTAGCTGCTCTTCGGCTCCTGTCCCTGAGTCAGGAATCTGAGCACTCTGTTCCCCATGCCCCGGACTCTCCCCCTTGGAGATTCAGCCTTTGGCTCCTTGCCAACCGTACTTCTTCACTTGTTGAAAGCTGGGAACTATCCCGATTCCAATTTTAAACCCTGCAGAACTTTCTGGAATTCCTCTCTCTGCCTTTTCTCCCCATCCCGATGGGGAATCTAAAATCTACAGGTGCCTGGGGCGCCTGGGTGGCTCAGTCGGTTGAGTGTCTGACCTCGGCTCAGGTCATGATCTCACCGCTCTGTGGGTTCGAGCCCCGCATTGGGCTCTGTGCTGACGGCTTGGAGCCTGCTTCAGATTCTGTGTCTCCCTCTCTCTCTGTCCGTAACCCACTTGCATTCTGTCTCTGTCTCTCTCAAAAATAAATAAACGTTAAAAAAAAATTTTTTTTTTTAAATCTACACGTGCCTGGGTGACTCAGTTGGTTCAGTGTCTGACTTCAGCTCAGCTCATGATCTCGCGGTCCGTGAGTTTGAGCCCTGCCTCAGGCTCTGTGCTGACAGCTCAGAGCCTGGAGCCCGCTTCGGATTCTGGGTCTCCCTCTCTCTCTGACCTTCCGCCACCCGTGCGTGCTCGCTCTCTTTCTCTCTCTTAAAAATATATAAACATTAAAAAAAATTTTTTTTAAATAAAAAGAAATGGGTGCACGTAAGGGTGGGTGTGCGAGCCGATGCATTGTTGCTTCCACCCCTGCCCACTGACAGCTCACAAGTAACGACACCCCAGCAGTACTGAGCACACCCAGCCCCCAGCTCCTGGTTTTCAAATGTTATTATTGAGGACAGAAATGAAGGCTTTTTGTTGAACTTGCTGATTCCAAGGCCGGAGCAGGGAAAGTACATGGGCGAACCTGGAGTTCCCACAAGACCCATCAGTCCCCCTCCTAGGTCTATGTATACGTAGGAGAAACGGAAACCTACGTCCTCACAAAAACTTGTATGTGAATGTCCATAGCAGCGTGATTCACGACAACTAGAAGGTGGAAAAAACCCAAATAGCTATCAACGATCGAATGGCTAGTCAAACACAGTATGCCCACACAACGGAATATTATTCAGCCATAAAAAGGAACGAAGTGCGGACACACTACAATAGGGAAGGACTGTGAAGACGCGACACTGAGGGGCACCTGGGTGGCTCAGTCAGCTGGGCGTTTGGCTCTTGATTTCAGCTCAGGTCATGATCTCACGGTGTGTGGGTTCAAGCCCCGTGTCAGGCTCCTTGCTGCCAGTGTGGAGCCTGCTTGGGATTCTCTCTCGCTCCCTCTCTCTCTGCTCCTCCCCCACTCTCTCTCTTTCAAAGTAAATAAATAAAAATTTTTAAAAATGCTTTAAAAAATACAAAATAAATTAAACGGGATGCTGAGTGAAAGAAGCCAGACATAAAAGGCCACATGATGTATGACTCCACATAAAATGTCCAGAACAGACACATCCATAGAGATGGAGAGTGAATTAGTAGTTACCAGGCACTAGGAAAAAGGAAAAATGGGAGAATGACGGTTAATGGCGTGGGGTTTCTTTCTGGGGTGATGAAAAAGTTCTGGAATTAGATAGTGGTGATGGTTGTACCAGGAGGAACTTTATGGCACGTGACTGTATTTCAGTAAGATTATATCTTGGTTTTTTTTTATTATTTTTAAATTTTTTTTAAGTTTATTTATTTTTGACAGAGACAGAGTGTGAGCATGAGCTGGGGAGGTGCAGAGAGAGAGAGAGGGAGACACAGAATCTGAAGCAGGCTCCAAGCTGTCAGCACAGAGCCCGAAGCGGGGCTCGAACTCACGAACCGTGAGATCATGACCTGGGCCGAAGTCAGACGCTTAACCGACTGAGCCATGCAGGCACCCAATCTTGATTTTTTTTTTTTCAACGTTTATTTATTTTTGGGACAGAGAGAGACAGAGCATGAACGGGGGAGGGGCAGAGAGAGAGGGAGACACAGAATCGGAAATAGGCTCCAGGCTCTGAGCCATCAGCCCAGAGCCCGACGCGGGGCTCGAACTCACGGACCGCGAGATCGTGACCTGGCTGAAGTCGGACGCTTAACCGACTGTGCCACCCACGCGCCCCTTGATTTTCTTTTTAAAAAAAGGACACGAAGCACTTGACATCCAACACTCAGGTAGAAATCAGAAAAGAAAATAGAGATGCCCGGTGAAATGCAATGAAGGATCCTGGATGGGATCCTGGTACAGAAAAGGACATGAGTGGGAAAACTCATGAAACCGGAATAAAGTCCAGAGTTTACTAATAGTGGTGGACCAGGGTTGGTTTCTTCATTTCGAGAAATGTAGTAGTCATTTAAGATGTTCACACTAGGGGAAATCAAGCGAGACATGTGCAGGAACCCTTTGTATTATCTGTGCAATCTTTCTGAATTCGTAAGTTAGGTTCTAAAATTATTCTGAAATAACTCATTTGCAAAAATCGACTCTGGAACCAAAAAACCAACCAAACAAAAAAACAACAAAAAGCGACGTGCTCAGAGAATGATGGGGACACACAGAAAGGACACCGGAGCCAGCCTGAAGGGAATGCCATGAGCCAAATCTGAGACAATCTGAACACCAACAATTTGAACATCAAAATAAAGACTGAGAGTGAGCAATGGTCATGTCTTGAGGGCAGTAAGTCCACGTGGATACAAATAAACTCCGAAAAGCAGGAGGCCAAAAAAAGTGTCAAAGGAAGGGGTGCCTGGGTGGCTCAGTCAGTTAAGCGTCTGACTTCGGCTCAGGTCATGATCTCGTGGTCTGTGGGTTCGAGCCCCGCGTCAGCTCGGAGCCTGGAGCCTGCTTCGGATTCTGTGTCTCCCTCTCTCTCTGCCCCTCCCCCCCCGCCTCTCTCTAAATAAATAAACATTAAAAAAAGTGTCAAAGGAAAGCTGGAACTAGAAAACTGCCATTTGGTAACCATCAACTAAAATAAAAACTGATTCAGGCAACACTCACCAGGGGATGCTAAAAGTAAGTCCAAACAAGTATTTATACACTACAAAGTATCTCACGACAGGATACTTTTTAATGACAAAGGGCAAGACCATATCATAGGAGAGAAGTCCACCAGGTCTCATCTTTAGCAAACGATCAAGGTCAACAACACCAGTCACAAGACACTTCAAACTCTGGTGACTCCCAATACAATGCACCAAGAAGGACACAACATCGCTTCTGAGGACCTCCTGCCAGACAGAACCCGCAGCCTCCGTGTAATCAAGAGGAAACGTCAAACGAACCACACCGAAGGATGCTCTCCAAAGAACTGAGCAGTTCTCAGCAAGTGTCCTGACGTGAGACACAAAGAAAGACCGAGGAACTTTCCAGATTACAGGGGATTAAAGAGGTAGAACGACTGAACACGATGTGTGATGTGGAAGTTTCTTCTGCTGTGAAGGACATGAACGAGGAGGCTGACAAACTCTGAGTAAGGGCTGTAAGTTGTAGCATTGCATCTATGTTAAAGGAGTCTGACTTTAATCATTGTGCTGAGGTTGTGTTTTAGGAAATGCACGGTGAATTATTTAGGGGTCAAGGGGGTGTCATGTCTGCAATTGACCTCTAAATGACTCAGGGCAGGGGCGCGCCTGGGTGGCTCAATCCATTAAGCGTCCAACTTGGGCTCAGGTCGTGATCTCATGGTTTCTGAGTTCGAGCCCCACGTCGGGCTCTGCGCTGACGGTGTGAGTCTGTCTGTGATCCCCTCTCCCTCTCTCTGCCCCTCCCCTACTCGTTCTCTCTCTCTCTCTCTCTCTCTCTCTCTGTCTGTCTGCCCCTCCTGGGATTCTCTCTCTGCCCTCGCTCACTTGCCCCCTCGCCCAAAAAAATCACCTTTACTTGTTTGGTTCCAGTTGGGGAGCTGTCCACAGGCCAGGGCACCCACAAGCCCAGACACGTGTACTTGGGGAAACCACCTCTGTGGGCAGGGGGACAAAGGATGCTAACCCTATTGGTGACCAACCCGAGAAACCTTCTCTGGGGCACCATAACCCTCCTGGTGGCCACCATGACATGTGATGACAGCAGGCCCTCCCTACGGATCCTCTCTGCCCGGCAGGACGGGCACTCCGTTCTGAGCAGCGTCACTTGCCTAGATCAACTCAAGGGCTGTCTCCACTGGGTGATGTTTCTTGAGCATTAGTGGGATGGCCACATGCCCACATCGGTTCTCAGTGGTAGGAAATGAGTTGGCCTCACCAAGGAGCCGTGGAATGACTCACTGCCTTCTTTTTTCAATTTTTGCTTTTTTAAGGAGGCTCCATGCCCAACGTGGGGCTCGAACTCACAACCCTGAGATCAAGAGTCACATGCCCTACTGACCAAGCCAGCCAGGTGCCCTGGGAGTAGTCTTCTTGTCCTAATCTTTGCTCCTCCTGTGCTCTGGGTCATCACCTAGCGCCCGCCCCCTCATCTGGGGGGCAAAAAAAATCTAAACTAAGAAAGCTGCCACCGAAAATATACCACCACCTCCACCCACCCCTCCACAGTGCCCCTGCCGTTTCATTCTTTGGGAGCAAACCCTGAAGCCCCTCAATGCCAAGGTCAGTGGGAGGAGGGGGTGAGTCGGGAAAAGAGCCGGTCGCCCTCCTGCCACCAACTCAGGCTAAGCAAAAGCAGCCGGCCCGCGGGGGACACAGAGGCTGTGCCATCTTGTTCAGTCCCAGTTTGAGGCTAGCCAAAAACTCATGCAAGGTGACTGAGGTCAGGACGGCAGCTGCCTCGGGGGCAGGGCGGAGGGTGCTGGGGAAGCGATGCGGGGCAGGAGGGAACATTCCAGGTTGCTGGAAATGGGTCACTATGTGGACCGAAATATCCCTGACAAGGGTATAAATACTCTTCACTGAAGTGTTAGGGGCGCTAAAGATCTGTAGTGTCGCTTTATGAAAGTTATTCCCCAATTTTAAACAAGGCAGTGGCGGGGGAAGGAGCGGCTATATAAGGCTCATCCGAAGTGATCAGAAGCGGGTGGCCTGTAATCTAGCTGAATTCTTTGCCTCGGGAGGCTTTCTGTCCCAGCAGGGCTGGACAGTCCTCCTGGGGGAGGAGGGGAGCGGCAAGCATACCCCAAGTCCCACGACACCGCGGTGAGCGTGGCTGCTGAGCACACACCCGTGAAAGGAACAGGGCTCCCGCGCCCCAGACGGCGCATTGTCTAGACCCCAGTCTACCTGACAAGACCCCGCCGCGAGGCCGCATCTGACCGATTCCCTTGACCCCACGACAAAGACCCCCTTTGTTCCCTGGTTAATATCCTTAGCAGGTCTGTCTAGACTCACTGTGGCAGTAATTGTCCCGTGATGTCACCAGGACCTGTGACCCAGCTCCTCCTCGTGGCGCTTGGGCAGGGAACACTCCAGACGGCCCCAAGCCAAGGGGGTCCTGGCCCTTGACACCCACCTGAGCCTCCTAGGAAGAGAGATCTGCAGCCAGTGTCCCACACCCGCCACCCTAGACCCAGGGGGAGACAGGACACTCCAAAGATTAAGCCCCTTCTGTGAGAGGTGCTGAGGGGCAGCGCCACCCTGGGGAAAGATGAAAAGAGGGTGCCCTCCGTCCCCAGCACTCCCACCTCCCCATTGTGGCTTGTGGGAAACAGTTCACTCTCCACTAGAGCACACGGTCACCCAAGGCATGAAGAAGGAAGGTCAGATGAGACAGACGGACAGAGGAGGTGGGGGGAACAGGGGCGAGAAGAGAGTGAAAGACAGAGACAGATGTACAGAGAGACAGATGGAGCCATAAGGGGAAAGAGGGAGAGACCAGAGGGAGTCTGAGAGACACAGAGACAGATAAAGAGAAGGTGAGAGAGACAGAGAGAGAGAGAGAGAGAGAGAGAGAGAGAGAGAGACCAGAGAAGTTAGCTGGTCCCTGGGAGAGGAGGGGTTCTTTCTACAGATGACAGCTTGGGCTTCTGAAAAGTCAGTAGGGACCGGAAGTTAACTGCTGCTCAGCCCGGGGAACAAAATTCCCATCTTCAGCTTGAGGGGACTGACTCAGAACTCAGGTCTGGATCACGGCAAGAACATGCCGAGGCACATTTTCTTGAGGGATGGATTCCACCCACCCAACGGGACACCCTCTGCACGGGCCAATCCGTTTTACCCAGGTCAATTAAAACACACCAAGGGGAGCTCCCAGCCACCCCACAGAAGGAACCCGCAGACACTGTGCTGTGCAGAAGGTACCCGACCCGAGTGCAACTGCATGGTGCCGAGTTCTAGAACAGGTGTCACCCACGGCGGCAGCGGGGGCGGGGGAGTGGGGGGGGGGGGGTTCCAGCGGGGGGTTTCCCGCCGGGGGGGAAATAGCTAGGAAGGGGCACAAGGCTCTTCTGCGAAGAGAAGGGAGCTAGGAATGTTCTAGATCTTGATCCAGACGCGGGTGACGCGAAGGTGCACGTGTGGAAAATTTCGTGGAGCTACGCCGACGCGTTCACTCAAAGTATGTACAAGCAACTACAATTTTGTGTTTGTTTGGGTTTTGTTTTAAGGGAAACGCTCAGATCTGGGAAGGTTGGCATCTTTTTATCCAGGGAATGGTGGAGAAGCCTCTCTTCTTGTTTCCTAAGCTTGAGGAAGAAAACTCAGTCTTCCAGAGGCCAGGTCTGGCAAGTTGGGCAACCAAAATATCAGGGGGTATTTCCCCTCGGGCAGCGGGATGAAAAGCGGCCGTCCCCCACCATCCACATCCCAAAGCCCGGAGGGATTTCCAAAGATTGTTTAATTGATTTTTCTCCTATTTAGATGCAGATCATAGTGTCTGGGGCCCAGGAATTCAGACACACGGCTTTGTGTCCACTCAGCCCCGTGAAGGCTCCTGTCTGAAACTCGCACAAAGCCAGACACACAACGTCCTCAGAAACACGCTGTTTCCTTTTTGTCTGGGGCTCCAGGGAGCGGGTGCAATGGACAGAGCCCCGGACACGCTTCCATCTGCAGGGTCCCGGGGACCCCGTCCCTCTGTCCCGCTCAGAAGGTGGGGTGCACATTTTTTTAAAAAGGAAAGTCGCCACGATTTTGAGGTCTATATGAGGGGTGGCATAAGAGGTGGGGGGCCCCCCAACTAGGGGTTGATGCGTTGAGGTTTTAACTTGGATTTTTCTCCAAAGTCAGGGCTCTGGAGTGAAAAGCAGGGGATGCTTTAAATCAAGCAGCTAATGGGCTAGGATTAACATGAGTTTGGCTCCGGTCTCTGCAGATCTGATTTATATAAGGAGAAAACGTTTCTCTCTTTCTCTCTCCCCATTGTTCCCGTCTGTCTCTCCAAATGCCCCATCTGACAAAGAAACTGGAAGGCTTGCAGGCTAACAACCTGTTCAGGATAGTGGGAAAGGCCCCCCCCCCCCCCCATATGCAGCCTTCTCCTCCCCCAGCTGCTGGGAGGCAACAGTGAAGGTCATTATATCCTCTCAACAAGGTTAATACATCCCCCCCCAACATCCCTGCCTGGTCACCCCCAAACCTGGTTGGGGCATGGGGCACCTTTGAGGCAATGCCATTCTAGTTTCTCACTGTGTGACCTCAGATAACTCTCTCTGGGCCTCAGTTGCCTCATCAGTAAAGTGGGCACATGAATAAGTACCCCCAACCGTGCAAGGGGTTGTGGGGGAAATTCAGAGGGCTCGGTGCAGAGCAAGCCGACAGGTGCACGTGACAGTGGTTCCCATGTGGAAAGAAGAGTGTTTTGCAGGAAGCTTCAAGGGAGACGTTCTCTTCATAGATTCCTTCCCTTCTTTGGTGCCATATATCTCCAGGGGGACCCCAGCCCCAAGCCCGATTCCTACCCTCCGGATCTGAGTTACCTGGACTGCAATCCAGCTGGCATTCACAGTGTGTTCCCCAAAAGGGCCAAACCCTGCAAAAAACAAAACAAAAACAGGAAAGTCAGCGTATCACCACCCAGTGATCTTTCCTAGCCTGCCCAAGGTCAGGCTGCTGCCCCACCTGGGGGAACAGGGATCTTCGAGAGCACCTGCCACGTGGGACAATGTCAGGGGGCCTGGTCCTGTGTTCTTGGGTGCACCCAGGGGCCTTCGGAGCACCCCCTCCTTTCTCTGCTCTTAACTGCTTTTAACTGTCCTTTCTTGTCTTCACTGTCACCTGACTTTTGTGCCCAGCAAGGGGCCAGTGGCCTCCTTTTGCCCCAGAAAGGGCTGGCCTGTTCCCCTCGCGATTTCCTCCACTATCCCCGACCCCCTTCTACAATTATTTTCTCGCCGTCTTTGTGCAGAGCCTCTGGGCTCCGTGAACCACCACAAAGTAAGGAACAGCCCTTAAGGGATGCATGTGGGTGTCTCCCAGGACAGGCTGACGGGACACCACCTTGCCACCCTCCTGTCCACTTGCTCAAACTCCAGCCCCACTTACAAACCAAGAGAGTCCACCTGAGGCTGTGCTAAGTGCTCTGCACGCACTGTGGCGCTCGGCCTCACCGCATCCCCCTTTCAGCCAAGGCTGCTTCCTGGGCCCCTTTTACAGGAGGGAGACTAAGGCACAGAGAGGTGAAAACAGCTGCCTAAGGTGGCACAGCCAGAAGGCAGAAGAGCTGGGATTTTAAACCAGATTCATGAGAGTCCACAGCTCTTCTACTTTGATCACCCTGTCACCCTGCCTAAAAATGAACACCCCCAAGAAGACTGAGGGTCCCAGGTGGTGTCAAGCCCCCCCCACCCCGGAAGGGATGCTGTGTCCTGGAACAGCAGGCTCCCCCCCCCCAGTGGGGGCAGGATTTCTCTAGCCCCTCTCTCCTCCTTCATAGACTAAGTATGAGTCTCAGCTCAGCCACCTACAAACAGGGTGACCTCTGTGAGCCTGTTTCCCCTTTGCCAAATGGAGATGGTGAACATATCGTGAACTCATGCAAGGAAAAAGTCCACTCCAGTGGCTCCCTGCATAGTGGACACTAGAGGAACAAATAACCAGATACAGGAGGGCTGCGCGGGTGAGGGGGGGGGGGCAGTGACCGTCGCCCCAATTACACACATCTGTTGAGTGAGTGCCTTCTTCTATCTTCCTGAGAATTCCAGGCCCAGCCTCACCCTCCCGGGTCCGCAAACCACTTGCGTGAACCTTAGCGGGATCTCCTACTCTGACCCCTCCAGACAGAGGGTCAAAATGACCCCCCCAGCCAGAGGCCCGGCGGAAGTTGACGCCCACGTGGCCCTGAGGCGGAGTCTCCTCGAGGAGGAACAGTTAGTTTCAGGGAGTTGGTGACAGCGGGGAGGGACTCACCCATAAACAGCCCGGGGCGGAAAGATTTTTGACTGAGCCGGTCCTGGACAACAGGGAGAGCGGCTACCCGCGCGAGGTCCCCCGACCTCCACCTGCTCTTGCCTCAGGAGAGCAGCCCCCTCTTAGCGCAGGGCTAGGGGAGCACTGGCTGCCAGGAGGTTCATTTGTCACTGGGGCACTTCCTGCCCGCAAATTGGCCTTTGTCCCCTGGGGCCGTGGGTGGGGACAGGCCCGACCTCGGGAGGGGCAGGGATAAGTCCAGTCCTGCCCACCAGCCGGGCAGACAGAAGACAGGTGCCCAGAGAGCCACTGTCCTCACCTGGGGAAGGAAGGACGTACGAGGGGCCTGCTCCGCGCTGGGCACTTGACCGGACCCCCACGCCCTTGCCTGCCCCGACCCCTGACAGTGAGAACACAGGGGCTCTCCTTCTTCACTTTCTACGTGTTGCGCGGACTGAGCTGGGCGATGACATCTTCCAAACCTAAGACGACTTCTAGCACCTGCCCCGCCCGGCCACCGCGCCCCTCCCGACCCCGCCGGCTCTGGAGCCGCCCGACCCGCCCCTGCCCGCGGCCGCTGTCACCGCGGCCGCCATCAGCGTACCCGTCACCACCACCGCCTTCCTGGGCTGCTCCATGACGGGCTCAGGCTGCGCCGCGGACCCGCTCCCGTCGGGACTGGCGAGTCCCGCAGCCGCCGCTGCCCCCGCGGCCCGG